>NC_067240.1:16715357-17052500 GCF_019924925.1 Ctenopharyngodon idella | reverse complement strand
CTTGTCTTCTAATTAGGATCCGAAATTGATAAATATTAATTCTGCAGTTTAAAACAAAGTTAAAAACTGATGATGGTCATGCGCCAACAACGGGAAACTGTATATTCATGCAGTTTGCGCATGTCAAGAGATCAAATCCGATTTGAAGCATGTAACATATAAACGCACGCATGAATCAGATCACTTTCCATTCTTGTAAACACTGTTTGGATTGATCATTTGGAATGATTTCATTCTGATTGAAACAAAGCGTGTCCGTGTAAACGTAGCTACTGAAATGCAGAGCAGTGACCCAAATCTCTCCACCACAGAGTATCATCTATTATGTGAGCCGCTCACCCAAACTGGAGGAGTGGTTGGCCAACGAGATGGTGCAGGAAGCACTGCGGCCCTGCCTCAGCCCATCCTATGTGGATAGTGACCCCACCTTCAACCTGAACATAGATGAAGACTACGACCACCGTGCATCTGGCATCACTCCCTTTTCCTTCTGTCTGGTGTACCTGGAGTGGATCAAATATTGCAACAGCCGCAGAGAAACGGTATTTTAAAGACAGCTTTGCTGTTTACAGTTGCTGACTTGTGGTCTGGTTACATGGGAATGAAAGATGTAACATTATGTTGTTGTTTATTTTATTTTTTTTCTGTTACAGCCAGTTGAGAGTGAGAAGGATTCCCCTCTGGTCACACTCTGTTTTGGGTTGTGTATTCTGGGCCGTCGAGCTTTGGGCACTGCCTCCCACAGCATGTCAGCAAGGTAAGAGTTTAAACAGATCACAGCGTTTTTGCTTAAATCATTTAAATAACATTTGTTGTCGGCTTTTGCATTATTCACACGTTCAGCGTTTTGACAGAATGGTGTTTCTACTGCTGCATGTTTTAATTTTATTTGTGTGCTACATAACTAGCCATAGCTTTTTAAAGTCTGCAGCGCCCAATTTTATGCGATACATAAAACACTTGGTCTATATTTCATACATACTTAATTATGTGTACATGTAAGGATTCACTGATATGAAAATTTTGGCCTGTACCGAATAACCAATAATTTTTTTTTTTTTTTGAAAGCCGATAACCAATATATTGGCTGATAAATCTGAATCTATATTTATATAATTTTTGAGAGCCTGATTACAAAAACAAAAGTCTCACCATTAAAAGCCATGTCCCAAGCACTTTAACATAAATCAAACATATACAGTACAGAGGCCTAGTTTGAACCAGTGTCAGTTTTAAAATTAACTTTATACTTCTATGGCCAACTTTATCAAACAAACAAACAAAAGCAAGTAATTGGACAACATTAAGGAATCATAAATGGATAAATAAAATGGACAATAGGCCTAATTAATTTATTTTAAACCAGTGGATCTTAACCTTTTTGCAAGTGCAACCCTCCCCCCAATATATTATAAATATTATTATAATATAATATTTATAATAATATAAAATTTAATGTTTTCTAACATAAATACAATGTTTCGGATTAACTTAGAGGATGCAAGGCAGTCCAGATCAGCAGTAGGAGACAAATTTTATTTATCAGCATGGTGATTATTTGTTTTGTTAATAAAAGTTTGGTTTAATATAAGCGAGTTTGTCATAGTATTGTTTTGTTGTTTTGTTTTTTCATTAGGAATAATAATGAACCCACCATTCAAGCAAATGCCACCCCCGAATTGACACTAATTTGAAAGTGAAAGTAAAGTGCGCATAGCCGCACGGCATTCATAAGCTTCTCTGTGAACCTCTGCTTCAGGGCCACTGTAATTTGTTATATCATATCACCGCCAGGTGGTGCTATCAAGCGAGTCTTTTATGCATGCATTCAAAATAAAAGAGATGAATAAACACCGGTAAAATTAAGCGCTTTGTTAATGGGTTAATTAACTCAAACAAACACATCCTATATGAGATTAATCATGTAGGCTATTTATACAACATAATAGTACAATCTATCCACAAAATGTTGCGAATGCACAAGTGAACTTGAGTTACGTGCTAGTCAGAATGTGTAACTCCTGTTGTGGTGCGCTTAAACACAGCAACTAAAGAATTCACATTGTTTAATTACAATATTGTTCTCTTTATAATATGTGATATTACAGTCCCAATCATAGTTATTAATGTCGTGCATTGTTTGAGCTGCATGCGCTGAAGCTAAAGACTTTAACAGGCGTGCTTTACTACAGTGTTAATTCTTAACCAAACATATCTTATATAAGACTTATAGGATACTCAGATATATAGGCCTTTACACAAAATAAACATCTTTTATATAAAACATATTTTCACTCATATTGTTAGTTGTTGCATAAAGTTGCAAGAAGCATTTCTTAGCCTTTTGCATTGCTGGGCACGCCCACCTTATCACTGCTGCTCATGTCGCTGTAACTCATATAAAGTCGTTTCTTGCTGCAAATCACTATGTGAATACCACTTTAAGCAGTTTTTATCAGGGACAGTTCATAAACTATTTGGTTTTCTTGCATTGTTGGGTTTTTATGAGTGGAATTTTGTTGTAAATGCACATTCTCTTTGTTGTACATTCAGTTTGGAGCCTTTTCTCTACGGCCTTCATGCCCTGTTCAAGGGTGACTTTCGCATCACCTCTCCTAGAGACGAGTGGGTTTTTGCAGACATGGACCTGCTGAACAGGGTGGTAGCTCCAGGTGTACGGATGTCCCTCAAACTGCACCAGGTACAGCTGAGGCATTTGTCCATCCCCACTGATATCACACTTTAATCATGTTTCTGGGGTAATGCAGTGATATTTTAATAGCCTGTACTAAAATAGACTTTAGGTAAGGTACAGTTCACATCTCATGCTGTATAAAGTAAAAGTAGTCTGATGATGATGATTCAGATTTTTTTGTCTCTTATTCACAGGATCATTTCACCTCTCCTGATGAGTATGAGGACCCAGTGGTGCTGTACGATGCCATCACAGCTAATGAAGAGAAGATGCTGATCTCTCACGAGGGTGACCCTGTTTGGCGCAGTGCTATTCTGGCCAATATGCCTTCTCTGCTCGCTCTCCGCCACGTTATGGATGACGGCAGCGACGAGTACAAGATCATCATGCTGAACAAACGCTTCCTCAGCTTCAGAGTCATCAAGGTGCTTTGCAGCAGAAGCCTGTTTATTAGCATGTACATTCTGTTGACTGTAAATATGTATTTTAACTAATCTAGTGTATACTGTAACTAGTCTATCCCTGCCGCTTCCTTCAGGTGAACCGGGAGTGTGTGCGCGGGCTGTGGGCCGGACAGCAGCAGGAGCTGGTCTTCCTGCGGAACCGGAATCCTGAACGAGGAAGCATCCAGAACGCCAAGCAAGCCTTGAGGAACATGATCAACTCGTCCTGTGATCAGCCCATCGGATACCCCATCTACGTCTCCCCACTCACCACATCCTACGCCGGGGCCCATGTCCAGCTGCGCTCGGTCTGGGGAGGCCCCATCAGCCCTCACAACATTTACACCTGGTTCATCAGCAGCTGGGATAGGTCGGACGTCAGAAACATGAATGTATTGTTACATCACATTTTAGGTGTGTAGTGTTTTTTATGTATTTGCTCTCTGCTCTCCTCAGGCTTCAGAAGGGATGTGGTGCCGGATGTAACAGTGGGGGGAACATTGAGGATTCAGACTGTGGTGGTGGCTCTACCTCTATCAGTAACAACCCTGCAGCTCATCCTCCTCAGAGTACAACATCCAGCATCCCTCAGCCTCATCCCACTACTGTACAGCCCTTGATGGGTAAGACACCTGCTTCTCTTGCACTACTAATGTATCACCTTCCAACTCCAATCAATAAAGCAATGATGTGTGTAGGCTAAGTCTTACTCTTTCCTTTCTTTCTCAAGGGACTGACAACCCCGTTGGACCTTCCTGGCCGCTGCATCCTCAGCCCCTTCCACTTGCCCTGCTCAGCCAATCAGAGGGCAGGATGGATGCAGGGCTGGTTAGCTCCTTGCAACGCACCTCTTCCATCCATGGGCTTTTGGGACAACACCTGTCCAGCTCCCAGCTGTCTTTCAGTGGTTCAGTGGCTCTGCCGCCTGCAGATCGCTTCTGCCCCAGTAGCCTGCAGGACAGTCTAAGTCATAGGGTGTCTCAGAGGGGCCTAAGCCTGGGTCAGGGCAGCGGGCTGCACTATGAGGCCCTATATAGTAAATGGAGTCTGCCAGGGAGGAAAGGATTCAACGGACCTGCTGTAATGGAAGGGGATGGTTCAGCATCACAGAGCATACGCACACAGGTAAAGACGAGGGGTGTCCTGAGCCAGTCTCAAGGATTGGCTTTGGGGCAGATTAAGCTTTTTTTAAGTTTTAACTGATCTGTATTGGCTATACTCTACTATACTATACTATATTGCCATTAAAAGGATAAGTAGAAGCTCAAATGTGCGTAATGCGCAAGTACCAATGAGGTCTGTTCTAGGGCATCACAGACACACGTTCGAGCTTTCATGTTTAGCATATTTGATGCACACCTCTGTATCGAATAATTCAAAAGTCTTATATTTACAGTTTATTTTTATCTGCCGTCAGATTATCTGAGACGTTTAGCAGCGAACCGTAATTTGAAATTCTTTCAAGTGTGTATATACAAAATTAACCCATTTAATTTTCTCTTTTTCCTAGCCTTCGCAGCCTCCCCTTCCTGTCCTGCCCACTGATGTCAGCCCAACACTGGATCCAGTGGGTGCTGTCATACCCTCTGAGACCACGCCCCTTACATCATCAGACCCACCCAGTGCACGGGAGGAGTCTACAGAACTGCCTTTACTTGAGCACCTCCGCTGAGCCTTCACAGCATGACCAGTACAGCCCATGGTCATCCTCACCATCCAGAGAGAGAGAGGGAGAGCTGGGAGGAATTCAAGCATCTTCAGGCAGTTCTGCATATATTAGGATGTTTCTCGCAAGTATACTTAAACACATCACCAGATACGGAAGCACACTAGAAGAGTGCCGCCTAAGTAATGAACTCTGGACTGAGCTCTCCTAAGCTTCTTTGGCTAATGTTTTGGCCTCCAGGTCCATAAGCCAAAAAAGTGGGCAGTCAGTGCAATCTTAAGGGATTTTCTTTTTCTTTTTTTCTTACAAAAGGAGGTTCAGGTCATTTAATCAAAGCAAATCTGTGACCTGTACCACCAGCAGTAACAAAAAGGGAACTCTCCTTTTCTCTGTAGCAGCCTTAAACCTACTCAAGCTTTTGTTTTTACCCTCACTCATCCAGTCCATTGCTAAACATCCACAAACGTCGTGCATCATCGGTAATGTGCAGAAATTTTTGTTTTAATCTTCCTCCGATCAAAGCCCAGAGCTTTCCACCACATCAGCCACTGTCCTTTACCAAAGGACTCGATTTTGAATCCCCTCATAGCTCTCACATTCCAGAAAAGACATTCGATCACATTGGTGGCCCATCAGGCAGCTGCATGTCATGTGCTCACGCTCTTAAATGACACAACCACCACCGTTCTTCAGCGAGCTTCAGGGATAAGACTTGAATATACACACATGTACTCGCTCACATGCGCACTTCCCTCAGCACCTGGTGCTCCCTACATAGTTTACAGCCAGCTCAGGTGAGGATGGAGGGGCCTGAGTTTTGGTTGGTGAAGTGTAGGACAGCTGGGACAGAGTAGAAGTCAAAAGACATCAGTCTCTCTGTCTTTTTCCGACCTTCTTTCTTTTATTTCTTTATAAATCCCACAGGAAATCAGACTACCTTCTTAATTCCTAAACTGCTGCCTACCGAATGGGCTCTGATGGTGATGTAGTGGGCCAGAGCACGTGAGGGCTTCATGGCCTCCCGTCGGGCTTTTTCCTGCTACTGCAAGCGTCTCCCTCTTTGCAATACTACTGCTACTGCACCACCCCCTTCTACTACTAATAGAACTAACCAAACTACTGCTTCGATTTCTAAACTCCAGCGTTTTAGTTGGAAGAACTTGATGGGGGGAAAAAAACAAGATGTACCGATTCTAAAGACAAATTTATTTGATTGCTGATCTCAAATGAAGATGGAGTGGCTTTTTTTTTTTTGTTGTTGATTGTGCTGATACTAGTTGGACATGAGTGAACTGTAAGCTTTCCCCCTTTTCTTGAATCCACCTGATTGTGACTAGCAAATTCCCTATCTGTGTGTAATACAACTGGAAATGTAGATGTCATTATATATCTGCTGTTGGGCGAACGAAGCTCAGACCGCCTGCTGTGGAAAGCAGGGCACTCACTGCCTCTACAACAACAAACATATCAAATGCTCGCAGTCAAACAATACACCACTGACATCAGCCTGGAATAGCTGCAGCGTGTCGACGTAAAGGAGCTTGAAATATCCTGTGAGCTGTTTAAAGTGGTTTTCGGATTCAGAATTCCGTTCAGTGCTTTTTCACCATACAATTTCCTAGCTTAAAATGATTGACGTGGCTGAGCTGTGCTCTGAAAAAAGCTTTGCGTTGAAGGATATGGTTTGAGAGTCGGCATGTGGGGGGCCGCCATGAGAAAATGGTGCCTTATGATTTGCCTGGGTTTCAAGTGGAAGAGAAGGATTTTTGCTCGAGATTTTACACTGGTAATGGTAGAGTAATACGGTTTCATTGCAAAATAACAAAAGAAGTGTTTTTCTACTGAGCGGCCCCATTCATTTTACAATGCTTGATGCATTCAAAACAGATGATTCTTCTCGATCAACATCAAGTTTTGATGTGATTTGAGTCTCTAGCTTCGTTTAGTGCCAGTAGGGGCAGTTCACAACGATTTGATCATGCTCACTTATTCATTCTCACTTAAACCACCGATTGTTAATAGGTTTATAACACTGACAGTAAATAGTCTCTCTGCCCATCACAGACCATATCACAATTTGTTTGAACACTAAGCATGAAGTCTCTCTGTGGACGGTGCAGCCTCGTCTGTTCCCGATCACCACCACACACTGTCTAGGCCATCTCAAGTCTCTCATCTAGTCTGCCAAGCAAACTCGGCTCATTTATGGCCTCTTGTGAGGGACTTCAATAGCTATCGAGCGTTTGGTTCGAGGCCGATCAGCCTTTCTCTCTTCCCACCAGGACCATTACTCTCATCTTTAGGGTGACTTTTCCAAAGCAACAGGGAGTTCTTCTCTTACTGGGAGAAAGCACAAGTTACTGGATAGTCTTGGGTGTCAGTGATTTAAAAGGGATCTAACCAATCTCTGCCATATATGTACAGCATGTTTTGTATATAAATATATTTAAAAATATATATAAATCTATTTTATTATTATTGGATTTCTGGTTATTTTTCAATGGAGGACACTACTTTGAGTCTTAGGGGCGTCACGCTTCGGTGTATCTGTGCTTGCGGAGGGGGGACATCTCTCTCTCTCGACAGAATCATGAAGTCTGGGGAATTGAATCAGTTAATACTGCTTTTGCACAACTATTGTAAAATAGTACATCATCCTGTATTTTTTTTTTTCTTTTATAATTTTAGCTATATTGGGGGTTGTTTTATTTAAAAACTGTTATTCAATATTCAAAGTTATGTACAGTTTTTTTTTTTTTTTTTTTTTTTTTTTTTTATGTGATTTCTTTTCCCCCTCCTATTTAAATTAAAGCTTTTTTTGTGTTATTGTTTGCAAAACAGTCATTTTGTTCCTGTCTTTGTTCCCCAAAATATTAATTGCTATCAAGATTTATTTAGAGGGTGGTAAAATCAGTTCACAAACCATATAGGAATTAAAGTCATGTTGATATGGATTTGGATCGATAGCATTGCAAGTTAATAATTTCTGCAATTAGCTGTTTGGTTAATTTTAATTCATAAATGAATTATAGCAAATTAATAAATTGCCTATACATGTGTTATTTTTCTCACCAAGTTTGCATTTATCATTTATTTGATCAAAAATACAACTGAAAACATATTGTGAGCTATTAACATTTAAAATAACTATTTCTATTTTAATACATTTTAAAATGTATTTAATTCCACTGAAATTTTAGCAGCCATTACTCCAGTCCTCAGTATCACATGATCCATCAAAAATTAGATATGTATATATGTGTTTGTGTGTGTGTGTGTGTGTGTGTGTGTGTATACACATTAAAAGGAATCATGTAAGATGATTCCTATTAGCTCAGAACAAACAAGTCCTACATTTTTATTGTAATTAAATTTGAGGTTTAATTCCAAAAGCAAAATGCAATAGTTACAATAAGCTTTAAACCATGTATGTTACAGTATGAAAACACACATTTACCAGAGGACCAAAACTCAAAACTTAAAACTTAATCAAAAGTCACTATAAAATCAATTTATCTTCAGACTATGTGCAGCTTAAAAAACAGCCCTTGAAGTAATATGGTGGGGTAAAAATAAAGATCTATTTCACATCATCTGTGGCATGCTGTTGTTTCCCAAAGGAAAACAGTTTACAGTAGTCTTTCGGGCAATTGTGATGCAATTAAGCACTTAAAGGGATAGTTCACCCAAAAATGAAAATTACCCCATGATTTATTCAACCTCAAGCCATCCTTAGGTGTATATGACTTTATTCTTTCAGACGAACACAATCGGAGATGTATTAAATAATGTTCTGGCTCTTCCAAGCTTTATAATGCAGTGAATAGAGGATTAATTTTGAAACCCAAAAAAGTGCAACCATCCATCATAAAAGATATCCACACAGCTCTGGGGGTTAATAAAGGCCTTCTGAAGTAAAGCGATGCATTTGCATAAAATAAATAAACATATTTAAAACTTTATAAACTAAAATAACTAGCTTCCGACAGACGGCTGTACGCATCGATTTACGGCAAAAGAGTAACATCTGACCTGACGTATGATGTATTAAACCGCGAGAGGCGGCAAAGCTTACACTACTCCTACATCGCGTCAGGGGTTACTCTTTTGGCGCAAGTCGACTTACTTAGGCCGTCCTCCTGGAAGCTAGTTATTTTAGTTTTTAAAGTTTTAAATATGGATATTTTTCTTACACAAACGCTTTGCTTCAGAAGTCCTTCATTAAGCCCTGGAGCCGTGTGGATATCTTTTATGATGAATGGGTGGATATACTTTTTTTGGCTTCAAAATCTAATACTCCATTACAAAGCTTGAAAGAGCCAGGACATTATTTAAAGGATTAGTTCACTTCAGAATTAAAATGTCCTGATAATTTACTCACCCCCATGTCATCCAAGATATTTATGTCTTTCTTTCTTCAGTCGAAAAGAAATTACGGTTTTTGAGGAAAACATTCCAGGATTTTTCTCCATATAGTGGACTTCAACGGCTACCAACAGTTTGATGTTTCAGTTTGTTCAAATTCAGTTGTTTCAAATTGCAGTTTCAGTGCAGCTTTAAAGGGCTCTACACAATCCCAGACGAGTAGACGAGGGTTTTATCTAGTGAAACAATCAGTCATTTTCTAAAAAAAAAATAAGTCTAAATTTGTCTAATTAATCTAATTAAAATTAGTTTTTGCACGTTCACTTTTTAAACATTTGCTCGGAATTTCCACCTACGTCACGCGTAACCTTTGATTACGCAATGCGTGGTGTATCGCAGAGCAGTGCAAGATGAGCATTTGTGGTTAAAAAGTATATAAATTTTTATTTTTTTTAGAAAATGACAGATCGTTTTGCTAGATAAGACCCTTATTCCTCGTCTGGGATCGTGTAGAGCCCTTTGAAGCTGCAATTTGGACCTTCAACCTGTTGGTAGCAATTGAAGTCCACTAAATGGAGAAAAATCCTGGATTGTTTTCTTCATAATTTCTTTTTGACTGAAGAAAGAAAGACAAACATCTTGGATGACATGGGGGTGAGTAAATGATCAGGAAATTTTAATTCTGAAGTGAACTAATCCTTTAATATATCTCCGATTGTGTTCATCTGAAAGAAGAAAGTCATACACACCAAGGATGGCTTGAGGGTGAGTATATCATGGGGTAATTTTCATTTTTGGAACTAACCCTTAAATACTTTACCTGACAAAATCCTTGTGGTTCAGTGATGTTAAAGTATGATCTTTCCTTTGCTCTTGTCTGACAAAAACTGCACATTGAGATTAGTGCAGAGATGATCCAGCTGTGACTTCCTGTCCTAGTCTCAGACAAAGGAGCGTTTAATGATAGAGGGTGTGTATTTGATCTCATTATAGCACTCATCATCCTCATGGCTGATCCTCCATTTGCTCTCCTGTGCCGAACGGTGGAGCCACAGCACCAGCACCATCAGAGCCAGCAAGAGCAGGGCCATAGAGAGACTCAACAGCACCCCCTGCAGGATACCTGGGGAATTATCTGGAGCTATAGGGTAACAAAAAAAAAAGTTACTCAAATCAGTTACTCACTCTTATGTCGTTCCAAACCTGTTTGACGTTTTTTCTTCCATAGAACACAAAGAGGTTTTGAAAACTGTTCTAGTCACTCTTATCTATGCAATTACAATGAATAAGCATAGAAAAGCACCATAAAGGAATCATGAAAGTGTACAGAAAGACTTACGTGTGTACACAGACAGGTTAATGTAGCAGTGCTGAGTTCCCAGCGGGTTGGTCACTGAGCAGCGGTAAAGGCCAGAGGTTTGCGCAGACACATTGGCAATGTGCACTGAACCTGTCATGTCACCTGGGACAAAAAATATACAGGTTTATGAAAAACATCAGACATGCAGAAACAGTTTTTTATACCCAAGCGTTTTTACCATCCATGTTCACTGGCAGTGTTGTCTTATCCGGTTCTAGCTTCTCCCAGATCACCTGAGGAGCGGGAAAGCCCTCCACCACAACACAGGACAGTCTCACATTGCCCCCAGCATCTGTGTCTCCTTCCCATAGACACACAGGAAGAGATGGGGGTGCTGCACACACATATAGAGAGTTATGAAACCTGAACACATCCAGCTGAAAACTTAAACACATCTTCACATTACAAGTAGTCTATAAACTGGAAAAAGTTTCAATTCTTGTGTAAAGTGTAGCAGCAGGATCGTCCAGGAATCATGTCTGAATCTGAGCAAAAACTAATATGCATAGATAATGTTGGAAACTTGATAGTCTTGGCAAGTATTGAACCCGTGCATTAGGTCTTAAAGGGTTAGTTCACCCAAAAATGAAAATTCTGTCATTAATTACTCACCCTTGTGCCGTTTTACACCCGTAAGACCTTCGTTGATCTTCGGAACACAAATTAAGACTGCTTCAGGAAGATTCGGAGCGTTATGAATCAGAGTATCGAATCACGATTCGGATTGCGTGTCAAACCGACAAACTGCTGAAATCACGTGACTTTGGCGCTCCGAACTGCGGATTCGACACGCTGATTCATTACGCTCCGAAGCTTCCTGAAGCAGTATTTTGAAATCGGCCATCACTAAATAATTCGTTATTTTGTTTTTTTGGCACACCAAAAATATTCTCGTCGCTTTATAATATTAATATTGAACCACTGTACTTACATGAACTGATTTAAATATGTTTTTAGTACCTTTATGGATCTTGAGAGAGGAAATGTCATTGCTCCCTATGTAGGCCTCATGGAGCCATCGGAATTCAACAAAAATATCTCAATTTGCATTCCGAAGATTAACGAAGGTCTTACGGGTGTAAAACGGCACGAGGGTGAGTAATAAATGACAGAATTTTCATTTTCGGGTGAACAAACCCTTTAAGTGACAGCAGCCTAATAAACTTGCTGATGTCTATGTCGTTAATATTAATCAAACAAGCTTCTATAGGCGTCTTCATCATTCGAATGTGTCAGTAAGCACTCAGTATTGCGCTGCTTGAATATTTACATACCAGCACATATGAGAGGAAATAAAAGTTTGGTACCCACAGAGTGCCTGCAGGTAGTGATGGGAGAAACAAAGCTTTCCAAAGCTTCAAATCAACTGAACCAATTGCTTCGCAAAATGATTCACTGTTTCGAAGCGTTCGAAACGCCACAAGCTGGTGACCCCTGCTGGTCAGAACAATGTAAATGCAACAAAAACTTTGGCAAACATGCATGAAAACACCTTTTACAAACCCATTGCAAATGTTTTGTTGAAAGTAAAATCTATCAAATGCAATTAACTAATACTCTAAAAAGATTAAATATCAAGTGTCTGTATAATATGTGTTGTTTTTATCAATTTTTAAAGCTTGTTTTGTTTGTTCCATGGATGGCTCAGCTAAACAGGCCAATACGAGACTATTAAAGGGGGGTATCACACACAGTTTCTGCCAATCTCGTGTTAATCTTGAGTACATATAGAGTAACAATGCATCCTTCATATCTCTAAAAAGTCTTTAGTTTTGTTATATCTATAAAAGATAGATACGCTAAACCGAGTCTTTACGAAAAAAGCCGAGATCCTGGAGGCATGTCTGCCATCAGTGCTGTGGGCGGAACTAAAGAGTCACGAGCGCGCAGCTTCTGCGTAGAGATCGTCTGTTAGCTGCGACATCATTATAAATAAAAAGGGAACAAAAATGTTCGTGTTGTTTACATTTTATGCACTTGCGTGCCGATTGCCAACAAAACACAGACATCTGATGCAGCTTTACTCACCGCCCCCGATCTGCAAATCCAGCGCCGAACTGGGACTTGTTTACAAAGTATTCATCACCGAAATCCCGAGAACAAACAAACATACGTGCACAACTCCGTTGCTGCCTCGGAAAAACAAACTTCATCCACTGTTCCCTTAACGCTGGGTTCTTGGGAAGCTGAAAAAGGTAATCTTTCCCTCACAATCAAAAACACACTCCTTTGTTTACAGGAGCTGCGTCTCATTTCGGAGGCTGCATCCTCCGGAGGTTGCATTTGAAGGCTGCATACGCAGGGCTCGACAATAAGGACTGCCCGATGTGAACGACGCTCGGGACAGTAGACGGAACGGTCACTTGCCCGATCGGGCCAGTGCTGTAGGGTGTGCGATATATATCGTCTATGATATTGTAATTGTTGATTTAATGATCTGAAATTATCGAGCATGTCCCTCACTTTACAAAAACCAAACAAAAACACACCCATTGAGTGCACGCATGCACTACGTGACGTAGTCTAGTAGGTTAGACTAGTGCGCGTGCATATTTAGAGTGCACGATTTCACTGCGTGATTTAGTGTAAAATGCCTTTAGAATGCCCCAGAATTCAAAATAAGGGGCAAAATGCCCCTTTATATCTTTTATATTTATATCATTTAATATAGGTAACCAATATTAAACAAAGAGTACCGTTTTTCTCCAAATATCAGCACGATTACAAATGTGATATTGATTTTATACAGCGTTCAGTTTAATGAACAAGAACTTAATATCAAGTGATTTACATTTTAGACACCAAATCGCCTGTTTCGCTCTATTTTGCCTACGAAAATAGTTCCAAACAAAGTCCACAGCATTGTTTTGCGTCTCTTGAGCAACACTTCTTGAATGAATCAGCCGTTTGAATGAATCGGTTGAATCTCAATGACTCGCTCATTAACAGTGATTCGCTGCCACCTACTGGCGGGTTTAATTTCACGTTTTAAGTGTCTTCATTTTTTAAATAATTTCAAATAACAGTATTTAACGATTTATTTTTTCAGCATTTCAAAACATTATTTAAGCACCTGTAACTGCTCTTGACTGATTAACTTTAATAAAGTTTAATCTAAAGGCTAGTTATATAGTTGTAGGCCTACATTAGATTACAATTTCTGTAGCTTCCTGTTTAAACCTACATGAAAAACTCGAAAAACATTTTCATTTATATGTTTGTTCTGTTGTATTTATTTTGGCTATTACTGTATTACTGGCTATTATAATTTGATTATTTGTTACTATTTTATTACTTACTGTCTATTTGTCTAACAATATTTAAAATTTAAGTGAGTTAATCTAGTAGCTTTTGGTGTCATAACCCTATTTATTAAGGTTACAAGTATCAAAAACAACAAAAGCAATAACTAGGCTTATTTTATAGGCCCATTTTCTTTTCTTTTATTCATTTTTTTGTTGTGTTGTAACATTTTGGCAGGGCAAGTAAAAATTTGAACCACTGGCCCGACTGGGCCAGTAGAAAAAAATCCTTAGCGTTGAGCCCTGATACGTCATCAAGGATGTCATATTTAAGAAAAGTAACCGTAATAAAATTGACAGATATTCATTGTGAGATGTAAAATACTGTAATTTCTCTCTTACGTTGCAATCTAACGGTTATTTTTCTTAAATGAGACTGCCTCGATGATGTATGCAGCCTTCAAAGGGTGCAGTCCCTAAATTGGGACACAGCCATTGTTGAAAAAGCTCTTGGCTTCCGTATCCCTAACGAAGTGCGTTGATGGGCGTGCTCTTGCTCTTGTTCTGGGTGATGGTGTGCGCACGCTTATCAGGGAGAAGTGCCTATACAAGGAATTCCACTCTCTTTTGACGTCATACAGGACACACTCGAAAAAAACTCTCAGAATCCTGTACCGAAACCGGAAGTAGTGTATTTGGCACAGAAATACTCCGTCACACGTCCAACTCGTGTTTTGAAACTTTGGCCATGTTTAGCATGAGAATGCAACTCTTCAACAGTGTAAATAAGTCAGAATGCATGAAATAGCATTACACACACCCCCCCTCTTATTAAAACATGCTGTCATTCTTAAAGTGCCATTTTTATCAGCAGGGTATTGCTATACACTTCATATAAACGTTATGCGCCATCTTTAGAATTTTGTATTTGAACTTCCGTTTTGTGTATGTTAACAGCTCTGGCATCGCTGTCCATGAGTAACTGGTGAAGTGTTTTTTCTTATTCTAGACTAGACTTAACGAAAGTTATCATAAACATTGTAATGTTTGAAGCAGATGTCACATAACGAATGTCAGTAGACCGGGAAGATTTTAAAACGGGCAGTTCATTCATACATCCGTAAGATCTCACCTTTATGCCGTGGAAATACAAAACTGAAGACAGAACACAACAAGCGCAGTGGTGAAAAGGGGGGGGCTAAATAAGGTCGTGCAACACTATTTGGAACTATTTTCGTTGACGAAGCAGCAACTGTTTTAATTGCCAAATATGTTACTCAATTTACTAAAATTATTGTTTATTTAACTTGTATAAAAGTCATATCACACTCGCAGTCTTAATGGTGGTGTGAATGGTTCGACCAAGCGTGCCACACGAGTCCTGAAAAGTGAAGCCAAAGCGTCTCGATCGCCCCCAGGTGGCTGGAAGCAGTATCTGCTTGTTAAGTCATGACGTAAGGAACGCCGTTTCTGGGTCCAAGCCCTGGCTCGTTTCACTTGAGAATGCCATTTCGACGGCCGTTTATGAGCGCTATTTATTCATATTAAACATTTAACATTTTAAAAAGTTAAACATTTAAAATACTTACAGTCTACACAACAGCCTCCGTTCTCACAGCGTCACAGACATTAATATATTAACGATTTATAAGATGAATCACTGTCTGGCCATCTGGGATTTTGGTATGGAGATAAAGGTTATGATTATAAATTTTTGGTAGTATTACACCACATCATGTGTGTATATTAGCACCGTTTGCTGTTTTCTTTGTGGAATGAGAGAGAGCCTTTGGACCCGGAAGCGCTGCCGCGTGATGTCAGACTTAACAACCAAATAGGTCATAAACCCCGCCCTCTCCATGAAATGTAGTTTTTTACAGTCTATGAGTGGGACACGAGACAAACTAAACAATCAAATTACATGTCAAATATTTTTTTCCAAAGACAATTTCTGTCATTTTAGGCAGTTTTTAATCATGCTGGTGTTAGTTCAAGTGTTCGTTCTTTAAAATAGTTTGTTTTTAGTTAGTTATTTGATGCTATAAAAACTTGATTGACAGCTGAGATTGACAGCTTCTCTGAGTGCAGTCACTGATGCGGCAACTGATGCGGATCTTCGCGATGTGATTGGAGATTTAACTTTAATTTCTACATTTCCATAACTGTTTATTTCACACCGACATGAGTTGTTCTGAGTGTGGGGCGGGACATTGATATCGCGGCTCCAATTTGTGCTCACTACTGCGCAGACTCGGGCTCCAAGTTCACTATGCGCAGGCTCGAGACTCAAGATGTCAGCGCCATAATAGAGTACCTCAGAGATGATGTGTTTTTGTAGGCCAACCCGGAAGTTAGCGGCGCACAGGTTCCCTCGATCCAAAGCCTATGCATTTTTCCCATAGACTTTTGGAAAATCGCAAAAAATAAGCCCTCTGTTTAACAAAGGGTTATGACACTTACACGTTTTGTCTATCAAGATAATCTTTACAAGTTAACACAACATTTACATTTTGAAGCCTAAATAAAGTCGTCAGATATAAAAAGCTAACAGTAGGCTATAAACGGACTACAGCACACCATGGTCGCGGATCAGCGTCACCACCACCAAGCTTCCTCAAAATTTATTTAAAAAAAAAAACTTTATTTAAAAACATGCTCGCTGATTATGATCTGCGCTGTGTATGAATACTTATCCACTTTTTCCATGAGAAATGCTGTCCAAATGTCCTGTTTGTCATTATGACGTCTAAAGTCCCCGCCAAAGGAAGTAGCCCCTTTTAGCAATTTGTTAGCAACCGCCGTTTTTAAGACACAATAAAGGTTTAAAAAAAATCACAAGCGGGTTATAACTGGTGTGTTTTATGTCATAGATCAAAATATGAAAATATTTAAAGGCTTTGTTAACCACAGACCTTATTTCAGGCGATTTAGCAAAAACCCATTCAAAAAACCCATCAACTTTAGGGCGATGGAACCGGAAGTCCTAAAATGCTAACTCGCTTCCGGGTTTTGCCTACAAAAACATGTCATCTCTGAGGTACTCTATTGTCCACTGGCGGCTTCAGTTGCTACAATGGAAGAAAGTGAAGGTGCGTCGTACATCTTTTTTTACAGTCTATGGGTTCGACCTTGTGCTGAGAATCTCAGCCGTGCACACACAGCACTCTTGCTCCTGTGATATTTTTTTATTTGGCTGTAGCAGAACTAGTTAATTGTATAGGACAGGGGTTTTAAAACTGGGACGGGGGTGCAAGGGAGTGACAGGGGGTCCTTGAAAAAGTCTAGAGGAAAACTTAAAAATTAATAAATAAAATAAATAAGATTTAAAAAGTAACTAAATAAATTAAATTAAAATAAATAATTAAATAATAATAATAATAATAATGGCTTGGTTTCACAGACAGTGCTTAGATTAAGCCAGGATTAAGTCTTATTTCAATTAGGACATTTAAGCAGCTTTTATAATTGTGCCTTTCACGAAAAAAAAAAACATTACTGGTGTGCATCTTGAGAAAAAACAATGGCACTGACATATTTTAAGATATGTCAGTGCAAACTGCTTTCAGTTAAGACAGCTCAAACATGCATTTTAGTCTGGGACTAGACTTAAGCCTTGTCTGTGAAACCAGGCAATTAGTTTGTTAGTAATATATTAAATTGATTAAATTAGATTAAATATATACAAATGCTGATCAATATAAATAAATAAAATTAGATTACAATTAAATAAATAATACATTTAACAGTACATTAGCATAGTATGTGGAAAATATATAATAGTTTTACTTAATATAAACAAATTTTAGATTTATAATATTAATTTTTCAGTGTATAAATTGGGTGTTTATAAAAGATAGATGCCGTGTGATGTATGGTACCCAGAACAGTGAGGCTGAGCTCTCCTATGCCAGGGTCTCCTGTCTCAGGTGGGTTGCTGACCACACAGCGATAGACTCCAGCGTCAGACACCCGCGTGTAATTCAAGATGATATCTGCACTCCAGGGCATCCCAGCAAAGCCTACCCTGCCCATGAATGAAGGGCTTTCAATCACCTGCCCATGATCATACACGATCACCTGCACAACGAAAGAGATATCAGTCCTTAGATCTTAGTCAGACTAGCTAGCGCCATATTTCATTTTTAAAAGGAATTAAAACGAGGCTGTGAGGGATGGAAGTACAGTGTGTTCAATGGATCGTAAGTGTTTAACAACATGCCAATGGTTGAGTTGACTAAACATATTTCCAAACACTTTCAGTGGACAAAGATTTCATAAAACTGTTATGAAAGTTGTGAATTTTCAAAAATTACATATGATCTGGACCTTTATACTGCGCTAAGTTGGCATTGTAAAGACTGTAAAAGTCTAAGGGTGCATTTGAATATTCAAGGGATTCATGAATTGATGAAAAACTATCATTTAAATCATACAATTGAAATAAATATATAAAAATTTTATTTTATATATATATATATATATATATACACACACACACACACACACAGTATATACAGGTGCTGGTCATATAATTAGAATATCATCAAAAAGTTGATTTATTTCACTAATTCCATTCAAAAAATGAAACTTGTATATTATATTCATTCATTACACACAGACTGATATATTTCAAATGTTTATTTCTTTTAATTTTGATGATTATAACTGACAACTAAGGAAAATCCCAAATTCAGTATCTTAGAAAATTAGAATATTGTGAAAAGGTTAAATATTGAAGACACCTGGTGCCACACTCTAATCAGCTAATTAACTCAAAACACCTGCAAAGGCCTTTAAATGGTCTCTCAGTCTAGTTCTGTAGGCTACACAATCATGGGGAAGACTGCTGACTTGACAGTTGTCCAAAAGACGACCATTGACACCTTGCACAAGGAGGGCAAGACACAAAAGGTCATTGCAAAAGAGGCTGGCTGTTCACAGAGCTCTGTGTCCAAGCACATTAATAGAGAGGAGAAGGGAAGGAAAAGATGTGGTAGAAAAAAGTGTACAAGCAATAGGGATAACCGCACCCTGGAGAGGATTGTGAAACAAAACCCATTCAAAAATGTGGGGGAGATTCACAAAGAGTGGACTGCAGCTGGAGTCAGTGCTTCAAGAACCACTACGCACAGACGTATGCAAGACATGGGTTTCAGCTGTCGCATTCCTTGTGTCAAGCCACTCTTGAACAACAGAAGCGTCTCGCCTGGGCTAAAGACAAAAACGACTGGACTGCTGCTGAGTGGTCCAAAGTTATGTTCTCTGATAAAAGTAAATTTTGCATTTCCTTTGGAAATCAGGGTCCCAGAGTCTGAAGGAAGAGAGGAGAGGCACACAATCCACGTTGCTTGAGGTCCAGTGTAATGTTTCCACAGTCAGTGATGGTTTGGGGTGCCATGTCATCTGCTGGTGTTGGTCCACTGTGTTTTCTGAGGTCCAAGGTCAACGCAGTCGTATACCAGGAAGTTTTAGAGCACTTCATGCTTCCTGCTGCTGACCAACTTTATGGAGATGCAGATTTCATTTTCCAACAGGACTTGGCACCTGCACACACTGCCAAAGCTACCAGTACCTGGTTTAAGGACCATGGTATCCCTGTTCTTAATTGGCCAGCAAACTTGCCTGACCTTAACCCCATATCTATGGGGTATTGTAAAGAGGAAGATGCAATATGCCAGACCCAACAATGCAGAAGAGCTGAAGGCCACTATCAGAGCAACCTGGGCTCTTATAACACCTGAGCAGTGCCACAGACTAATTGACTCCATGCCACGCCGCATTGCTACAGTAATTCAGGCACAAGGAGCCCCAACTAAGTATGAGTGCTGTACATGCTCATACTTTTCAAAAAATCCTAAAAATCCTTTCTATCTATTGGTCTTAAGTAATATTCTAATTTTCTGAGATACTGAATTTGGGATTTTCCTTAGTTGTCAGTTATAATCATCAAAATTAAAAGAAATAAACATTTGAAATATATAAGTCTGTGTGTAATGAATGAATATAATATACAAGTTTCACTTTTTGAATGGAATTAGTGAAATAAATCAACTTTTTGATGATATTCTAATTATATGACCAGCACCTGTAAATGTTTTCCTGCATGTCATGTGACCATCAACCGTCATCAGAGAACTGTAAACTTGTAAATGTATTGTTAAATTATTAAAATATTAACTTAAAATCTCAGAGGGTACTTGAGGAAAAAAAAAGTTTGAGAATGCCTTATCCCTGGTGTACACAAATTCGGGCATTAAGGACCCTGGCCTACTACACATTGGGACACTGCTTACTCAATTTTCAGCGAAATGACCATACGAGCTTTCGATGTAACATCACCACTGTTATTTCTCAAAAATGGGCAGAACCCTGCAACATTTTAGACAATTTTTAATTTATCTTTAAAAAGTTATCTACATTATGTTTACTACCCGTCTAGCACTTCAGAATTCCCGGTTAAGGGAACATAAGGTGCATCCCACAAAACTTAAGGAGCGAATGTTCAAGTAGACTGGAAGGATTTTGCGATTGAGACAATACATAAAATGGCTGACCCCCTGGTCAGTGCCCTTAATACTGAACCAGGGACCTGATTAAGATGCACCCTAACCCTCACAGCCTCATTTTAATCTGCATTTCAATATGGCATCTGTCCTGACTAAAAGCCATTCACACCAACAACAAAAACTATGGCTGTTTCAGATGCACCCTATAGCAATGACTATATTAGCATCCAGACCAATGACAATAACACTATTTTTATGCTAGGTTTTCCATGTTTAAAGTTGAATGGCTTGTAATTGCCTATCAATGTTTTAAATGTTCAATACATGGGAAAAAAAACCCTCTTAAAGTGATTCCAACCATATTGTTCCCCTGTGCCATTATCACTAGTTGTGGTGTGGACTCCACTAGTCTCATAGAGTTTTTAGAACTTGGTTATAGTTATTGTTATCTTTCTTGGTGTGAATGGACCTTAAAGGGATAGTTCACCCAAAAATGAAAATTCTGTCATCATTTACTCCCCCCAAGTTGTTCCAAACCTGTGTAAATTTCTTTGTTAGGAAGATATTTAGAAGAATGTTTGCAACCAAGCAGATCTCGCCCCCCATTGACTACCATAGTAGGAAAAAAACACTATGGTAATCAATGGGGGACGAGATCTGCTTGGTTACAAACCAAAAATATTCTTCCAAATATCTTCCTTTGTGTACAGCAGAACAAAGATATTCATGCAGGTTTGGAACAACTTGAGGGCGAGTAAATGATGACAAAATGTTAATTTTTGGGTGAACTATCCCTTTAAGTTCTATTAGCTGATTGTATATAGGTGACACCTGTATGGGGGAGTCAGGGTCGGAGAGTGGGGTCAGAGTCCAGATGATGCTGAGTCTGAACAAGGGCATCATGGTGAAGAACGAACAGGGCAGCATGACAGAATCTCCCCGTACAACCTCCAAACCAGATTCCCTCACAGTCACCCGGACTGCACCTGAAGGGGATGGAGGGAAACAGTCAGGCTGGATCCTTTTTAATGTACATTTTTTGCTTGATTTGTGGCGCTTTTTCTTGTTGCAAACAACTAGCAATGATAAATCACTTAGCAGGCCCATTTATTCTACAGTTTTGTTGTGTAGCTCTCAACCTCTCTCCTTCCTTCTCAATGGTTGTCTCATTACTGTAATGATGAGTCCCACCCCCACCGCTCTGCCACCCCCAGGCCTTTGTGTGTGCGTGTGTGTGGGAAAGCATAGTGACTATAAAGCCTTAATTACAGCTGACAGCCTTGGCAAGGACAAATACACCAACTGAGAGAACAATGGGCTTCAAGTCTTATTCTAAAAAAAACTGACCCAAATTACAAATACTCCAATTACTGTAACATTACACATAAAATGCCAATTAAAAATAAAAATGCTCAAATGATCATTGTGATCTTTGTTGCACATTGGTTTTTATTATACCTCAACATTTCATATCAAATGGACTGATGTCAAAAGGGTTTGTAATATGAAAAACATTGAAATGGTATGTTACAATATGTTAAACCCTGGTTAAAATCAGCTGTCTTCAAGTTATCGAGTAACAGTTCACTTCAGTTGTGTAAATGTTCTTCTCCCCAAGTCAAAAGGTATTTCTGACCATATTTAACAGCCTAATGTTAAAAATAAAATCAACACGCACCATATTGAAGAAAAGTGGACACCAAGCAAGCCAACCAGAGGAGTCTCCATCCTGTACAGCCCATCTCTGAGAAGATACGTGTGCGCTATCCTCCATACAGGTCAGTGTGTTCCCCTTCAAACCTCAGTCACTGGCACTGACTGGACAGGCATAACTGGGTTATTGGGCATCAAAGGGGGGCAGTTCTTGTTCTCTCTCCCTTTATCTCCTGCCCTCCCTCTATCGCTCTGTATCCCCTGTAACCACACACAGTGAATAGTTTACATGTCCCTGTAGTGTTGAATAAGAAAGCATCTGCTAAATCAGGGGTTTTCAAATATTATGGCACAGGCTCATAATGTGATGATCCCTTTAGATGACCCCTTTCCTAAAATATAAAGGTAGCTACTACATTTCGCAAGTTTAGGGGTGGTAAGATTTTTTTTAAAAGAAGGCTGCATTTATTTGATCAAAAACAGCAATATTCTGAAATATTAATACAATTTAAACCAAACTGTTTTCATTTTTAATATGTTTACAAAATTTCTGTGTTGCTGTGTAAATTTTCATCATCATTACCCCAGTCTTCAGTGTCATGTGATCCTTTAGAAATCATTCTAATATGCTGATTTAATGTTTAAAAATGTTGCTGCTTAATATTTTTGTGGAAACCATGATACATGTTTTCAGGATATTTGATGATCGGAAAGTTAATTGGAATATATTAATAATCCATATTACATAATCGGATTCCAAAAATTAAGTACCTGTAATTAGGTTATATTACATTTTATATAATACTTGTTTGACTACAGTTACTTTTCTATCGATTACATGATTACATGGTATTCTCAATGGCAGTAAATAAAAAAAGCCTACTGCTAATATAGGTTCAGAAGGATCTGCACACTAAGACCAGCCACTAGTCATGTGACTATCAGTGAAAACTGAGACCCACATAGCATTTGATCACTGCATTTACAGAAATCATTTTATCAACATTGCATATTTAATCAGATCCTGACAAACACATTAATTAGCCTATTATCTGAATTATCACTCATGAGTCATTTAACCATGTATTGCTGTCTTTGGAAGGCTTTTGTCTTTCAAACGCATTAAAATGTACAGATTGTCATTTCATAATTACATGCAATGCAGGGATTCACCAACTTTTTTTTTGTCAGCTGAACCTCTTTGGTTTAATATATTTACTTGAAGTAAGCCATTAGAATTTAAGTTAATAAGTTAGGTCAATAATACAATTAAATAATAATAATAGTAATTAAAGGATTAATTCACTTTCACATGAAAATTAGCCCAAGCTTTACTCACCCTCAAGCCATCCTAGGTGTATATGACTTTGATGAACATAATCTGAGAAATATTAACAAATACCCTGACGCATCCGAGCTTTATAATGGCAGTGAATGGGACCAATGAGTATGAGCTCAAGAAAGTGTCTCCATCCACATCCATCCATCATAAACATACTCCACACAGCTCCGGTGGTTAATAAAGGCCTTCTGAAGCGAATCGATGCGTTTGTGTAAAAATGAAGTAAAATATCTAGCTTCCTCCAGACCACCTTCTGTATTCAAGTTACGAAGAAAGTGTAAACTGGCGTCACGTCAGTTACACTTTTTCCGTAAGTTGAATAGGGAAGGCGTAGGACGTAGTGTAAGCGTTTTGAACTGCGAGAGTTTTACACTTTCTTCGTACGTTGAAGCGGAAGCTAGATATTTTACTTCATAACTACACAAACGCATTGATTCGTTTCAGAAGCACTTTATTAACCCCCCGGAGACGTGTGGAGTACGTTTATAATATTTCTCCGATTGTGTTCATCAGAAAGAAGTCATATACACCTAGGATGGCTTGAGGGTAAGTAAAGCTTGGGCTAATTTTCACTGAAAGTGAACTCATCCTTTAAGTAATAATAATAATAATAATAATAATAAATAATAATAGGAAGTTCATGGTTCTCTGATGTCGGTTAATGGTCACACAACATGCAGGTAAACATTTTTTGAAATCTTTTTTTAGAAATTTTTTTATTTTGATTGTTTTTATTTTAAAATTATTTGAATATAAAATTTTTATGATTTAATTACTTAATAGCTTTTCATTAAACTCACAAACCCCCCACAGTTCCATCATGAACCTCAGTATGGGAAACCTTGACGTAATGTAATATTTAATGCACTTCATGTTGTTGATACCAAAGAACAGAATAGCTCAGATTGCTCAAGAAGTTAATGCTGGTTCTGATAGAAAGGTATCAGAATACACAGTGCGTCGCAGTTTGTTGTGTATGGGGCTGCGTAGCCGCAGACCAGTCAGGGTGCCCATGCTGACCCCTGCCCACCGCCGAAAGCGCTAACACTGGTTACGTGAGCATCAGAACTGAACCACGGAGCAATGTAAAAAGGTGGCCTGGTCTGATGAATCACGTTTTCATGTGGATGACCGGGTGTGTCACTTCCGATCCATGGAGCCCCACCTCGCAACTTACAGGACTTTAAGGATCTGCTGCTAACATCTTGGTGCCAGATACCACAGCACACCTTCAGGGGTCTAGTGGAGTCCATGGCAGCCTTGACGGGTCAGGGTGTTTTGGCAGCAAAAGGGGGACCAACACAATATTAGGAAGGTGGTCATAATGTTATGCCTGACTGGTGTATAAAACACTTTTTAAATGAACTTTAGTTGAGCCCCTTTCTTACAGCCAACATTTTCAGCATTCAAACATTCTAACTCATAAAAGTAAACTAAAACAGAGATTAGCATTTACAATAGATTTATTAGTTCTGCAGTTAATTGTAAATATCAAAATACCACACAAAGCTTTATAGACCAAAATATACAATACTGACTTTTCACATGAAGAGTGTGTTATCAAAATAACCACATATGTACTGCAATCATACTTATCAATATACTGCATCATGCAAACTAACTAGAGTTGTGTACAACAGATTTAAAAAGGCAATAATGGTTCACAATTTTCAAACGTGCTCTCAGGTCACTTAGAATATAGAAAAAGCATATCATGTTTACCCTTATTATTACTTATCTCAGATAATCGTATTTGTTATGGAAGGCATCAGGGAGGTAGAGACCAGTGATTACCTTTAGTAATGGCAGATTAATAAATTAATAGCGACAAAGAGATTAAACTCAGAAACCACAGTGGAATGGATTAGGTGTCCATAGCAGCTTAGACAAACCCTGATGTTAGCACATATACATACATGCTTTAATTACATACAGATTAATTCACATAAGCAAATATATATTTTTATACAAGTGGACAGTAGAATATTTCATACATAGACAAAAATATTCTTTAATAAAGTATTTCAAAGGCTTCTTTTTTTTCTTTACATAGTGTCTGAGAAGCTTTGGATGTCAAATTCAATTAGGTGAAGTAACACTAATCATACATTAAAGTACAATAAAAAGGTATAAATAAATCTGAGGACTTTAAATCACTAACGTCAAGTACCATTTCAATATAAACACAATACAATATTGGGATATTATTGCATCATGAATCGCACAGCAGACAAAACACTAGTAGAAAAGGTTCATAAATAATATTCTAAACCCACTCATGATCCATCCATTTTAGTCTTTGTCTGCTCTGGCCTTCTATAGGCCAAAACGAGATCAAAAAATGCCACCGATCACTGATGAGAATTTCAAGATCTCCCACTTTGGCTCAAGTATCTATCGTGTACAGGAAGCACGACCACTCAAGAAGAACAGCTAGCCCTCTATTCCATCTGAAGGCTATAACAAGCAGGATCAGGAAACTTTACCATGTTTTTCCCAAGTCAGAGGTCACTAGGAAGATGGTTTGTTGTACCCAAACAGCCCCACGGGAAAGTACTTCACATGAGTGGGCCACTGAGACGCCAGCTGGAAGAACTTCACATCATTCCACTCCATCCCATCTACAGACACTGAAACATGTCCATCTCATGAGTGAAGTTTGTTAAAATACAATGGGTCCATTTTAAAATCTAATTTAAACATGAATTATGACATTTAAAATAAAAGACGTTATGATAAAATTAATATGAAATATTTAATATTCTGCATTATAATAGGTCACTATTGTGGAAGAAATTTTAATTTTAACTTTATTTCATTACTCATATTTAAATGCTATCCCTGCAAGGAAAACAAATGTTGGTTATAGGTTTGAATACTGAATGTCTCTAACACTTGGGCCAGAATTACTATGTCTGAAAATAACAAAAGGAGAAATAAAACTAGACAGGTGTCCAGTTTTGTTATGTATGTCCAATCTCATGATCGAGATATCCAGATTTGCTCCAACCTAGATGTAGAATGTAGAACCAATCAAGTTGGAGGAAAATGGTGTAATGAATCATGTCACCTTTACCATGTTCCTTTTTTATAAAAACTCTTGGTCGGGGGATTTTCTCTGAAATTGGTCCGAGATCCTCCAGGCCATGATTAAAGAAAACTGAAGGCATTGTCTGGAGCCTGTCTGATTACTGGTTAGTGGAACACTAAAGGGAAACGCTGCCCAGGTTAGTGGTCATATCACTATGGGTTTTTCCAATGACAGCCTCTTAAGCCCGGAACACACCAAGCCGTTGCCGACGAACTAGTGCCGGCAAAAGCAGACTGCGGGGTTGGCTCACGTCGGCAGCGTCTGGGTCCAAAGTTGCCCTGACACACCAAACCGATGCTTGACACCTGACGGCCAAGTAGCACGTCCGTTCTGCGCCTGCATAAGAAGAAATGCCTTTCCGTACCAGCAGGTGGCAGTAGCTGAACAGCCAATCAGAATGATTAGATGGCCCGACTGACTGACGAGCTCTGATGCCGTGATTTGCAATGGACGCAGACGAAATGTATATACAAGCTTTAAAGGTCAGCAAAACATTGGACTCTTAAGGTGGAGGAAAAAAAAAAAAAAAAAAGAGAAAAGCCTTGGTTACAGCTTGGGCATTGAAAAGAGTCATGTGATCACGGTTGGTGTCTACCTGAGTTGAGTTCATTCGCCACCATCGCTTTTTCAATGACGTACAACTTGCATTGACAGGAATATCCGATCTGTCCGCTTACATGGCAGACGCAAATGCACGTATCCGATTCATAACAGATTTATTTACACATATGAATGAGGCCTGAAACCGATATGAGAATATTGGAATCCATGTGCTTTTTTCCTGCATACACATTTGTGTGTCATATCTGATCTGTGTCACATGCAAAAATCGGAAATTGGGTCACTTGTAACCATGTAATGTAAATGCGGCCTTAGACACATTATTACAAAAAACAAATGATGTCTTAGTAAACTGCTTAATTTCTTTGCGTTCTGTAAAACATCTGTTTTTAAGTACCTCTTAGACTGGTTTGTTGATTCTTTGCAGAGCAGATGAGTCTGGTGATGCCTTCAATGATCTGACTCTTTGACTCTGTGTCTCTCTCTTTCGGCTTCTTCCCTAGAAAGATGGTCGGGACTGAAGACAGGCAAAATGAGTAAATATAGTTACGTGTGGATATGGATAAATATGGAGACTATCAACAATAGTAGAACTGCAGTGAGAGATACAAAAAAAGCTCAGCTAAAAAAAAAAGGAAAAAGAAAAAAAAAAAGAAAAGAAAGAGCCGAGGGTGTGAGAGAGCAGAAATGTCAAATGAAATTGCAGGGATGGAAAACACTGTACAGAGTCAAGAAAACACAGAGTGGTCTTTAGCAAAAGGACAAATGTGCATTTTCTATAAATTTAGTGGACAATCTCACCTTTCTTGTTCTTTTCCTTGGTCACTACAGTCATGGACATGGTGTTAGAGCCAGTCTGGAGCTCAATGGAGCCGGATCCGGGCAGTCGGCTAACCTGCAAGGATCTGAACGCACACTTCAAAGTGCTCTTATTGTCTCTCCGCTCTCCGTCTTTGCGCTTCTCAACCCCTGAAGATACCCAGTAATCCACCTGCAGCCCAATTGCGTCCATGCTGGGGCTCCTAGATAACAGTATCAGTTTGACCAGATTTACCAGGCTAGCATTTTTAAACTGATAACAGATATAAGCCATAGCAATGTGAGAAACAGCAGAGCAGTGCAGATTTCTGTACAATATCGTACACAAACCCTAGAGCAGCCAGTCCGCCACTTAATGATGGTGATGGAGGAGGCGTTGCAGAATCTTTCATCATCCCAGTGGGAGATCCATGAGCAGGTGGAGACGTTGAGGGAACTGCCAAGCTCAAAGCCAAACCTTCCTCACAATCTCCACCTACAATGAGTCAAATAAACATTTAGGGGGAAAAAAACTCAAATAGTAGTAAAACGCAATTCCATTGCAAAGTGACAAGATCATTTATAAAAGAAATATAAATACTTGCCAATCAAACTACACTATTTAAAAAAAATTTGGGACTGTCTTTACATGCACATGAACTTTAATGACATCCAATTCTTAATCCATAGGATTTAATATGGAGTTGGCCCTACCCTTTGCAGCTATAACAGCTTCAACTCTTCAGGGAAGGCTTTTCACAAGATTTAGGAGTGTGTTTATAGGAATTTTTGACCATTCTTCTAGAAGTGCATTTGTGAGGTCAGGCACTGATGTTGGCGAGAAGGACTGGCTCACAGTCTCCGCTCTAATTCATCCCAAAGGTGTTCTGTCGAGTTGCGGTCAGGACTCTGTGCAGGCCAGTCAAGTTCCTCCACACCAAACTCGCTCATCCATGTCTTTATGGACCTTGCTTTGTGCACTGGTGCGCAGTCATGTTGAAACAGGAAGGGGCCATCCCCAAACTGTTCCCACAAAGTTGGGAGCATGAAATTGTCCAAAATTTCTTGGTATGCTGAAGCATTAAGAGTTCCTTTCACTGGAACTAAGGGGCCAAAAACAACCCCACACCACCAAACTTTACACTTGGCACAATGCAGTCAGGCAAGAACCGTTCTCCTGGCAACCGCCAAACCTATCAACCATCGGATTGCCAGACAGAGAAGCGTGATTTGTCACTCCAGAGAACACATCTCCACTGCTCTAGAGTCCAGTGACGGCGTGCTTTACACCACTGCATCCGACACTTTGCATTGCACTTGGTGATGTAAGGCTTGGATGCAGCTGCTCGGCCATGGAAACCCATTCCATGAAGCTCTCTACGCACTGTTCTTGAACTAATCTGAAGGCCAGATAAAGTTTGGAGGTCTGTAGTTATTAACTCCTCAGAAAGTTGGCGACTTCTGCACACTGTGCACCTCAGCATGCGCTGACCCCGCTCTGTGATTTTATGTGGCCTACCACTTCATTGCTGATGTTCCCAATTGCTTCCACTTTGTTATGATACCACTAACAGCTGACCATGGAATATTTAGTAGTGAGGAAATTTCACGAATGGACTTATTGCACAGGTGGCAACCTATCACAGTACCACGCTTGAATTCACTGAGCTCCTGAGAGCGACCCATTCTTTCACAAATGTTTGTAGAAGCAGTCTGCATGCCTAGGTGCTTGATTTTATACACCTGTTTCCATGGAAGTGATTGGAACACCTGAATTCAATGATTTGGAGGGGTGTCCCAATACTTTTGGCAATATAGTGTATTTATTAAGCAACAAAATTGTGATTAATTTATTCTATAAATACTACTGATAAAACTCAAAATGTGCATCCTTAAATTTAGCAGTAAGTAAACTAAAAAGAACTGACTCAGAATCCTTCATTTGGGATTCAGACCACACTGGTGCCATTGTACATTTTTGATTTGATAAAAAGAACAAGCTCACAAGAGTCACTTGTTGAAGAAGCAAACACACTGTCTGTGTTCCCAACCCTAATGGTAATACAACATTACTGATGGAAAAAAAAAAAAGACAAACCTGAAGATCCTGGGCTGGGCTCTACCAATCCCACCTTAACCACCTGTTGCAAGAAAAAAGGAAATATGAATCCATTCATCATTAAAAATTCAAATACATTTGTTGAATATTTTGTCATACATTAGAGTTAAAACATCTGTACATTTTTTTTTTTTTTTAATTAATACCTTTATTCAGCAAGGACACATTAAATTGATCAAAAGTGACAGTAAATAGGAAGTGAAGTAAAGGGAAGATTTATATTTCAAATAAATGCTGCTCTTTTGAACTTTCTATTCACCAAAGAATTCTGGAAAAAAAAGTATCCCGGTTTTCACAAAAATATTAAGCAGAACTCTTTTCAACATTGATAATTATAAAAATAAGCTAGATTTTAAAATATATTAAAATGTTGTTTTAAATTGTAATAATATTTCACAAAATTACAGTTTACTGTATTTTTGATCAAAAATATGAAGAATGCTTTTGAATGCTAGTGTAACATTAACTAGAAATGTACTCACACCCACAAAAGGAACAAAACTTTGGTAGGAATCTTCTTCTTGCCTAGAAGAGTAAAAAAAAAACATAAAATAAAGTCTAATAAAAAATATTTGAAATGATGAGGTGATAGAATTCATCTCACGTTTTATGTTTGCAGGTCAGCATGGCCTCAGCAATGGGGAGCTGATGAGTAACTGCAGATCCGTTAATGTATTGTAGAATTCGTCCAGCCACATCCACAAAGTCAGCAGAGGAAGAAGCTGGAGAGATACAAGAACAAATCCTATGGACAATCGCCAATATAATACATCTCAACGGGCACAGAAAAAAGGAATGGTACATTCCACTTCAAGATTAAAAATGAAAAATAAATAACCATGTTAAACAAATGCATTACTTACCAGTCTGGGGAGGCTCTGGGCGGCTGAAAAACTCTCTCCATGAGCTGTCCAGGAAGGAAGAACTGTAGCGATTGTCCAGAGAACCCAGGTGTTTGGCCACGGGGTGAGAGCCTGTGGAGACACTCACATGATACAGCCTGCACTTTTTATTTTTGGAAAGCTTTTGGCATTTTTGTGTGCCAATATCACTGTGTTTAGAGATTATCTATACGCACCTAAAGGCACCACAAGAAACTTCATGTGGCTGAGCCAGTCAGACATTTTGTTGGCGAGCTGAGAGACAAAGAATCTCAAAACAGCTCCTAAGTAGCTCTGACCTCCAACCGCCACAACCTTCACCGGTTTGGGCATGATGGAGTTACAGTTGCAGCTGTGAGAATAGAGAAGGAACAATAAAAACATGCACCACACTGCAGACACAGGAACTGGTCTAAAATCTTCAGTCAACATTGTGATTCATATTGACAACCATGAATATTAACATCATGACAGCCAGCCATCACTACAGACCATGCCATTTCTTATTTGTGTTTATTCTCACTCTTTCCCACAGTTATACTCACAATTTCTGTATGCGTGTGAGCAGGGCGGAAAGGACGGCTTGGATTTCTGATCCTGAACAGGTGCACACCACTGGCAGCTTCTGGGCCTGCAGCAGCTCAGCCACATACTGCAGACACACAGAGTCATATTTCTCTTATCTGAAGTTGAACTACTGTAAATACGTTTTATCAGAGTATCTAAGCATTGAAGTAAATGGCTATGTTCTGTACAGGGTGGTCAGGCAGGCACACAGGAAGTGAAGTAGATTGGTATTTACATGTCCTTGCCAATCGCTGCCGTTCACCAAGATAAGGCTGTCAGGAAGGGTGCTGTCAGACAGCAGAATCTGGTTGAGCTGGTCGTATACTATCTTCCTTGGCATCTGCAAAGAGGAGTGTGACTGAAAACATCTTCTCAGACTAGCATTTTAAGCATAAACTTTAAGGTGCAGTGTATAATTTCCAGTGTTAGAGAGTATCTAACAACATAGTGAAGCTACTAACTGAACTTCCTTTACAGAAGTGTAACAGCAGCTAAGCTGCTTTTAAATAATGTAGCTTTTAAAGGGTTAGTTCACCCAAAAATGAAATTTCTGTCATTAATTACTCACCCTCATGTTGTTCCACCACCGTAAGACCTTCATTCATCTTCGAAACACAAATTAAGATATTTTTGATAAAATCTGATGGCTCAGTGAGCCCTGCACTGCCATTGCCATTTCCTTTTTCAATGCCCAGAAAGGTACTAAAGACATATTTAAAACAGTTCATGTGAGTACAGTGGTTCAACCTCATATTATAAAGTGACGAGAATACTTTTTGTGCACCAAAAAACAAAAAAACAAAATAGCGACTTTATTCAACAATTTCTAGTGGTGGGCGATATCAAAACACTGCTTCATGAAGCTTCGAAGCTTTACAAATCTTTTGTTTCGAATCAGTGGTTCGGAGCGCGTATCAAACTGCCAGAGTCACGTGAACTATTGAAATGTCGAAACACTTATGACATAACGAAGCCTCGGTTACTGAAATCACATGATTTTGGTGCTCTGAACCACTGATTCGAAACAAAAGATTCGTAAAGCTTCGAAGTGTTTTGATATCACCCATCACTAGATATTGTTAATATTTTTTGGTGCACAAAAAGTATTCTCGTCACTTTATAATATAAAGGTTGAACCACTGTAGTCACATGAACTGTTTTAAATATGTTAACAGTAGCTTTATGGGAACTGAAAAAGGAAATGATCTTGCTGGCAATGGATCAAAAATAGCTTAATTTGTGTTCCGAAGATGAACGATTTTATACTGTTTAAAATTTTGGGGTGTATATTTTTATAAAAGAAATTAATACTTTTATTCAGTAAGTATACTTTGACAGTATATTTTTACATTGTTACAAAAGATATATATTTCAAATAAATGCTGTTCTTTTGAAACATGCTTTGAAAAATCTTTCAAAGAATCCTAAGAATTTTTTCCTTAATGGCTTCAACAAAAATATTATGCAGCACAGCTGTTTTTAACATTGATGATAATAATAATAATAATAAGAAGAAATGTTTCTTGAGCAGCAAATCATATTAGAATGATTTCTGAAGGATCATTTGACACTGAAGACTGGAGTAATGATGCTGAAAATTCAGCTTTGCCATCACAGGAATAAATTGCATTTTAAAATAGATTAAAATAGAAAACCATTGCTTTAAATTGTGATAATATTTCACAATATTACTGTTTTGCTATATTTTTTAATGAAATGAATAGTGAGAGTAAGAGATTAATTTCAAAAACATTTCTTCTGAGCAGTAAGGTATTGGTTTAAGTTTAAATGTCATCTTAATTGAGATCCTGAGATTGTTTTGCATCAGATAAATACTACTGTTACTGCAGAAATAACATTCTTATAATTTAATTGATAGGGTTTATTATTCTTCTATCTCTTTTATGTGGTCAGATTTTGTTCACAGCTTATAGTGTAGCTATCTACATTTTAAAGAGTATTTTATAAGATTAACACTGATTTCTTTTTTTATTCTAGTGGCGGCAAACGAAATTTCACAACTAATAGTGTCTAAACAAGTTCCCAAACAAAAACATGCCCGACAAACAAGCCCTACCCCAAGCCCATGCCATTGGCTGAATCAGTTGACATGTTGAACCTACACTTTTCAGGAAATCAATTTAGGAATAGCATGCTTAAAATAATCTCTGCACATTAAACTGGTATAAGAGAATGTACTTCGAAAAATTACACTGAAAAAAATAAACGCTTCACCTTTAAGAGCTCTCGTATTGTGGATGACTCAGAAATGGCTATTTCGGTCTCACAAACCGCATGGTTTCTCACAAACATTTGATAAAAAGCAGCAGAGATGGTGAGCAGCAAATATATATGTTTAAGTAGAATGCATCACGCAGGAAGAATTAAAATAGCGCTTCATCACAATGGCCTTTGAGTATGTTTTGACACCTCTGCACAAAAGTGAAACGCCATATGAACCAGGTGTTGAATCATGCCAGACCTAATACAGAGTTACATAAGGAGAAATATCGCCCACTCTCTCTCTCTCTTTCTCTCCTCTAGCAACACACCCACTCCCCCCGCTCACTAATCCTCATGCACGGCCCAAATGAATCACCATATTCTCTGCTTAGCCCTCTCACATGCACACAAACAAACAATTTCCTGAGCAAAGAGCCCTTGGGGGTTTATTGATTCTGCTGAGCTTCAGTCAGAGCAACTTAAGAAGAGTGAGGCAGCTGTTCTTGGCTAAGTGCTATCTGTGTGTGTGTGTGTGTGTGTGTGTGTGTGTGTGTGTGTGTGTGTGTGTGTGTGTGTGTGTGTGGAGGTTGTTACCTGAGGGGTGAGGCTGAGCTCGGGAGATCTCTCACTGTCTGAACTGTTGGTGCGTTCGCTGAGCGGTTTGGACAGCTGTCTCTCTTTCATAGGTGTCCCTCGCCTCTGTTTGGGGGTATGACTGCCATCCAGCCTGGAGAGAATTTCACAACTGCTTTTATTTATTTGCTATACACTCCATTTTTTCCTCAATATGTGCACAAAAGTCTAAAAGAACAAGGAACTATGTACATAGTTTGTGCATAGAATACATTAGGAGTGGGCGGTATTACCCACAACTTCACGATATGAGTCATTTTATATCATGCCGTAACAGTACATATAACAATGTGGTTAATTCTGCAAGAAAGGTAAGTAATTGTTTATATATTAATGTGCTATTAACCATTATTTAAATAATCAAGTTGAATTATATTTTATAAATAAAAGGTACTCCATCTCAAATTATTATTTTCTTTTTTTAGTTGGTACTTGATGGAATAAAACCAAAAGATAAAATCACCGGTAGAGAAAAATCTGTATCAGCTGACACTTCATAGCGAACAGCGAACAGTCCACCCAAAAATTAAAATTGTTATCATTTACTCACCTTTGTCTTGTTTCAAACCTGTTTGAATTTCTTTCTTCTGTGAAACACAAAAGAAGATATTTTGCAGAATGTTGGTAACCGAACAGTTTTTATTCCTCTTGACTTTCATTGTATGGACAAAAAATACAATGGAAGTCAATGGGAACTGATTCTGTTTGATTATCAACATTTTCATTTTTGGGTGGACCGTCCCTATAAATACAGGTTTAATGTGAAATACCAACCTGGGAGATGGCATGTTAGTGCTATTGCTCCTCTGTGGGGTTCGGGGCCTCTCCGCCACTGATAAAGTGATGCTAGGGGTCCCGTCGGCTATCACCTCCACTTCATTGAGTTCCTATAGCATAACCTTCTCAATGAATAATAGTTTATAGGCTCACAGAGGACAAAAGAGGTTTTACTACAGACTGAATGTGAGGGGTAGAATGGGAAAAGGGGACAGATAAAGAGGTGCAATCAGTCTCACCAGTGTGTCCATTTCTGAGAAAGCATCGTCCAGCTGCGCACTGGGGGAACGCTGGATTTTACCAGATACAGTCTGTTCGCCCCTCTTCAGGAGAAAGAATGGACATGGGAAAGGGAGAGAATTGAAAAAAAAAATGAGACATCCAGTGGCCCCAAAATGTATAAAGACAGTTAAAATTGTATGGTGGCATTAATGGCATGTAAATTGAAAAAAGGAAAAAGCTAAATATTTCACAAAAGGAATTTTTACATGTTAAAATATAAAACAATAGATATACTGTACAAAATGAGGACAAAAGGTATTTGGACACTTTCATATAGTTAATGTGACCATAGTCAGTTGGTTAAAAGCAATTTCCAAAATTACTGGCTTAAAAGTCCAAATAGTTTTGGTTTATCTCATATATTCCTCCATTATATTATATATATTATATTATATATTCATTAGATTTCTCTGAGCCCATACATGTTTTAAGTCTGGATGTCCTGTAAAGAGCACATTCAGGGCTTTTCAGAGATACCAAATGTTTGGAGGTTTGACCATGACAACTCCCTCTCCTTGGTCTTTATGACTGAATGACATTGACTGAACGATCAAATTTAGTACTCTTATGGAAATAGGATATTTTGTAATTATTTAAAGACTACATTTTCAAATTGTTTGTCAAAAAATCTCATGAAAACGTTATAGGGTTTCAAATCAGAATGACTTTCTGTTATGAAACAGGGCATCGATTTCATACATGTCCTCTGTAGAGGTTTATCAGGCATCTGGGGAGACACGTGAATAGCGAAAGAAATTAAATATAAGATGCAATGAAAATGTTATTACTCTCATTAATACACTTCTTTTTTTCATTACATGTTAACCTTAAAAACACATTAATATGCAAATTAGATACAATATATAGAACGAGACTACCCATTTATGGCCATTTTACTCACATATTATATTGTAAAATAGTACATCAAATAATTCTGTTATATCTTTCACAACATATTTTAGAATCATCTTTATACAAAGTTTGGTTAAAAAATAGCCTGAAACCTAAAAATTGATTGGTGAATGAAAAAAAAAAAAAAAAAACATTGTTTTTGCCTATGCAATCTTTTCATTTTCTTAATAACTGATGATTCTCAAGGGGATATAATATCCTCTATTATATCATTATAATATTGCTTATATTATTTACATATTATATATTATATTATGTAAACCAAATTTTATATATATATATATATATATATACACACACACACACACATACAGTATACACACATATATACATACACACATATATACATACACACATAAGAAAAGCAGTAATAATGCAAAGCAATGAAAGCTAAATCGCAGTGCTAATGACACTCACAGGATTCAGCCTGTCTTTGCTGTGGCTGCATCTACTATTCAAGCTACCGAACTCCGTCTGAGAGCTGGACTGTGACATGCCTTCAAAATATGGCCTAAAATACACACACACAAAAAGCCAGGGTCAGAATAAGAAAACTGAGATGTAGGCAGTTTGCCCACTCAGTATGTGGCTAAAAAAAGCTCAGTTTTTAGTCAGTTTATTTCTACATTTGAGAGTGAAATATGCTGCGTGTACAGGCTTCTTCTTACATACAATATATACCAGAATCTTTTGCAACAACAACACTACATTTATTGGCTGCCTCCTTCATTGTATAATCAAATCTGTGTAATGTAAAGCAAAATTACTAAATCGATATCTGAAAGTGGGTGCCATAAGAGTAAATATTAGCTAGTGAATGTGGTACCGGAGTTTGGGTTTGGGGGTGCTGATAATACTGTCCGTCTCCTCCATGTCTGGGCCGCTGTCACTGGGGTTGTACATTTCAAGACTGTCATAGAGCTCATCCAGGTCCTCTTCCACATCCCGGATCTGCTCTTGGGACACATGATCCAAACCGAACCCCACCTGCATGCATAATATTACCCATCGATTACTCATAGAGATGAATGATATATAGGTACCATATCGGTTATCGGCCGATATTAGATTTTTTTTAAATTTATCTGCTGATTTAGGATATATATTGTAAATGCTCAATTACCCTATTTTTACCTTTAGAATACATTTCTCATCATCTGATGCTCACTCAAGCGTTAATATTTAAAAACACTAATAACACTTAAAAACAGTTTTATTTGGAAAAGTTTTATTTGGATAAATTTAATAATTTTAATGTCAGGAATTTATTGGTTATTAGCCGTTACATGAAAATAATTACCAGCTTATCTGTATCGGCCAGAATTATAATATAGATGCAGCCCTAATTACTCATTTATTTTTTTAATGAAGATTTGTACTGTACTACGTGACCAAATACAATTCTTAAAGACAGACTGCTGGGAAACAGAAGAGAAAAGACCTTCACCAAAAGAGCGTATGAATTTATAGGCAGGATGCAATTACCTCATCAGACACTTTGAACCATTTCACCAATGCCATAAGCTTCTGTTTGATGTTGGGTTGCTGGATTTAAAACACAAACACCTTGTTAGACAGAAAACGGGGGAGTCATAAGCAACAATAGCAAAAAGACACAAATTAACCACATATCTGGCTGAGCAACAGCAGGGAACAAAAATAGCAGCAAGCAGAGAGTGGAAAAAAAGCTGTCACAACAAGCACAGAGCGCTGGCGAAAGCTTGTCAGCTAGAAGACGAAGCGCACAGGAAAACAAAACTGAAGGCATCTGAAAGCAGGAAGCAGATAAAACGTTAATGTGCTCAGAAGCCCCATCCCTAGTTTCCATATGATTGCAAAAATTGCAGCAGCTCCTATTGCAGTCGCTGCTACGTCTAAAGAACATCAGTGGCCCCAGGGAGAAATGTGCAGTTGTTCAGTCTCTTGACATAGCCTGAGTCAACATGGAGACACAGAGAAAGCTGCTCTGGTTCTCTGAAGTCTGTTTTCAAATTCTGGAGAGATCACTTACGTCACTTACGTTAGCTCTGGTGATGGAGGCTGTGGAAGGGAGCTTACGACGAGGTTTCTTTTTCCTCAGTTCATCCTCATCGTCGTAGAGGTACTGCCCAAAAGTGACAAATCAAGCTTTAAAACCACCTCCAAAATCTTTTTTGAATTTAATAACAGTTCAACGTGTCTATGTCTCTCAAGCGTATTATATTATATATTATATATATATATATATATATATAAAATAAACTTTTAGGCTACAATGGCCATTTTTTATCAGAATCTGAATTGGTATTTAGATATATTTATAGACCAAAACAGTTTGGGTACCAACATTCTTCAAAATATCTTCTTTTATGTTCCAAAAAAGAAAGAACAGAATTTTCATTTTTGGGCAAACTATTGCCAAAATATTATTATTTTTATATATATTTTTTTTTTTAATGAAATGATACTATAAATAAGAAACTAAAACTGCCAGTAGGTGTTGGTAAATGTCTAAATGAGTGAGTCATTGAGTCATTTATTCATTTGATGCGTTCAAACAGCTGATTCATTCAGGAATGAAGTAAATGGCTCTCTTTATGAATGGGCCACTGAATCATTGGTTCAGCTGATTGATTCGCTCAAAAAACAGATTCATTTAGAATGAGAAACGAAACACTGCGGTGTTGTTCGGAGACACACAACAGTTCTGCTCTGGCTTTATAGGTTATATTTTCGTTGGCAAAACTGAGCAAAAACAAACAATAATGTTGTGTCTAAAATATAAAACAACATTAACTTCTTATTTATTGAACTTGCATAAAATCAATATCACATTTGCACTCATGCTGTTCGGGACAAAAACAGCACTCGTGTGATATTGCACTTGTTATCTGTGTGATATTGCTTAAAGGTGCAATATGTAAGAATTTTGCAGTAAAATATCCAAAAACCACTAGGCCAGTGTTATATATTTTGTTCACTTGAGTACTTACAATATCCCAAATGTTTCCAACTATTTGTAAATCGTGAGAAAATTGCAATTTTAACCAAGGCTCCAGGACGTGTGAGTCGCCGCCTGTCAATTGCGTCATACCTGCTCGGTTTCCGGTTTTATTTTGCAGAAACCATGGAAACACCAAAGACGCTTTAATATATTACATGTTTTAATAGACAAGGGAACAACTGTTTTGATATATTTATAGACAGAAAACTAATTATTGTTATATAGCTCAACACGTTTAGTCTTATTGTTTAAATCTAATTTCTTGATTTTTTTGTGAGTACCATGCTTTACCATGCCTCAGAGAAAAACACTATTTTGTAAAGTAGCTAACATAGCATAATCAGATGCAGCTTTATTTTTAGTAACAGTAATACAGAATTTTCTCCATCATACAATACATTTTAAAATTTTGCATGCCATTTATCAACACAGCCCATCCAGCATTTAATATGATATTCTAATATCGATCTATCTTACTGTAATGTGCAACAAGTGTCTCCGAGCGAACGCACAGAGTAACATTATAACATCATTTTCAACACACTCAAATGTACCTAATATGATAAACAGAGCTGTGTTACCTCATACTCATGACCAGAAAAGCGGAAGCAGCGCCGGCGACTGTGGCATAATAAAAGTCCCGCTGCTCGCGGCGTGTGTTGCGTTTGTCTCTAATTAGCAATAGCTCCAGTGCGCTCGTTCAGCTCCCACAACAATCGGTCCTGCTCTGCTTCATACTACAGTAACGTTAATAATCGCATCCATGAGCATGTTTTCTTCCCGAGTCCTATCTCGATTAATTTCCACCGGCTGTGAGGTGAAGACCACATGTCCCAAGATTCCGTGCTCAAACTTTGCGTCATCAAGCTACGCCTTTGCGGACAGAAAATTCTACATATTGCACCTTTAACTATATCATATTATATAAACATGAGACAAAAACTAATACAGAGGCATTTTTGCCCAGATATCTTTTTATATAATTTTATAATTTTATAACTTTTTGGATATAATTTTAGGGGCATCCTAACTGAATTTTATAGGCTTCATCACGCAGTGAGTTGTTGTCCTGCATCACCAATAAACTTTATGAAATGTAAGATGACCTACGTAGGTCTGGGGTGGGGCGTGTGTTTTAAATGCACTAAATTAACCCATTTGGATAAGCGGTTTGGAGAATAAATGGATTTTCTTGGTAACCACCAATTCAATGGAAAAGAGCTGCATGAACATTCTTCAAAATTTCACAGTCATACAGGTTCAAAACTACATAAGGATGAGTAAATAATGACAGAATTTTTGTTTTTGGTTCAACTTAGCCCATTTTTGCTGCCTATATTTTCTCTCTTTGGCTAGAGGGTCTTCACATCTTCTTATCTAATAATATTTTTGCTCTACAAGGACCATACAGTGCATTTCTTCAGTGATCTGACTTCATCAGATTCACTTCAGTCTCTGTGCTCTGTTGTAATTCACTAAACAGGAAATAGGCAAGATGGCTGAATGTCAAAATCAATCAGTTCAATCTCACAGGCTTTACCTGCCCCTGTAGAGGATCATCACTGCCATCCTGCTCTGATGAATAGCTTTCCTCTTCCTCCTCAGAGTAATTATCAAAGTCTGGTGAGCGATCTGAAAGGAAGAAAACAGAAACCGTGCGAATTATTAAACCAGAGCAGGCCTGGCAAAGAGCTTACAGAAAGTGTTCTCAAAAATGTGAAAAAAAAAAACAGCCTTGACCTCTTTTTGTAATTTCTCATTAGCTTGTTCAATTTGAAATATATAGATCAACATGTGTGACTCACCGGATAGCTTGGACTTTGGTCCCTCTGGGTCAATAGGCTGACTGGAGAGAGAATAGACCCTGATCTCAGCAACGGGCACTGGTGTATCCTTCACCGTTGTGTGTAAGCCCAACACCTGAGCTCCTTCTGTAGGGTGCTGCATCACCTGCAGTCAGGGGGAACAAAAGCCATGAAGTAGACTGAAGGACAAGGGGACCAGAACAGACTACAAAACATATCTGCTAAAAGATTACACTGCAAACAAACTACAAAATGTTACATTAGTTAAGGTGCCTAAATTTAGATATGTTTGCAGCAAAAAATACTTAATAGATTGTTTGACCTGCTTAAAGGGTCTAAAAGCAGTGCAGTTTTAATATTATATTCTTGGTTAATTTAGAGATTTTTGACTATTTTCTTCTTCTTGGTTTGAAATTATTAATAATAATAATATGAAATGACGTGGATGTGCTTTCAACAGTTAGTCATGTATTGAATCATAGTACAAATGCAAATGTCTTGGCATTTATTTGGGCATTAAATTACAGATACAAAATGACCTGTATGGATTTTGGTGCATTTGTGAGAAGTTTCAGTACTGTTAAATCCATTAAAGTGACATAAAACTGACTGAAGCACAGAAAGTCATTCTCTTCCTCCTCCTACAGCAGCTTCCAGGTCTTATATGGCAATTTTTTTGAAAAGCATTTTCAAATCTGTGCTGAAATGTGAGAGTTCATTTTCCTTTAACATGATTCACACAAGCAGTCTAGAATCACACAAAAATGTGACCGAACTGGATTTGTAGGGTTTTGCGGTTCCTCACCTCAGCCATATTTATCATTCCTAGTGCGAGGGTCTTATAGCCCAGTATAGTGCGATTCTTGTACCTCTTGCGTCTCTGGAGCATAATCTGAAGCTTGTTGGCATCTCTCTTCAAAAAGTGTGGGTACTGAAGCCAATATGGAAGGGAGAAAGTACTGAAAAATGAACATTAATCTAATCCATCTAATTTATTTAAACAGAAGGGAAGAGTCTCTTCCATTAAGTTTCATCAAAACAAAACCATATTACATTTGCAAATGTCAATTTAGTACTAATCTCATCCAAAATGCACTCAAACACAGCTAACCTGAAGAGAGAAGGTCAGCTGAAGATCAGTCTCTGTAAGGCCAGCAGAGGATAGCATGATTTCATTTGACCGCAAAATGCGTTTTGAGCCCTAAAGAGATATTTACAATCATTAGTCACCTAAACATAGATTAAGCACAGTTTTTTGCAAACCAGAAAAAAAAAAGTTTTTTTTTTACCTGAAGTTTAACTGCAATGACCACCGATGTGAGATCCCTGTCCAGCTCCTTCAAAATCACTAATTTTTTAAGAGTTAGACTGAGAAGTCTACAAGAGAAAACAAGAGAGATGCACATGTTGTTCTGAGGAGTTGCTATGGCAGCTGAGTGAATAATTTGTCCCCAAGCCAGCTTATCAAGTTTGCCGTACACAGTTGACATTTTGGCCTTAAATCCCAGATGCAATTTTGGCTGACATTTCACTGGAAATTCTGCACAACAATTGTGACCTTTCGTACAGTGAGTGAGAAGTGCCATGATGGTTTTTAATATATGTCACAAATACATATTGAAATGTGCCTCCTCATAATTAAAGAGAATGATATTTCCTCGCCCTCATGATGTTCCAAACCCGTATGCTGCTGTTTTTTTTCTTCTGTGGAACACAAAAGGAGAATTTTTTAATAATTTACACACAGTTCCTTTTCCATAGTGCCTTTGTTTGTCTAACTTAACTCGAAAATATACCCTTTTGTGCCTTCTTGAGCCTGACGTATTATGAATGGTCAATTAAGAACTGATTCCTTAAAAATTCTTCTTTAGTACTACCAGTATACATGTTTGGATTAACATGAGGGTGAGTAAATGATGGCGAATACAAACCCGATTCCAAAAAAGTTGGGACACTGTACAAATTGTGAATAAAAAAGGAATGCAATAATTTACAAATCTCATAAACTTATATTTTATTCACAATAGAATATAGATAACATATCAAATGTTGAAAGTGAGACATTTTGAAATGTCATGCCAAATATTGGCTCATTTTGGATTTCATGAGAGCAACACATTCCAAAAAAGTTGGGACAGGTAGCAATAAGAGGCCGGAAAAGTTAAATGTACATATAAGGAACAGCTGGAGGACCAATTTGCAACTTATTAGGTCAATTGGCAACATGAATGGGTATAAAAAGAGCCTCTCAGAGTGGCAGTGTCTCTCAGAAGTCAAGATGGGCAGAGGATCACCAATTCCCCCAATGCTGCGGCAAAAAAATAGTGGAGCAATATCAGGAAGGAGTTTCTCAGAGAAAAAAGAGTTTGAAGTTGTCATCATCTACAGTGCATAATATCATCCAAAGATTCAGAGAATCTGGAACAATCTCTGTGCGTAAGGGTCAAGGCCAGAAAACCATACTGGATGCCCGTGATCTTCAGGCCCTTAGACGGAGCTGCATCACATACAGGAATGCTACTGTAATGGAAATCACAACATGGGCTCAGGAATACTTCCAGAAAACATTGTCGGTGAACACAATCCACCGTGCCATTCACCGTTGCCGGCTAAAACTCTATAGGTCAAAAAAGAAGCCATATCTAAACATGATCCAGAAGCGCAGGCGTTTTTCTCTGGGCCAAGGCTCATTTAAAATGGACTGTGGCAAAGTGGAAAACTGTTCTGTGGTCAGACGAATCAAAATTTGAAGTTCTTTTTGGAAAACTGGGACGCCATGTCATCCGGACTAAAGAGGACAAGGACAACCCAAGTTGTTATCAGCGCTCAGTTCAGAAGCCTGCATCTCTGATGGTATGGGGTTGCATGAGTGCGTGTGGCATGGGCAGCTTACACATCTGGAAAGGCACCATCAGTGCTGAAAGGTATATCCAAGTTCTAGAACAACATATGCTCCCATCCAGACGTCGTCTCTTTCAGGGAAGACCTTGCATTTTCCAACATGACAATGCCAGACCACATACTGCATCAATTACAACATCATGGCTGCGTAGAAGAAGGATCCGGGTACTGAAATGGCCAGCCTGCAGTCCAGATCTTTCACCCATAGAAAACATTTGGCGCATCATAAAGAGGAAGATGCGACAAAGAAGACCTAAGACAGTTGAGCAACTAGAAGCCTGTATTAGACAAGAATGGGACAACATTCCTATTCCTAAACTTGAGCAACTTGTCTCCTCAGCCCCCAGACGTTTGCAGACTGTTATAAAAAGAAGAGGGGATGCCACACAGTGGTAAACATGGCCTTGTCCCAATGTGATGTGTTGATGCCATGAAATTTAAAATCAACTTATTTTTCCCTTAAAATTATACATTTTCTCAGTTTAAACTGATATGTCATCTATGTTGTATTCTGAATAAAATATTGAAATTTGAAACTTCCACATCATTGCATTCCTTTTTTATTCACAATTTGTACAGTGTCCCAACTTTTTTGGAATCGGGTTTGTAGTTTGATGCAAAAAAAAAACAAAAAAACAACAACAATCAATCAATCTATAAAAACAGATGTACAGAAAGCAAACATGACTGGAGATTCAATACCCCGCTAGCGATCTGAGGACAGCTACCAGAGGATGCTGGAATGAAAATCATTTCTAAGTTCATTTCTCCACTCCACATGACACAAGACATCTGAAGTAATCTCTAATTGGTAACAGACAAGGAATGCAATGTCCCAAAAACTGGGTTGTCCTCTGATACATCCCCACAAGGTGTGCTGAGATGTTTTTGGCCTGAAGTCAAAAACACTGCATTGGTGATATTAAATTCAGGGGATAAATCTCAGTGACACAGCACTCAGGCTCTCGGCTCATTCAGTTTCTGCGACAGGTTGTATTTTTACAGAATGACAGGAGAACATTGTCATAACATTGTACGAAATATGTAGATGCGCATCTAAACCACTATGAAGACTAAGATATAAGTAACATTAAAAATACTGCAGTAACACTATACAGTCAATTTATAGTATATTATATATACACCATATGGATAAAAGTATTGCAATTATTGAATTCAGGTGTTTCAGTCAGACCCATTTACCACAAGTGTATAAAATCAAGCAACTAGCCATGCAGTCTGCATTTGTGGAAAAAAAAAATGGGTCATTCTCAAGAGCTCAGAGAATTCAAGCATGGTACTGTGATAGGATGGCATTTTTTTTTATAAGTCAGTTCGTGAAATTTCATCCCCGCTAGATATTCCACGGTCAACTGTAAGTGGTATTATTGGATAGTGGAAGCATTTAGCAGCAGCAACTCAGCCATGAAGTGGAAGACCACATAAAGTCACAGAGCAAAAGTCGCCAATGCTCTGCTGATTCCATAGCTGAAGAGTTTCAAACTTCCACTGGCATTAATATCAGCACAAAAACTGTGTGGCGGGAGCTTCACGGAATGGGTTTCCATGGCCGAGCATCTGCATGCAAGCCTCACATCATCAAGAACAATGCCAAGCGTCGGATGGAGAGGTGTAAAGCCCACCACTGGATGATCACTGTTTTCTCCAGAGCTGCTGAATAGATAAATGAACTAAAATAATAACCAATGATTTTTACAATGGAATGAATCAATACTGAACTTACTTAAGCTGGAGAATGACACCATTTTCTTCTAGAGCTGCTGTGCAGCCAAAATTATTTTCCTGTTATCACTGTAAAGCTGCTTTACACAATATGCATTGCAAAAAGTGCTATTTAAATAAAGGTGACTTGACTTGACAACCACTGAACTCTGAAGCAGTGGAAATGTGCTCTGTGGAGTGAAGAATCAGACTTCTCTGTTTGGCAGTCTGGGTTTGACAGAATTGTATGTGCCTGACTGCATTGTGCCAACTGTAAAGTTTGGTGGAGTAGGGATAATGGTATGGGGCTGTTTTTCAGAAGTTGGGCTATAGGCCTCTTTACTTCCAGTGAAGGGAAATGCTTCAGCATACCAAGACATTTTGGACAATGCTATGCTTCCAACTTTGTTGGAACAGTTTGGGGAAGGCCTTTTCTTGACCGCAAAACTGACTGAAGCACAGAGAGTCATTCTCTTCCTCCTCCAACAGCAGCTTCCAGGTCTTATATGGCAATTTTTTTGAAAAGCATTTTCAAATCTGTGCTGAAATGTGAGAGTTCATTTTCCTTTAACATGATTCACACAAGCGCACTAGAATCACACAAAAATGTGGCCGAACTGGATTTGTAGGGTTTTGCGGTTCCTCACCTCAGCCATATTTATCATTCCTAGTGCGAGGGTCTTATAGCCCAGTATAGTGCGGTTCAGCATGACTGTGTCCCAGTGCACAAAGCAAGGTCCATAAAGACATGGTTGGATGAGTTTGCCGTGGAAGAACTTGACTGGCCCGTAAAGAGCCCTGACTTCAACCACACTGAACACCTGAACTGGAATGGAGATTGCGAGCCAGGCTTTCTCGTCCAACATCAGTGCCTGACCTCACAAATGCTCTACTGGATGAATGGGCAAAAAGTCCCACAGAAGCACTCTAAAATCTTATGGAAAGCCTTCCTAGAAGAGTGGAAGCTGTTATAGCTGCAAATAGAGCTGCACGATTACTTGTGAAAAGATCGCGATCTTGATACAAATACCCACGTAATCTTATTCCTAAATGACAATGGTTTGGCTATGCCTATTAAACCTTTAATAAGTACAATAGCAGCGGAACATTCAAATCTGCATTGGCGCTGGCGCTGACCCAGACAGAGCAGTTGTCACAAACAGTCTTAAACCACACAGTATTATTTGTACATTATTTGTCAAGGAATCATTCATTCAAGAGATTTGTTCAAAAACACTGATTCATCCCGTAATAAAACAAGTGACATCATTATGAGCGAGATACTGAATCATTCATTCAAGCAGATTTAAAAATAAGTAAATAAATAATTCATTCAAATTAAATATTTTTAATAAGACTACAGCAATTAACATTTTGTCAGAACCTCTAATAAATTACATGTTATTTTGTTTAGTTGTCTATTCAGAATCGTAAAAGAATCGTGATCTCTGTTTGAAACAAAAATAAAATCAAAATTGTCAATTTATCCAGAATCATGCAGATATAGCTGCAAAGGGGGGACCAACTCCATATTAATGTCTATGTATTTAGAATGCAATGTCATCACAGTCCCTGTCGGTGTAATGGTCAGGTTTCCCAATACTTTTGTCCATATTGTGTATATTCAGCTCTGGAAACAAATTAAGAGGCTGCTGCAAAATTAGCAGTATCTCTGGATTTACTATTTATATGTATGTGTTTGAGTAAAATGAACATGTTTGTTTTATTCTATAAACTACTGACAATATTTCTTCCAAATTTCGAGTAAAAACATTTAGAGCATTTATTGGCAGAAATTGACAGCTGGTCAAAATAAATAAAAAAAAGCCATGTTTTCAGATCTCAAGTAAAGCAAGTTTATAATTCATTTCCAACAACACAGTACTAATGTTTTAACTAAGGGTACGTTTACCATCAACAATATGCTTAAAACTGAGAAGTTTTTCCTTTGAGTTTTCCACGTACAGACGACACCGTTGTCAGAACCATCCCCATTCACTCGAATCTGTGAAAATGACTAAAAACGCTGTATTCTGCTGGCAGGCCATTGGATGGTGATGAAACACTATAGACTGAACATGTAAACACATGTGCATGACGTCATCGTTTTCACAGATTCGCGTTTTTGTTGTTTACACGGAGACCGTTTTCAAAACCTCACCCATTTTCAAAAGTTTGCGTTTTCAGGCACCCAAAACGCCATTGTCATGTAAATGAACAGCCAAAACGCATAAAGAGTTTTACATTTTTAGTTGAAAACGGTGTCGTGTAAACAGCCCCTTAGGAAGACAATAATCAATATTTGGTGGAATCAATCAATCAATCAATCAGCTTTTATTGGCCAAGTATGCTTAGCATACAAGGAATTTTTTCACCAGTACAAGGTGTCGCACATGTATACGCAATGTATTATAATAATTGCAGGTACCAAATACAATGCTTTACAAAACAACATTACAACAACAAAGACTATTACATCATAATTTTACACTTAGTTATGATAATACACAAGAGAAAAGAACAGAGTGAAGCTGGATGTAAAATCAAAAAGTAAAGTCTTTAAAGCTACCGGAAAAAAAGCTATTCCGAAATCCGGTAGCTCTCATTTTAAAAAGACTGTAACGCCTTCCAGAAGGTAAAAGTCTGAAAAGATTGTGTGCAGGATGAGAAGGGTCACGGACAATTTCCCCCGCTCGTTCCTTGACACGTGACAAGTGCAGATCCTGAAGGGAGGGTAAGTCAGTCCCAATAATGCCTTCTGCCATTCTAACCCTGAATAAACCTGATTTCCATTCACAGCTTTCATGTGTCATGAAATGCCTTCTACCAGTCTTTCACAGTGCTGTTGGGTGAATTTATGCCACTCCTGGCACAAATATCGAAGCAGCTCGGCTTTGTTTGATGGTTTGTGACCTTGTGACACTCCTCTAGATCACATCCCAGAGGTTTTCGGTGGGGTTCAGGTCTGGAATTTGAGCTGGCCTTGACAGGGTCTTGATCTGGTGGTTCTCCATCCACACCTTTATTGGCCTAGCTTTGTAGCATGGAGCATTGTCCTGGGGAACACTGTCAGAGTAGAAGGAAGCAAGTTTTCCTGAAAGATAACCTTCCTCTAATTGTCCTCTAATGGAGACCTAGAGAGGCCTACAACCAACAGTGTCTCACACCCACTGTGAAATTTGGTGGAGGATTGGTAATGATCTGGGGGTTCTTCAGTAAGGTTGGATTCAGGCAGATCCAACTTTGTGAAGGACACATGACTCAAGCCACGTACAAGTTTATCCTAAAAGGAAACTTTTTTCCTTCTGCTCTGACAATGTTCCCCAGCTCGAATATATAAGAATATAAACTTGTTTTCTTTGCATTACTGGGGTAATGAAAACATGGCATTTTTGACCAAATAAAAAAACATTGAAAAAATGTTTTTACTTGAAACTTGGAAGAAATGTTGTCAGTAGTTTATAGAATAAAACAAAAATCTTAATTTTACTCATTTCATTTTTATCATACATGAAAACTGCTTTTTTTTTTTTTTTTTTTTTTTTGCAGTGATCTCTTAATTTTTTTCCCAGAGCTATAAACATATGAATCCAGTAACTGAATTTGTGTACAAAAACAATTATATATCTTCACTTACAATCTGGTTTTATTTCTAAGCTAAGATGGCGTTCAGTGCCCTTGTATTACCTAAAAGCAACATCAAGAAAAGACATTAATACATAATAGCAGCTTGAACCCAGTCCTCTCTTCAAAGGGAGCTATATTGAACGGGTCTAATTCACTTACAAGTCTGTCCCTGTGCATTAGAGTGTAACTCTAGAGCACAAAGGTAATGAAATTGGGAGAGGAGGGGAGAATCGGAAACACATCTCACCTTTCAGTGATCTTCTGCAAGATTCTAATGGCACAACATGCTACAACATCCATTTAGGGTTTACATTCAGCAATAATCTTACTGATGTATTTGAATGGAAAGTACAAAGTAAGAAACTAAAGGCCTAAAAGAGTCTCAAAAGCTTTTGAAAGCATTGTCATAGAAAAAGACCAGATTAAAAGATTCTTCATATTTGAGTAATTCTCTTTATTCTGATTCTGCTTTTCTTCTCTGCTGGCCGCTCTTACAGCCAGCCTCTTTGCATCTTTATGGACATTTTTTATTCCACTCCCTGTGTGAAAGCCCCTCCTCCACGTTTCCTTATCACAATCCCTTCATGGAAATAATGAGGCTGAATATTGGTGAATATTAAACAGTATTCATTATACAGAGGAGATGCATGTTTTTTTTTTTTTTTAATCAGCTCTTTTTGCACTAGTTTTCACTGCGGCAACAAAAACTGATATTTTCACTCTCCAAATTTAATGATGGCTCCACATAGGACGTGTTGTTTTTAGCAGACTGCTCACTTTCCGTTCAGTACTCTTTTTATTTAGTGACTAGCGAGGGAAGCAAATGATGCAAAAAGATCAGCAGTCAGTTATCAGCTAAGTGTCAACTGTCTAAAAAGGCATGGGTTTTCAACCAAGGGCCCTCTAGGGGTACATATTCCTTTTCTCCTAATCACTATTCCAGTAATGTCTAGTATTTAGTTATATTTTACTAAAAAAAAACAAGTTGTATTACTTGAAACAGATATATTAGTAGCTAAAACCTATTTATTTTATTTATAGTTACTTTGGATAAAACGTCTGCTAAGTGAATAAATGCAAAATGTAATGTATGCTGAATATGAATGCCACACATGCAGCAAAATCGTTTATGTCATGATATATAGAAGTTCTAATATCTAATGAATGAATAGCCTAATTAAGTATAGCCTATATATAGTGCTATTGAACTAAATACTATTATCTAGCCTAATGAAACAGTTACAAGTGAGCTTAACGAATTACTCAATTGTCATTTAAAAATAGGCCAAGTACAAGTTAAAAAATTATATAGGCTATAAAAGTTCAGACGTTTTTTCACTGAGCCTCTGGGTGTGTAAAGGTTGAAAGCCCATGTCTAAAGTAAGAAACCACTGTTTCATGTGATCTCCAGCAGCGTGATCGGGATTAACTATTTACTCTGATACAAAGTAGGTCTTTCAGAGGCTCTACAAAAAAGCGCAGGTCTACTATTAAGCGAAGAAGCACCATACCTGGGCACACAGCTGGGAGAGGAGCTGTCAATCTCCCATGTCGCGAACAGGTTCATCTGAACCGGGCGACCCGAAGAAATAGTGACCGTCTTGAGATGCTGCAGGTGGGGAGACGGAGCTCCCGTTCGCTGCTGAAGCCCTCCACGCTCCGACATGCTGAAGTCTCGGGATCTGTGCTGCCGCCGGACTCGGTCAGTTTAGACACTCGCTCGTGCCTGTAGTCTTAAATGATGATGACACTTTCATTGCACGAGCCACTTAACGTTCACGCCTCCGCTTAGCAGGGGATTCATTGGAGACTTCAGTCAGTTGCAGCTGCGGTCAGTCCTGCTGCTCTGGCTTGTGATCAATTGAGCGTTTAAAACAACATCAGGAAGCGGAAATCTCTTCTTTAAAAACATATAGGCTAGTAAAGCAACGCCTCTCGTTAAAGAGGCACGTACTGCAAGCGAGCGACGCGACGGAACAAAACTGAACGCGTCTCTTGTGCTTGAAGTGTAGTAAGCTCCCCTACTATTAAAGTCAGTAAGCTATTCGAACAAAAAACATAAACTTGTTTTCTAACGTTTTTAAAAGAAATATCACTTGCAGGTCACTAGCACCTGTTGTTTGTGTCATATTACCACAATATTAGTCAATGTCTACTTTTCCATGTGCATTAGGCTATAATTAGTGTCTGAAAATGCTTATTTTCAGCTTACCACTTATACTACTCTGTAAACCAGTCATGGTTTGTTGGTCTTGATCCCCTGACCTGGTTAGACTTGGTTTGTTGACTGATTTAGAGGGATTTTGGCCACTTGCGAAAATCAAAAAACCATCTTAAATGTTTTAGAAATGACAGAAAATATGAAGTCATAATCATAAGCTCTATACTCCATCTCGTCCTCTTTCTGTCTTTCTATCTATCTATTTTTTTAAACGCAACCCACTTGAATCTATTATGGTAGTGGCAGCTCCTAAAACACTGCAGCCACCCACACTGGCACCATTTGTAGTTTATCTCTCCCTGACAGATTGGAGCCAGAGAGAAGTGAAGTTTCATGACATCAAGTCCTGAAACATGCAGATTGCCGAGGATTAATCAAAAAGAGCCCTGAGTTCCTTACACTTTCTACATTTTAATCTTTTCGGATAAAGCTGAAGCTGAACACACGTATTCCCTAAAGGTTATAATGTCTGCTCTATTTCAAGAGTGTCCTGGATTTTAAGGACTGTGCTTTTATTACACTATACATACAGTATACTGGTGCAACACACTTCCTACACATTCCCCCAATACAGGAATTTTGGTTGCATGACAAGCAAAACCAAGAACAAAATAGTATTGAGTAAAATACATACATGTTTTACTCTCTTCTGATCTGATCTCTCATATACCTACACGAATCAGACACCACAATTCCCAGATAAACACATGTAGGATATTGTTGTTGGCACAAATATCTAGCTCTGGAGACTGCAGATAATCCAAGAGCTTTCCATCAAAGGACAGGATCATTCTCTCTCTCTCTCTCTCTCTCTCTCTCTCTCTCTCTCTCTCTCTCTCTCTCTCTCTCTCTCTCTCTCTCTCGTGCAATATGGGCCATATTTTAATCCACAATCAGATGACAGTCACATTGTTACAGCTCTTTGCTGCCCCCTTTTGGGCATCGTGTAACCATTTAATTTAATAGTCCAAACTGGTAGGCTTAGGCATTTTTAGTGCCCAGTCCATAGTTAAGGACTGTTTTATATTTTCGGTAGGGTGAGATAAGTTGCTTCAGGCTCAGTTTTTAAATTATGAAGCACAAATGTAGAATTCATAAAACCTCCTAGCAACACTCTTGTTGCATAGAACCTTTCAGTAAAAATAGCCAGTATTTACCTGTAATTGCCTGTAGATGGTAGTAACTCCACACGTTTTAAGTATGAGTGGTAAGGGTTTTTTATTATACCTTAGAGGTTGTAGTACTATTTAATGGTTTAAAATGTATTGAAAGTCTAATTACGGTGGGTGGCAAATTGAGAAGAAACTTACTAGGTGATGGTTTCTAATCTATTATACTGGTTATAGCTACACCACAGTTACCAAATCTGCAATGAAATTGGGCGGTGCTTAGTGCCTCAAACCACATTGTCTCCGACTGGTCAGACTCGGAGACAGTGGGTTTAAATAATCATTTGAATTCATTTTGTGCTTGTAGTGTAGTAGAACACTAAGGTCCCCTACTATTAAAGTAGTAAGCTATTCGAAATAAGAAACAAAAACATAGGCCTAAACTTGTTTTCTAACGATCACTAGCAGGTCACTAGCGCCTGCCGTTTGTGTCATATTAGCACAATATTAATCAATGTCTACTTTTCCATGATCAAACCATCTTAAATGTTTTAGAAATGACTAAAAATATCAAGTCATAATCATAAGCTCTATCTCCCTATTTTCCAAATTAATGACTTCCTGCGCAGATATAGCGCAGTAATGATGTTGTCACATGTAATCTGTTTCTTTTCTCTGCGCTTGTCAGGATGGACCAATTACAATTGTTTGTTTATTCAATAAGTTTATTTTAAAAAAAATATATTAATATTAATAAAATATTAATGTGCAAATAATAATGTACAGTACAATGTCTCCAGCCCCGTTGCGCCCACTAGAGGAATATAACTGCTTGTCTCATAGTAAACATTTGGAACCACACGCGTGCGCGCGTTCCGCACTGCAGTCTTTACATGCTGGGACAAGCCTAGTATAAGTTAACTGAACACAACCTCATTGCAAGGACAGTCATAACAGGATTTCAAGAGTGCCATTTTAAGGTAAGGTACAATAATTTTACACTTGTAGAAGCCTAGACTGGAAAGTATGTATCTTGTTGTCAAATGTTTTCACTCTCTTCATAAGTGGTTGGCAACAACAAGCTGTATGTGTGTTATATTTAACCACTAACCATCTAAAGATAATGGGTGGAAGGATTTCTTCCCCTGATTTATACTTCCAGTTAAAAAACATATTACATTACATCTGATTCTAAATAATTAAATTTTGGGAGTATATATGATAATAATAATAATAAATACATAAATGATAATAATGTAATGGCTGCTATGATTGATCAAAGCGACTCACTTTGGATTTAGACTTTGTTCTAAAATAAGGAATAATGAATTCGACCTAATGTGATGTGACGTAGCAGTGATCTATAGTTTTTGAGTGTCTCTGACAGTTCTTTCCTGGATGGAACCAATTTGTGCCACGGGAGTCGCTGCTCGTTTGAGGAGTGACTGGGATCGAAATAAGGGATATGGTCAGAACCATATGGCCCTGAAGTTTTTGGGCCAAGATTTTGAATACTTGCGTGAGCGCTGCCTTCAGAGTGGATGTCTGTTTGAGGATGAAACATTCCCAGCCCAGCAGTCTTCTTTAGGATTCAAAGAGCTGGGCCCTGGCTCTGCCAAAACCAAAGGTGTTCGCTGGATGAGGCCAACGGTGAGAGCATTAGAATAAACTGGGTGTCTAGTGTGGGCCAATATTTAAACCTTAGAAAGATCAAAAACCTAATATGTATAAACTTCAAATGATCTTTAATGGGATAGTTCACCCCAAAATGAAAATTCTGTCATCATTTACTTATCCTCGTGTTGTTCCAAACCAAGCAATTCTTTTAAGCACTTTTTACTTGCAAAATATAATACAGTAATAACACTGGTTGATCAACATCTATTTATCTATCAATAAGCAGAGATGTTTCAGTCATTTCTATGCCCTGTCTGACCCATAGGTCTTCTCTGTGTACCCCAGGAGTTCTGCACTGATCCACACTTTATCGTAGATGGGGCCACACGCACCGACATCTGCCAAGGAGCTCTAGGTAAAACAAGCATCTACTAAACCAGAACAAAATCGATGAAGAACTCAAAAACATTGCATGAATGCTTTCCTGCCAGTTAACTCACAAGAAAGTGCATGTTTTCTGCCAGTAATCACGTTGCTGCAGCAGTAATGTAGCATGGTTCCTCTGTTTCACTACACTATATTGATTGTAGGAGATTGTTGGCTGCTGGCAGCCATTGCGTGCCTTACCCTCAATGAACCCTTGCTGCATCGGGTGGTGCCTCATGGCCAGAGCTTCCATCAGCAATATGCTGGAATCTTTCACTTCCAGGTACTGAGCAATGTACATTCAGATTTTAAGTTTAATTTTTTAAAAATATTATATTTTTAATTTTGTAAATCTAATTTTATAAATGTCTAATGTGTATATATATATATATATAAACTACAATTATATATGACCAGCCAAATTACTGAGTGCAACTTTTAATTATGATTAAAATTAATTTTATTTTACAATTACCTATAAAAGAGAGACATAATGTGGATAAAGGTAATTTATACACTTAGTCACACAAGAAAATGAATATTTTATAATTATTTTAGTAAATAATTAATAATGTTCTGACACATTTCCCAAGCCCTGGTTTTGTGAAAAATCCCAATCATGTCCTTCCTTCCAATGCAGCGTGTAAACTGATCTGTTCCCCTTCCATTCGATTCTCCATAGCTCAGCAGATCTGCATTAAGCCACAGTCTCTAACGTCACCCACCCTGTCTGCTGCAGTGACTATATATACAAGCCTCACCCAGAAAATGAAATGTCCACATCTAATGTCCCCCTCTGCCAAATTCCCCTTCTGTTTTCCAGCCAGGAGCCATTTAGGCTCAGTCACTCAGTGAATGCTTATAATGTTCAGAGCATTAGTGCTGCAGAGAGACTTGGAGTACAGCCAGCAGCACCTAGTGTACTGATGTTTACAAATGCACAAATTGTAGATGTTATTGCATATTCTAGTTATCAAATATATATTAAAGAAAAACTATTGTTTATTAATATACGCTACCATTCAAAGGTTTGGGATCGGTAAGATTTTTAAAATGTTTTTGAAGTCTCTTATTCTCACCAAGGCTGCATTTATTAGGAAAAAAAATACAGTAAAACACTAATATTGGGAAATATTATTACAATTTAAAAAAAAACTGTTTTCTCTTTTAATATATTTTCTAATTAATATATTTCTATTTTAATAATTATTTTAAAATGTAGTTTATTCCTGTGATGTCAAAGCTGAATTTTCAGCATCATTACTCCAGTCTTTAGTGTCACATGATCCTTCAGAAATCATTCTAATGTGGTGATTTGGTGCTCAAGAAACATTTCTTATTATCTATTCTGAAATCAGTTGTGCTGCTTAATAGTTTTGTGGAAACCATGATACATTTTTCAGATTGCAATTTTCTTAACGTGTAAATATTTGTATGAACATAAAAAGACTCAACAACTAAGACATAAACTGAACAAATTTTAGAGACATTTGACAAACAGAAACTGAATAATGAATCCCTGAACAAAGGGGGGCCAATATCAAAAGTAGCATAATATAATAATGGTGTGGCCACCAGCTGCTTTAAGTACTACAGAGCATCTCATCCTCATGAACTGCACCAGATTTGCCAGTTCTTGCTGTGAGAGATTAATCCACTCTTCCAAGGCACTTCCAAGTTCTTGAGGGGGACATATGGTTATACGTGGTTTGGCACTTCAGGGACGATCAGCTGTAGCTTCCTGTCTCCCTGTAGCAGACGTCTTACATTACAGACATTGCAGTTATTTGCTCTGGCCACATCTGCAGTCCTCATGCCTCCTGCAGCAGGACTATGGCATGTTCACACAGGTGATCAGCATTTTGGGCATCTTTCTCCTGGTGTTTTTCAGAATCAGTAGAAAGGTCTCTTTAATGTCCTTAAGTTATTGAAACTGTGACCTTAATTGTTGATTGTGTGTAAACTGGTAGTGTCTTAAGGACTGTGCAATAATTGTTTATGGTTCATTGAACAAGCACGAAAAACATTGTTTAAACACTTTCCAATAAAGCTATGTAAAGCTTATTTGGATTTTACAAAATTCTATTTAAAATACAGTATCCTGAAAAAGGGATGTTTCTGTTTTTGCTGAGTATGTATTATATATATATATATATATATATATGTGTGTGTATATACACCGATCAGGCATAACATTATGACCACCTTCCTAATATTGTGTTGTTCCCCTTTTTGCTGCCAAAACAGCCCTGACCCATCGAGGCATGGACTCCTCTAGACCCCTGAAGGTGTGCTGTGGTATCTGGCACCAAGATGTTAGCAGCAGATCCTTTAAGTCCTGTAAGTTGTGAGGTGGGGCCTCCATGGATCGGGCTTGTTTGTTCAGCACATCCCACAGATGCTCGATTGGATTGAGATCTGGGGAATTTGGAGGCCAAGTCAACACCTCAGACTCATTGTTGTGCTCCTTAAACCATTCCAGAACCATTTTCGCTTTGTGGCAGGGTGCATTATCCTGCTGAAAGAGGCCACAGCCACCAGGAAATACCGTTTCCATGAAAGGGTGTACATGGTCTGCAACAATGCTTAGGTAGGTGGTACGTGTCAAAGTAACATCCACATGGATGGCAGGACCCAAGGTTTCCCAGCAGAACATTGCCCAAAGCATCACACTGCCTCCGCCAGCTTTCCTTCTTCCCATAGTGCATCCTGGTGCCATGTGTTCCCCACTGCACACGCACCCGGCCATCCACGAGATGTAAAAGAAAACGTGATTCATCAGACCAGGCCACCTTCTTCCATTGCTCCGTAGTCCAGTTCTGATGCTCACGTGCCCACTGTTGGCGCTTTCGGCGGTGGACAGGGGTCAGCATGGGCACCCTGACTATGCAGCCCCATACGCAACAAACTGCAATGCACTGTGTATTCTGACACCTTTCTATCAGAACCAGCATTAACTTCTTGAGCAATTTGAGCTACAGTAGCTCGACTGTTGGATCGGACCACACGGGCCAGCCTTCGCTCCCCACGTGCATCAATGAGCCTATGACCCTGTCGCCAGTTCACCACTGTTCCTTCTTTGGACCACTTTTGATAGATACTGATGACTGCAGACCGGGAACACCCCACAAGAGCTGCAGTTTTGGAGATGCTCTGACCCAGTTGTCTAGCCATCACAATTTGGCCCTTCTCAAACTCGCTCAAATCCTTACGCTTGCCCATTTTTCCTGCTTCTAACACATCAGCTTTGAGGACAAAATGTTCATTTGCTGCCTAATATATCCTACCCACTAACAGGTGCCGTGATGAAGAGATAATCAGTGTTATTCACTTCACCTGTCAGTGGTCATAATGTTTATTATGCCTGATCGGTGTATATATATATATATATATATATATATATATATATATATATATATATGTGTGTAGCCAAGTATGGTTGTCCCATACTTGGAATTTGTGCTCTCCATTTCACCCATCCAAGTGCATTCACACAGCAGTGAGTATTGAACACACACCTGGAGCAGTGGGCAGCCATTTTTGCTGTGGTGCCTGGGGAGTGATTGGGGGTTAGGTGCCCTGCTCAAGAGCACCTCAGTTGTGGGCAGTGAGAGTGAAAGAGAGCGCTGTTCATTCATATAGTGTATATATACGCTAAAAATGAATGTAAGTTTCCAGAAAAAATTTACTAGACCAATTAAGCTAGCAAAAAAATCCTTATTGTTGAGGCCTGGTTTAACACACGTGAATGCCAAAAATATAATACACCCATTCCCCCATTGTTTGCACTGGTTAATCGCTGGTTAATGCTGCATTCATGTCATCTTGGTACTTTCATAATTACGAGTTCCAGACTGGTAAAAACCATTCACATCTCTGTCACACTCCTAATTACAAGTTGAAAAGTTTAAAAATCACCAGTTGTCATCAATGTCAGACATGAATGCATTTAGGCATTGTGAACTTTTCCACAGGAACAAATCTAGAGTAAGAGAATGTCAAAGCTTCAGAGTAGAATCTTTGAATCCTTTTTGTCTTTGTCATCCTTTTAATTACAATAATTGTGACATGATGTAAGTCCAGCACTAAGCCCAACAGAACGTGTATCCTAATGCGTTTTCTAGTTTTGGCAGTTTGGGGACTGGGTGGATGTGGTGATTGACGACCGGCTGCCTGTCAGAGATGGGAAGCTGCTTTTCGTCCACTCAGCTGAGGGAGCAGAGTTCTGGAGCGCTCTGGTGGAGAAGGCATATGCAAAGTAAGAAGGCTTCAATCATACGCTTTCACAGATAGACTTCAGACCAGGATCTTGTTTGGTTGTGTAATGAGTTTGTTATCATGAATGTGACAGGTTGAACGGCTGCTACGAGGCTCTTTCTGGAGGCTCCACGTCTGAAGGGTTTGAGGACTTCACCGGTGGAGTGACAGAGATGTATGAGCTGAAAAAAGCTCCATCCAACCTCTTCAGCATCATCAGAAGAGCTGTGGAGAGAGGCTCCCTGATGGGCTGCTCGATAGATGTTAGTGCTCAGGAACAACATAACCAATAACCAATTAGTCTGTAATATCTGGAGAAGTCTGTATAATATAATATAATATCCATACATTGAGCTTCCAAACTGCTTATCCTGTTGTATTTAGGCTCACGGGATAATATAATATAACACTTTTGAATGACTGTCAACGGAGAGAAATGCTTTTTGGGTTTAGAAGGTGTAATTTCAGCATCTACCAGCAGGGGCCATGCTAACCAAACTTACATTCTCATATTTGAATTGTTATTAATACATTTAAAAGTACTCAAATTTATTTTATTTTCACTTTCAGATCACAAGTTTCTTTGACATGGAGGCTGTCACCTTTAAAAAGCTGGTTAAAGGTCACGCCTACTCTATTACTGGAGTGGAGGAGGTGAGTGTTGGATTTTGATTGACAAGAAACTCAACCAATCACAGACAACTCATCATTGGCAGATGTAAATCTGTTGGCCAGGTGGAGTACAGAAAAAAACGCACAAAGCTGTTGCGCATCAGAAATCCTTGGGGAGAAGTGGAGTGGATGGGGCCCTGGAGTGATGAGTGAGAATGATGTGAAGAGGAGGGGTGAAGGGGGAAATTATTCCTAAAATAATAATGAATAATGTCAGATATCTTTGTTGAATACTATCACCATCTGTCAATTCAGGTCAAGGGAATGGGGTGAAATCGACCCGTCTGTAAGGTCCCGTCTGCATAACTGCAGAGAGGATGGAGAATTCTGGTACATGTTTCTTGCAGTATTCTCCTTAAATCAATGTAATCTACATATTAGTTTTTAAGGCACCATTATAGCAATTTACCTGAGTTATACAACTTACAACTTAAGCTCAACAAGGACATTTGTGGCATGTCATCCAAAATATGACACACTTAAAGGGACAATTCACCCAAAAATATCTTCTGAACTATCCTTTTAAGCTTTTATTGTTCACCCACACACACAGGATGTCATTCAGTGACTTCATGCGAGAGTTCAGCAGACTAGAGATCTGTAACTTGACAGCGGATGCACTACAGAGCAGCGAGGTGAAGAAGTGGAACACATCCCTGTATCCTGGTGAATGGAGAAGAGGAAGCACTGCTGGCGGCTGCAGGAATTATCCAGGCATGTTTTCTACAAAAGTCCTTAGGATGCTTGTGAGCTGACATGAGAGACAGTGCTCTCACATTAAAGTCTATTTCTTTCTGCACAGCAACATTTTGGATCAATCCCCAGTTTAAAATAGTCTTAAAGGAACCAGATACTGAGAGTCAAGATGACTGCACTTTTCTAGTGGCCCTGATGCAGAAGAATCGCAGAAAGTTACGTCGGGAGGGCAAAGACATGGAGACGATTGGATTTGCCATTTATGAGGTAGAAAATTCATTTGATATGGGCATAAGTAATTAAATAGCTGTTAATCAGAAAAATCAATCAGCTTTAAGATGCTTTTTATGTATATAGAATAAATTCTTGTTTTTCATTAAATATATTTCCGTATTATAGAGGAGACTGGGGCAAGTTGTCACATGGGCTTTACCTCACTAACTATAAAGCTTTAAAGGTATGTTTTATAGAGAGTCGACTTTTTAAAGATAAACCCAGCCTGAGAAATATTAATTGGCATTAAAAAGTGTGACAACTAGCCCCAGTGTTCCCTATATTACATTACTGGATGTAACAAATATTATGGGAAATGTGTGTTGCTAGAAAAACTGAAAGATGCATATTTATTATTAATTATTATTTTTTCTAAACTTTATTTCTGAATCTTATAGGTCCCTAAAGAGGTACGAGATGTGTGCCAGATTAATGAAACTCATCAGCATTGTTTAACATAGGTAAACCATTTGTTATCAAATATGTCAGGTTAGGTTAGTCCCTAAACTGCAGATTGATTCTTAGTTTAGATAGCGTAATGCTGAGAGATCCTGCACATGGTCAGATCACGCAAGGGCTTTTCACACTTGAAATAGTTAATCCTGGGTTATTCTAAACCCCGGGTAAACAGAATCCTTGGTTATTTTGCTTCATGTTTCACACTGCTCATAATTTACCCAGGGTTAACAATTAATCCCGGATATTCATAAGCTAATGTTTCACGCTGTACATTCCTAAACCCTGGATTAACGTTCTTATTTGCGGTGTCGGTGTCAGTGTCATTGATTGGATAAACGCAGCATGCAACCTGTTTACATAGCTCTAGCATTGCGCATCATCACAGGACTGGGTACTCTGGGTTCAGGCCGAAATTTCGGAGCTCGGAGCCCTCCCCGGAACAGCACGCCAAATACGCATTAACTCTTACTGTACTTAATTATATGTAAATGTGAACTTGTGAACCCTAGTAAAAAGCGGGGCTAGCAGGGTTTCATAACCCCGCTTCTAAATTACAAATGTTCCTTTACCCCAGGGTTAAAAGCGGTGTTTAGAACGATGATAACCGGGGGTTAAGTGCAGTGTGAAAAGCCTTAGAGTGATATGTGTGTAGTGATATGAATCTCCTCTCCTTGTTAGTGTCTGGGCCAGGTAGGTGTGCATCTGAAGCGTGATTTTTTCCTCAAACACACATCCAGCGCTCGTTCTGAGCTCTTCATCAACCTTCGAGAGGTGAGCTCGCGTTTCTGCCTGCCAGCAGGGGAATATATCATCGTCCCCTCCACCTTTGAGCCCCAGAAAGAAGGAGACTTTGTGCTGAGGGTCTTTTCAGAAAAGGCTGCTGACTCCCAGTGAGTGACCATTTGAAAATAAATGTTTATGTAATTTTTTTCCAAACGGAGCAATAATATATATTCTAATGGTTAGAAATACAAATAATTAAACCTAAATGGTTCCTTCACACATACGCAAATCGCTGTTTGCATCGATGCACCCCCATACTATGACAGATGTTCACTTTTGCACCTGTCGCTCATGAAATCCATGGATGGTCCATTTTGTCTTTGGGACTGGGAACTCGAAGTCAGTTTTCTCCAAAAACAAGCTGAAATGTGGATTCATCTGATCACAGCACACATTTAGACCCTCTGAGATGAGCTCAGGCCCAGAGAACTCTGCAGCATCTCTGCATTGAACAGATGTATAGCGTTTTCCTTGCGTAACAGAGATTAGAGTAGCATTTCTTGATGCAGCGGCAGACTGTGTTAAGTGACGTTTTTTCAAAGTACTCCCGAGACCATGTGGCTATATTTAATACAGTACCATGATGGTTCCTCATGCAATGGCATCTGAGGGCTCAAAGGTCACATACATTCAACAGAGGTTTCCTGCTTTGTCCTACATGGACTGAGATTTCTCTGGATTCCCTGAATCTTTTCACAATAATATGTATGGTAGATGGTAAAAGACCTACATTTTAAAGGTTTGAGAGAATTAACAAATCACATATTTTTGATTTTATTGCATTTTACAAAATGTCCCAACTTTTCTGGAAATGGGGTTATAAATAAATTACAATTTGATTACATTTTATATATATATATATATATATATATATATGGTTAGAAATATAAATAAAAATTTGATTTAATTTGTTTAATATAAGATTTTAACAAAGCATTAATATATTTTCAATTAATGAAAGCTATTAAAATAGTGCATATTAAAATGGAACTGAGAGAAAATAAAATTTTTTGTTCTTTCACTATAGGGAGCTAGATGATGAAATTTCCGCAGATGTACCGGAGGAGGTGAGTTTCCCGCACACAGATGAATACTGGGAAGTTTTGCTCTTAATGTGTTGTTTCTATGACAGCCTGCGCTCCAGGAGAGTGACATTGACGAGGGCTTCAAGGCACTTTTCGCAAAGCTGGCAGGGCCGGTAAGACTGCAGGAAGTGGTGGTAATGGGTTGTTGTTATGCCCAATAGCTTTGTTGACTTGCTCACTTTGGTCTACAGGAAATGGAGATCAATGTGTCCAAACTCCAGATGATTCTGAACCGGGTTGTTGGCAAACGTGAGTGTGCTTATGGACACGTAAAGCATATTTCAGTTTTCACAATTAGTTATGTGCTAATTGACAACATGCCACATATGCTGTGAATAAAGCCATGGTCATACTTAACCTTGAATTTTCCCTGAAAGGAGCCAACTGAAGTTTAAAATGATCTTATAATTGCTCTTTTTACAGATAAAGATATAAAGACAGACGGATTTGGTAAAGAGGCCTGTCGGGCCATGATAAATCTTACGGATGTATCCTTTAAAGACTCCACACAATATTAGAATATTAGCATTTGCGGGCCATTTTTGAAGGTAAGACTGTGAATAGTATGGATTAAAATCTTGAACAAACCTTGACTGCCATAAAGACAACTGGTCTTGGAAAGCTGGGACTGATAGACTTCCATGTGCTCTGGGAGAAGGTCAAACGATATCTTGTCAGTGGCTACATTTTATGCTTACTTTATGGTATATGGATGAAATATTAGACATACATTACCATTCAAAATTTTGGGGTTGGTAAATTTAAAAAAAAATTAATTAATTAATACTTTTATTGAGCAAGGACACATTAAATTGATCGAAAGTGACAGTAAAGACATATATGTTACAAAAGATTTCTATTTCAAATGAATGCTGTTCTTTTGAATGGTTTTCATTATTAATAATAATAAATGTTTCTTGAGCAGCAAATCAGCATATAATTCTGAAGAATCATGTGACACTGACTGGAGTAATGATGCTGAAAATTTAGCTTTCCCATCAGAAATAAATTGCATTTTAAAATATATTAAAAATAGAAAAGTTATTTTAAATTCGAATAATATTTCACAATATAACTGTTTTTACTGTATTTCTGATCAAATAAATGCAGCGTTGTTGAACTTTTTTTTTTCCAAAAACATTTAAATTACTGACCCCAGACTTTTGAATGGTAGTGTAGATGTTGACAGTATTTTTTTTTTTTTTTTTTAATAAACCTCAAGGCTGTGTTTAGGGAGTTTGACTTGGACAAGTCTGGCACAATGAGCTCTTATGAAATGCGTCTGGCATTAGAATCAGCAGGTATCTGCCACATGCAACATTCTTTTAAAAGCATATCTATAATTACTGTGGTAAATTATGTTTATGACGACGTTTTGGATTTTATGCTTCTATAAGGCTTCAAGTTAACCAACAACCTGTTCCAGCTTATAATCCTGCGCTATGCAAAGCCGGACCTCAACGTGGACTTTGACAACTTTGTGGCTTGTCTGATCCGCCTGGAGACTATGTTTAGTAAGTGTGCCAAGTAAAAAAAACTCTTTTTTTAAGGATGATTTTAACAATGCGGCTACAAATGACAAAGATAGGACTGGATATGTCAAGAGTTCACATTTATTCCAACAGAAACTTTTAAAGCAATGGACACTGATGAAGATGGATTGGTATCCTTCAGCTTTACCCAGGTTGGTCTTAACTGGTTTTTAGTAATGAGAACTTCAAAATGTAAATGCATCCCTGTCTCTCTGTGGCTCAGTAATATATGTTTGCAACCTTTCTCTCCCTCTTGTTTTCTTCCTGTCATCTTATAGTGGATCACCCTCACTATGTTTACTTAGATGGATGTTCCTTGTCTTCACTGCTTCCTCAGTCCCTAATCTTCTTTACTACATGTCTCCTGTAACCTCAGTTGTATTTATGAAGTGGGTGCCTGACCAGCAGTAGAGCACTCATACAATGAGCTATATGGCACGATGCACGATTTTCATTCAACATGACAGGAAAGGAAAGCGAATATTGAGATGCAACAGCCAATAGAATATACTCAGAAAAAGCAGTGAACCTGATTTTTGTTTACTCTACATTTCAAAAGTTTGAGGTCAGAAAGATTTTTGTATTCAGTGAGGATGCATTAAAATGATCAAAATGGACAGTAAACAAATGTATAATGTTACAAAAGAATTTTTCAACATTTATTATAATAAATGTTTCTTGAGCACCAAATCAGCATATTAGAATGATTTCTGAACTAATGATGCTGAAAATTCAGCTTTGCCATCACAGGAATTGATTACATTTTGAAATATATCAAAATAGAAAAAAAGTTCATTTAAATTGTAATAATATTTCACAATATTTCTGTTTTTATTGTATTTTTGATCAAATAATTGAAGCCTTGGTGACTTCTTTCAAAAACAACTTACTGACCCCAAACTTTTGAATGGTAGTGTACAATAAAGTTTGCAAGAAATATTTAGGCAAAACATAAAAATATCTGAGCCAAAGAACGTTTGAACTTATGTAAAAGAAGTTGACTAGTCTAAGTAGAAAGTTTGGAGTATAACTGTGAAATAGAGTGCAACAGTCGGGTTTCCGGAAGTAAAAACTCCATTCGTTTTCATCATAGGGAAATTGATTTTTAACGATAACTTAAATAAACCTTTAAAGACAGCCCTACTGTGAGCTCTGAGGTTGTTAATCAATAGCATTTTAGCATTATTTCAACTTAGTTTTAAAATAATCTTGTTTAACAGCAGAATTTGTGATGAAAAACTACATTACCCATGATGCTGTACAGAAAATTCCACCAATCAGAGTTGAAACAAGCAAATCGCACCACAAGATCTCATTAGCTCTGCCCAATCCCACGAAGCACTGCAAATGACCTAATCGAGTTGGCCTCCCTACGCTTTCAAAATACTTAAATATTTGTATATTTGTGCATATTTTGCAATACACAACGTTTTTATTTGATTATGCTGTTTGCAATGCTTCATGGGATTGTAGTTCTATCCATCATTAAAGCTGTCAAGTACAGTTTTGTACTTTTGTCCAATTTTCAAATAATTTTTTGCTTCAAATCAAAGTTTGAAATGTTTTGATTCACCTCGTGGCTGGTTGGCTTGGTTCATGGCTTATAACTCTTCAATGAAAACCTTTTTTAAATCCCTATTGTCTGATATGGCGAGCAGCAACTGGCTTAGTGAAGGGTCAGTCGTCTACAGCTCTGGCTGCGCTTTATATAAGATTCTTACCTGTGAACTTTTACCGTTGCGCCCCTTCATGTGTGTGCTTTAAACGTAGTAAACAATTTTTTTCTTACCGCACTGTCTTGAACAGTCTTGCAAGATTACCCCCATAAACCAGAATGCTGATTATGTACTGAATCACTATATTACAACAAAAGTGAGTCAATAAAGTCTCATAATTGAGTTATAAAGTGTGTGATCATTACATCAGGAATAATAAATATTAATTTACATACAAATATACAGGACTACCACAAATAAACATCAGAACATCTCTTAAATCCAAACTAAATGACCTGTGGAGCACTTGGCCTCACAGCTGTCAATCAAAGGCTCCAGTCACTAGCCATAAAAAGGTACAGAGGTATTGCCTGTGAGGACGCACCTCCCTCAATCCAGATCTAAGCTACAGGAAGCACCGGCTTTATGGCCAGCACAAGCTTCTCTTTACTCCTGTGACGTTTCAGGCAGCTTCCTGGAGAAGCCTTGCTGCTAACTGCTGCTAGGAGCACAGCAAGAGTTGAAGACACCTGTGAAGCTCAGCTAGACGACACGACTCGCTCTCAGTTCAGTGCAAGTCCTTCACTCACAGGCATGTTGATGTGGGCGGTGAGGAGAGGAGCACTCTTTCCTTCCCTCAGCACAAACACCTGAAATCACAAACCTAACATCAAACATCTGCTTGATTTCACGCATATAGTAATCAACATTTATGTTGTAAATCATGGCACTGTACAGGGGTGTCATGCTCCTATTTTTTGACGTGGCACCAGTGGCAGAATGATGACAGAATATTAAGTTTAAGTCACTGAGCAAATTTAGACTTGAATAGACGATTTATGCTGAATAATTTAGTTAAACACAGTTTTTCCTACATTTCATACACACACTACAATTCAAAAGTTTGGAATTTTTTTAATGTTTTTGAAATAAGTCTCTATGAAACCTAAGGCTGCATTTATTTGATCAAAAACACTAATGTTGTATAATATTGTGTGTGTGTGTGTATATATATATATATATATATATATATCACACAATTTAAAATAACTGTTTTCTATTAAAATATATGAAATAATAATTAATAAATGTAATTTGTTCCTGTTATGGCAAAGCTGAATTTTCAGTCTTCAGTGTCACATGATCCTTCAGAAATCATTCTAATATGCTGCTTTGGTGCTCGAGAAACATTTCTTATTATTATCAATGTTCAATATTTTTGTGGAAACCATGATACATTTTTTCAGGTTTCTTTAATAAATAGAAAGTTCAAAAGAACAGCATTTATATGAAATATAAATATTTTGTAACATTTTTAAAGTCTTTACTGTCACTTCATCATATGTACAGGAGTGGTGTCTAGTTATTATTCTGTAAATAAAAATGGTTAATTCAGTTTTGTATAAAAAATTGGGCTAATTTTGGTATATTGTGATCTGCTATGTGCAATTTGCATATCTTTTACAATACACACTTAGTTACTAGCCATTCCGAATATAAATGCTGCATAGATGTCTGACTGGGTGAGAGTCTTACTTTGATGATGTCAGAGATGCCTTTGTCACTCAAGCACTCCACAAAAGTGTCAATGGGGTAATTCAGTCCTGGAACCAGTAGGGGAATCTACAGACACACAACAGTTCACTGTTATCAGTGAAACATTTCAATAACTACACATAAAAAGTCTGCACTTATTGGGTAAGAAAAGTGATCATGAAACTGCTCAGCTGAGGTCACCTTGAAGAAGGCTGTCCTCATGCTGTACAAACTTTCATCATACAGAAAACTGATAGCAAGGTTCATGACTGGACGAGACACTGCAGTGTTCTGGATGTTCAGAGTGAGCTTGAAAGATGGGCCCAGCCCTTGAACCTTGCAGGAACAAAAAGCAGAAGTAGAGATCGGTATCATTCATCTGGTGTCATCTTGTTCATGTGCTCAGAATTGCACAACTCACCACAGCGTTCATCTTGAGTGGCTCGGTCAGGCTCGCCGACATGGGTGCGAGGCTGGACTCCAGGGCTTTGACATAAGCGCGTGCTGCAGCTAGACGCAGCCTGCTTAGGTCCATCTGAAAAGCTCGGTGCATGGCTGCATAGAAAAAACAATACCAGTCTAATAAGAAACAGAACATTACACAGATACCTTTCAAATGACATTTTTTGATTGTTAAAATGACTAAATCAGTTGTCTGTGTGTACTGTGTGAATTCTGCTTGACAGATAGTCAAAATTTCAGCAAACGGAAACATTCGACTGAAACAGCAAAAAAATGAACTTCTGGTTTCAGCTGAAATGGTTTTGAAAAAGCCTAAATCATTGCCGTAAACAGTGACATTTAATTACTGCTTCTTCAATGGCATGTTTTGACTGTGTCAACATCTATTTTGTTCACACAATGTGGATAAAATACAAAAGATAAACATGACAGATGTGTGGGCGGATGCTTTTCACCATGGCCAAAAATTATGCTAGAATATGTAAATATTGATAATAATATAACATTGATAATAATAAGAAATGTTTCTTGAGCAGCAAATCAACATAGAATGATTTCTGAAGGATCATGAGACACTGAAGACTGGAGTAATGATGCTGAAAATTCAGTTTTGCCATCACAGGAATAAGTTAAATCAAATAAATGCAGCCTTGGTGAGCATGAGAGGCTTCTTTTAAAAAACATTTTACATCTTAAGACTTTTGACCAGTAGTGTATGTAATATGCAATATGTAAAATTAGTTTGACTGGTTTAATTTGTCACCTGAGAACACAACACCTTGAACAGCAAACAAAGTACAGTTATATCCAGTTAAGTTTAATTACCAGAACTTTTTTTCCGGTTTCAGTTTTCAGCTAAGAGAAAATTTTAACTCTTTCCCCACCAGCATTTTTTTAAAACAGTTGCCGGACACCGGCGGAATTTTGAATCATTTTCACAAAATTTTCACAGCCCCCAGAATATTTTGTCGTATGAATAGCTGAATGTGCAATATATCAAATGAAAGAAAAATATATATATATTCTAGCTTTATGCAATCTTTTTTTATTGCCACTTGAATGTGGGTAAGTTTCATTAAAAAAAAAATTAAAAAAAAAATTAAAAAGGCAAAAAGCTGAGAAAATCAAGCAATATTGTCAAAGACTACATCCGGATCGGATGCAGAACGATCAAAACAGATGGAGATCGCTTCCATTAACTAATTTCCTCGCCGGATTTCCTTCATAACTTGTAATATTTTAAAACATCATTCAGAGGCAATACATGCTACGTTAAGGCAGTTCTAAGGTAGCATTCTATGCATGTGTCTGTCAATCATCGTTAGCCTGTCAATTAAAGTTAGAGAAATTTTCATCAATGGTGGGGAAGCGTTGTGTCATAAATGGCGGAATATAACGTCAATTGTGGGGAAAGAGTTAATTTTTGTTTTGGTGTTTATGTAAACAATTCATTTTGCTTCATCACTAACCAACTGCATTTTCACGCTCTCTCAAAGTCTGGTCCACATAGAGCTTGGTCTTCTTGGGCACGTTCAGGCGGATGCTCTGGGCTATTGGGGGTCCAGGGGCCGAGTCCCTGTCATCAAACACAGCCGTCCTCTTGAGGATCTTTACAACCAAACCTCCTCCTGGATCACAAACAGTTAAAAATATTTGAAATGCTTTGTAGCCAATCTTATAGTTGACGTAAACTGCTTTATCTACCATGCAACATACATCACTACCTTTGGTGGTCATTATCAGAGTGCCGTCTTCCCGTCCGTAGCGCCCGAAACAAATGCTTGTCACTACGTCCTGTAAAATAGAAATTAAAGTCTCTGATAATGATTATGAGAACAGGGACACTTCAACTCTGAGTTTTGAATTCATGACCGTTCTTACTGGTGTTTTGATGGTGCCGATCAGATTTTTGTCTCTGTACATGTGTACTTCACAGTTGGCCAGACCCACCAATACAGCCTGGAATCCTCGTGTGGGGAGGTCCATCAGTGCCATGGTGGTAACGGGGGCTGGCAAATAAGCCGTCCACAGCTTTTTCCCCTACAGGAGGATTCATTAGAAAGTTATCATTATCATTTCTGGAGGCATTATTGTTACTGTGACAGATATGGATACATTTATCATACCTTTTGAGTGTAACCCTGCAGCGTCTCATCAGTACATCCTACAACTACATTCTTTCCCATCCTCACCAGTCCCACTGGGTGAGAGGACAGCTCAATGCAGTACTTGGGCTTTGGGGAATCTCTTTAAGGCAAAAAGAAAATGGCACTGAGCGTTGCTTACCTGTTTATTGGCCTTTTTAACATGTTATCGCATTGTTATGCCAGAGAATAAAAAAATAAAAAAGGTAATTGTGACATTTCCCCTCGCAATTCCAATTTTGTATCTCACAAATCTGAGAAAAAAAAGGTAATTGCGAGATACAGTTCTCACTTTTTTTCTCGCAATTGCAAGTTTATATCTTGCAATTCAGACTTTTTCCCTCAGGATTCTTCATGTGTATGAGGTTAGGTCAGGTATCTAAAAAGTAGGGGGAAAAACAGACTTGTGAGATCTAAACACAGAATTACTGAGTAAATAAGTTAGGATTGCGAAATATAAACACCAAATTGCGAGAAATAAAGTCAGAATTGCGAGATATAAACTAGCATAAAAAGTTGCAATTACCTTTTTTATTTTTCCATGGCGGAAACAAGCTTCCATAAAAGTTACACTAAACTGACGGTCACACTACACTTTTCGTTCCACCGATTTCCATTCATACATCCTCATCATTTCCAGTATCGAGTGATTTGAGATTTATTTTGTAAAGCAATTGGTTCAACTCATTACAAGTTTTGAAAATCCTCAGTTCTCCCATCTTGGACCGCAAAAATGTTTAAATAAGTTTCAATTTACTCAATTACCTGCGTAGTATGTAGATGTTGCCGTTGCGACAGGCCACAGTGATACGGAATTCCACATCAAACTGACCCGTCACGTCCATCAGGGTGGCTGTACTAGGCAGTGACATCTGAAAACACACAAAGAAAATCATAGTAAAGAGTCAATTCTTTCTAGGAAATCTGTTTACTTTAGAACTACAAGTAATTTTAAACTAGTCACTGGTATTCTGATGATACATCAAAAGCAGAAGCTAATAGCAGAATATAGTGCATAACCAACACATATTAAGTAGATAAGAATGTGCTGACCTTACAGAGAATGGTAAAGGCTTCCGGATCTAATATGTAAACATCACCGTTCTCTGTGCCAATCACTAGGCAGCTAACTGCATCCTCATCTGCCATGTTCTTCTTCAACGTCCCTATACATGTAATGACCGTCTGAGACAAACAAAGAGACAAAAACCATGTTAGTGCAATTGCTTTTGTTCATCTATGTGTGAGTGACTGCATATATGTATTCCACCTGTCTACGTATAGGCTGGTCTTTGTGAAGATGAACAAAATTCTCCATTTCCTGTGGCTCAAGCATGAGGAATCTGAATAAATCACACAAGAAAGGCAATTTGAAAGGCGTGCTGAATACAGTGTAATGACACTTTTGCCATTAATATGTTTATAAGCAACAGAAAAAAGCACAAATGTCAGGGCATGCCAAATTGTCTCCAGGGCCCCAAAAAATCCCCAGAGGGTTAATAGATAAAAAAATAATATCTCAGCTGGAATAGAATTAATATACTATAATTATAGTCTTAATAAGGTTACAATATGAATAGATATAATATTGGAACAGTTTTTACCGTAGTGATCTGACAGAGAGTGGAATTTCAGCTTTGTCCCTGTTCAAGAGAAAATAATACAATTATCTACAGTACTGTAAACTGTAAAATACACATGTATTGTATCAGGTTGTACTCTACATGCCATTACAAATGCAATGCATTGGGTCTAAAAAACTACAGTAACTCACCTTAATCCTTCTAACATCTCTTTGAGTGTCATTGGATCAATCATGTCCTAAGAGTCAAAACACAGCCAGTAAGCATTACAGTAAAATGAAATCACAGTGTAAACAAATGGCCTCCTAATAATCCCCATCCACTGAATTGGCTCCATCACTCTCTCTCCTCTCCACCTATAGCTGGTGTGTGGTGAGCCCATTGGCGCCATTGTACTGTGGCTGCCGTAGCATCATCCAAGTGGATGCTGCACACTGTTGCGCCCCATCATATGATTGTACAGTAGTACATAAGAAACACGCTATAAAAATGCCTCATTCATTTATTCAATGCATAGAGCTGAATGTATATGAACAGCTCACCTCCCTGGCCTGACTCCAGACATCCTGTTCCAGAGGGTTCACCTCCAGACTAGGCAGCGTGAACTTGAAGTAGGGCCTCAGGTTCTTGTAGACGTAGATGAAGGGACCAGAGGCCACAGCGATGGCTGGTGTTCGTGGCTCATGAAGGTCCATGAGGAAGGAGACCAGGCCAGTGGGCAAGTCCAGCAAGGTGCTCTCACTCAACAGACCAGTGCCACGGTACACCTTTAGCTTCATGTTACACACTCCCGTGCCAAGATCACCCACCACCAGCTGGTACACAGACAGCTCTAATCACTCTTTATTGCCAGTCTACTTCTTAAAGGATTAGTTCCAATTAAAATGACAATTACCCTAAGCTTTACTCACCATCAAGTCATCCTAGTTGTATATGACTTTATTCTTTCTGATGAACACAATCAGAGTTATATAAATAAATATCATGACGCATCCAAGCTTTATACAACTATTCAACTTGGGAAAAAAAGTGTAACACCTCTCGCAGTTCAAAACGCTTACGCTTCGTCCTACGCCTTCCCTATTCAACTTACGCTTTCTTCCTAAGTTGAATATGGAAGGCGGTCTAGATATTTTACTTTATAACTTGTTAAATATGAATATTTTTCTTACACAAATGCACCGCTCGACTTCAGAAGGACTTTATTAACCCCCGGAGCTGTGTGGAGTACGTTTATGATGGATGGAGACACTTTCTTGAGCTTCAAGCTCATTGGCCCCATTCACTGCCATTATTAAGCTCGGATGCGTCAGGATATTTATTAATATAACTCTGATTGTGTTCATCAGAAAGAAGAAAGTCATATACACCTAGGATGGCTTGAGGGTGAGTAAAGCTTGGGGAATTTTTCATTTTAAAGTGAACTAATCCTTTAATGATGAATTATTGCCATTGCATGAAAAGGTAACTCCTTGTGAAAAAAAAAAAAAAAACTTTACACTGTAGTACTTCTTATGGAAACAATGTAATTTTAAAATAATATACTTACTGAATGTAATGTTTTCATAAACTTAACTGCATGTTATTTACAATTAAATGAAAATGTATGCAATTAGCTATTAAGTAGGACTAAAGTACATATTTATATGTAATTTCATAGTTATGTCTATTGTCTTTGAAATATGATTAAATGTACTGTCAAATGAAATGACAAGCATTTATGGTAAACTAAAATATACTTTAATGTCATTTCATTTTAAACTTGTATGCCATGTATTTTTTTTATCATATATTTGTAACTACACATTTGTAATGATGAAGTTGCAATGTAGTACACTTAAAATACATTAATTTTAAAGTAAACGTAATAACACAGTACCACTATGTCATAGTCAAGTACTTTACATGCGCTTTAGTATGTTAGTCAACACATCAAAATAAGTGCACTTCTTCAAAGCACAACAATAGATTATTTAAACAATTTTTGGTAACACTTCAGTATAGGGAACACGTATTCACTATTAACTACAACTTTTGCCTCAATTAACTCCTAATTTATTGCTTATTAATAGGGAGTAAGGTAGTTTTTGTAGCATTTAAATTTAGGTGTTGGGTAGGATTAAGGGATGTAGAATAAGGTCATGCAGAATAAGGCATTAATAGGTGCTTTATAAGTACTAATAAACAACCAATATACTAGTAATATGCAAGCTATTAAGCAACTAGTTAAAAATGAGAATTGAACCCTAAAATAAAGTGTTACCCAATTTTTAAAAAATGAACCTTAAAGTAATACTTTTAATTTGATATTATTACAAGAGTCACTTTTTAGAAGTGTACTTAAGAGCGTTAAATCGTGAAAGTGTACTCTCTTTAGGAACACTTACGTGGCCTTTTATTTTATTAACATTATAATTTTTTTTTTTTTTTAAAAAACAAATTTACTTATTGCAGTAAGCAATTTCTAAGAAACACTGTTGAAAGTGGATCGGACCTATCGCCACAACACACTTGTAGCCAATCAGCAGTAGGGGGCGTGCCCACTCATAATAGGGGAGGACAAAGAGTGAGCAAGAGGGAGATTTAAAGAAAGACTGTAGAAAGAGAGATAGCTGAGAGACATTACAAAAAAAGGTCAGAGGAATATCAGTGGAAAATGAAGGGTTATGATCAGATAAGAGCTTTAGGACCCGCGTTAATATTAGAAAAGCTTTCCAGCGCTGGAGAGACCTGAAAATATACGCCGAGGTTGCGCTGTTTCTGCTCCATACATGAGTAACATCGGTTTTGCTATATTTTACAGAACCAAGATATGCTGTAGTTGTAATTTTAGCTATAGTAACAGGACAGTTTTGAGTGTCATTGTTTGTCTGGAGCTGGTGTGATGCCGGCGACCAACAACAAACTCTTGCTTGTATATACTCTTGTGTATTGTATGTTCATTTATGTTTTTAATTGTCGTTCGTTCGTCATCTTTCGCTTTATTTTTCACAAAGCACTATTTTGCTTCACTTTAGCTATGAGAAAGGGTCATCCACTCTTGCATTGCACGTTTGTGTATTCTGGGGCATTTTCGTGCATTTTGAAGCGAGGGCTGTGTTTGTTTGAAATAGTTTCAAATATCAACAGCGTTTCTCAGAACTCGCTTACTGCACCTTTAAGCTTTGAAGTACCCTACAAGTGCACCTTCAATTAAGCGCACATCTTTCTCACAAGGGACACAATGGCATAAACACACTATCTCACCTTATTCTCACCATCTCCATGCAAATCTGAAAGAGCTGTGGAAAATAACAGGAAGAATGAGCTGGTGAGATTGGTAGTTGCAGGCTAAACTGCAGATATGTGAGTGATTGTGCAAGTTCATGCAAGTAACTCACCAATGCAAGAGGAAAAGGTGTATAGATTGGCGACTGGGTCATAGTGGGCATCAAGCCATTTGGAGCTGGCCACTGAACTACAAAAACACAGGGAAAACTTACTACTACATACAGGCCAGCATTTTATTTTTTAAAGCATCGGTGCATGTGAATTTATTTCTATGCACTGGATTTGAAAACACTCAAGCTCTGTTGTATTATTGTGTCGCCATATGTGAGCAAATAAGAGTAGTTAGCTGGCGTCAAACCATAAGCTCAGCTCTACTGCTATTAAGCTAACGTTATTCGAATATGCTATATATCAACATGCTAACGCCAATCGCAATTTAAGGCGATATTTTCGAGAAAAAGCCTACTCACGTGTCTTTCAGCTCCTGGGGAACAGAGGACATGACGGTTTTGTTATTTTCAAATGCTGTTTATTGACCTAGACTATAGAAACCAAACTGCTTCGACTGTCTGCTGTAATCCTCAGATCGGCTTTCCTCGTTCCTATGGCAACCACTCCAGTGGGAGAGCTTAAAGGCGCTACATTGAAATGCTTCCTTCAGGAATGGTTCGTTTTAATAATTAGTTCCGAATAAACAAAAATATGGCCCGGTTTCACAGACAGGGCTTAGATTAAAGGCACAATATGTAAGATTTAATTAAAATATCCAAAGACAACTAGAACAATGCTATATATTTTGTTGACTTGTGTACTTACATTATCCTAAATGTTTCCAGGAATCGTTAAATCCAGAGAAATAAGCAATTTTAAACAGGACACAGACCATGTCCGTGCGTCGACTATCAATAACATCATACCCACGTTACCCTTGTTTTATTTTGTTGAAACCATGCTTTAGAATATTATGTGTTTTATTAGAGCCGGACTGTTTGAAAGCAAGCGTCTATCAGCGGATGGGTCCGCGATAGATAGACACCCGCTTTCTGTGTGTATCAGCGCTCGGTGAAGAGCCTCAGTGATGACTATTTACAACGTTTTTGAAGCGCTGATCATTGAAGCCAATCACAGACATATCTGATGAGCTCGTCAACACATTGGCCAATCAGAGGTATGAATCCGCTCAACAGCGTTAAAAGCGTCACATTTTTAAAATTTCAGTACCGACTAGGTACTGAAGTCGGTACTTTTGACAACTCTTACTTAACTTTAGACAGGTGAGCAACTGTTTGGATACATTCATCGACAGAAAACCAATCATGTTATTTAACTCAACACAGTAAGTCTTAATGTTTAAATCTTGTTTTCTTGATTTACCGTGAGTACCATGTTTTACCATGACTAATATCGATCTTGCTTACTGCAGTGTGCATTAAGTGTCTCATAGCAGCCGCTGAGCAAATGCACAGAGTAGCATTATCACTTTTTTAACACACAAATGTATCTAATGATAAAAAAAAACGTACGCATGACCAGAAGAAGCAGAAGTGGCGACTGCGTATGATAAAATCTCTACTGCTCTCGAGCCGTGTGTCTTTCATTAGCAATCACTTCAGCGGCCTCATTCCACTCCAATGTACACACCCTGCTTCATATTACAGTATTGTTAATAAATCTTTAATGCATTAGCTCATCCATGAATATGATTTCTGCCCGAGTCCCGTCGGATTCTTAGACGCAAAGACAACACCTCCCATGACTCTGTCATCAAGCTATGACTTTGTTTTGAATATGTGACCTCTAGCGGCAAAACATTAGCCTACATATTGTGCCTTTAAGCCAGGATTAGGCCTTAGTTCAATTAGGGCATTTAAGTAGCTTTTATAAACGTATCTTAGAAAAATAAACATTACTGGTGTGCACTGATGCAAGGAGATCCAGGCAGACAAAGGAATGCTGATAAAAATCAATTTTATTTCTTTATAGCAGATGGTTAAACAATAAATGAGTAAAACTAATTTGGAAATAATTAGAATTCAGATTTTAAAAAAAGAAAAAGAAAAAAAAATCAGTTCTAATATCTCTGAGTAAAATAATATTTGGATAAAATAAGCATGTACAACATTCTCGCTTAAGAAAAATAAAGTGGGCGAGTGCTCTCTTGCAGTAAGCAAAGAGTGCCAGAATTGAGTCTGAGAAAGAGACTAGGAAATGTGTTACACTTTTTATACACTATTTGATCAGATAAGCAAGGCCAAGTTCCTCTTTAGTATGAACAAAGCCACTGAGACCCTTGGGGCCACAGCTGTAAAGTTAGATATCAGACTGCGGTGGTTTTGACACCTTTGGGTGTCAATTGCTAGACAAACACGTGATGGAAAAGGCTGCAAATTATACCTTAATTCGCAGAAACACAGTGCACTTATGCAGATTAGTATCTAAACGGAGATGGTCTTTTGGTCATTGCAGATGTGTACAATGTAGATGTGGCACTCAAAATATACTCTGTACTTTAACACTTATAGAAAAACAACTTTTTCCATCAGTCAGTGGAAACTTGCTCACGTCTTCAGAACAAGAGGTTAAAACAAGTCAAAAGCAGATATACCATTCAAGAAACAAAAATCATCAAAAGAAATATTAATAATAATATGTCTGATTATATGATAAATGAAAACAAGAAAATGATTGAAAATATGATAAATTATAAACAAGAGGAATATAATCATTTTTCTTTTTCAGGTAGTAATCTAAGAATTTAAAAGCATTTAAATGTTTAAAAACATTTTTTGTGATTTTATTATCTAGCAATGAACATTAAATTATTATATTGCATCCAAAAAAAATGAAGTAATATAAAACAAAGTTTCAAGCTTTATTTTGTACCTCATTCATGGTAAGTGCTCTCTGATTCATTAAATTAAATATTAATTAACCACACCTGATTACTTGCACTGGATTAAAAGTTAAAACTCAAAATGACAAAAACAACATACAGGCTACATTACTATGTTATTGCTTTTTATTATTTCACAATGCATTTAATGTGTCACATTTCTTATAAATTGCCACAAAGTCCAAAGCAGGAAAAAATAGAAATGTTTCATTTAACTGAGAGGTATGCACAACGTTTCTGAACGGGCAAATAGACAACTGTTAAGCACAATGTTCATAAGAACGTAAGAGGGGTTCCCAGCGTGCCATCTCCTACATAGTCTTTAAGGAATGAGCGTACTTCTGCACTGAACAGACTTGTATGGTAATCTCTGGACTGTGGTTCAGACATAGCGTTTGGGTTGCGCGCGCACAGATCTTTCACTCCCCAGCTTATGATACCAACCTGTCCAAGATTATTCAGATATTAAAACAAACATCTCTCAAAATAGACACGAATAACTGTTTAGTCTTCAGAAGAGCAATGCAGGTGATTTGAAATAGCTCAGTATTCTGTAAAAAGGAATGAACAAACATGAACAAATCTCACCTGGACCATTCGATTACCAGGAACCACAAAAGTAGCCCCACCAGAGTCACCTGTTGATGACATGAAGAGCATTAAGAGCTTATCTTTAAGCAAATTCATTGTATTAAGGATAAGGAGTTGTTTAATGACATTTTGATGATTCTATAGCAACACCAAATGGTAGATTAGAGCCAAATATTATGTTCTCTTGCAAAAATGAAATGTACCTTTGCAGGCAATATCATCTCTATTCGGTTCAGTACCACCGCTGCACAGAAAATTATCTGTAACAATGTCTTCAGCATTTGTCGCAGTAATTCCTTCAGCTTTTTTGGCATCTTCAATACAAGAATCCCGCTGAAGAAAAAGACAAATTAATTTAGACAGCAGAAATTCACAGTCACAACTGTTGTTGAGCTAAGCATGTTTGCTAATAAGTCCATTTCCTTTTTAGATTCATTTAAAAAATAAAATAAAATAAATAAAAATCAAGCCCTGTATAAACTTAATGAAACCACAAATGAATAAAAATATAAAGAGAACAATCTAAGGACAAGACAATGTTCAGCATACAACATCATTACCCATTTTCCCTGCTTGATTTTGATGAACTTTTTCTCAATTTTCTTCTTCCTTTCAGATATGAAAGCAGCATTCACCGTTTCTGCACTCATTAGCACTTCCTCTGTAAAAACAGTTCAAATGTAAATAATATATACACTATCTCACAGAAGTGAGTACACCCCTCACATTTTTTCATGTGACAACACTGAAGAAATGACACTTTGCTACACTTTGACTGTAGGCAAGACACACTTGTCTTTGTACTCCTCACCTGGTTACCGCCACACACGCTTAACACCATCTGAACCAAATAAGTTTATCTTGGTCTCATCAGACCACAGGACATGGTTCCAGTAATCAATGTCCTTAGTCTGCTTGTCTTCAGCAAACTGTTTGCAGGCTTTCTTGTGCATCATCTTTAGAAGAGGCTTCCTTCTGGGACGACAGCCATGCAGACTAATTTGATGCAGTGTGCGGCGTATGGTCTGAGCACTGACAGGCTGACCCCCCCACCCCTTCAACCTCTGCAGCAATGCTGGCAGCACTCATACATCTATTTCCCAAACACAACCTCTGGATATGACGCTGAGCACGTGCACTCAACTTCTTTGGTCGGCCATGGCGAGGCCTGTTCTGAGTGGAACCTGTCCTGTTAAACCGCTGTATGGTCTTGGCCACTGTACTGCAGCTCAGTTTCAGGGTCTTGACAATCTTCTTATAGCCTATGCCATCTTTATGTAGAGCAACAATTCTTTTTTTCAGATCCTCAGAGAGTTCTTTGCCATGAGGTGCCATGTTGAACTTCCAGTGACCAGTATGAGAGAGTGAGAGCAATAACATCAAATTTAACACACCTGCTCCCCATTCACACCTAAGACCTTATAACACTAACGAGTCACATGACACCGGGGAGAGAAACTGGCTAATTGGGCCCAATTTGGACATTTTCACTTAGGGGTGTACTCACTTTTGTGGCCAGCGCTTTAGACATTAATGGGTGTGTGTTGAATTATTTTGAGGGGACAGCAAATTTACACTGTTATACAAGCTGTACACTCACTACTTTACATTGTAGCAAAGTGTCATTTCTTCAGTGTTGTCACATGAAAAGATATAATAAAATATTTACAAAAATGTGAGGGGTGTACTCACTTCTGTGAGATACTGTATGTTGTATTTGTTACAAGATATAAATAGGCTACACATATTTTGCACTGCCATAATACATTGTGGCAGTGCAATGATACTCTATAGCCTATTATATATTTATACACACAACTAATATGCATGCAGCATTTCTGACAGACATATCTGTTGTAACTCACGATGTTTTCTGCACGTTCCTTCTCTATCTGAAAGTCTCAGAGCTCCACTGGTTTCCTTGGTGCAGGGGATGCAGATTGGACTGTACAGACATACATAATAGCCATTCATTCATTACACTATTTTAACACTTTTAGTAGTGCAAAATGACGTATGAGCTGCATTCCTCACCGAAGATCGACACCCATAATTAGAGGTTCCACCAGTTGAATAAGAGCTACATCAAATTCATAATATTCAGGTATTCCCATGTGCTTTTTTGCTCTGAGGTTATAGCGAGGATGAGGTATGTACTGCTTCACTTTTATTCCTATAAGAGGAGAAAAGGAAACACTGCTGGTGAGATTTACACCATTATACATATTCGAAATGATATGGTTGAAGACACAACCTTACTTCGAATATTTGAACCAATATCAACAGTTATCCTTTCAGGTGTGTCACCAAATTTGAAGCAGTGAGCTGCTGTCAAGATAAAGGTTGAGGTGACTAATGACCCCATGCAGTTAGAGATTGTTCCATCGCTGCGCTGCAAAATCATCAGAGAATTGACTTTTTAATTCAACAAGGTAGAAAAACTTCGCATAGACTGTTCATAGAACTAGTGTGGTGATGCTAAGCCATTTTTTGTCCACTTTTTAAATAAGAAATAAGACTACGATATAGGGATACCCACAGTCACACTGATCTTTGCCAACCAGGGGTATTGACGACGTTCATGGGATGAATAACTATCATCGTAATCTCTGTAAAGTCCACATAATGCTACACTGGTGCCCTCATCTGTTCAAGGAGAGGCAAGGAGAACAGAAGAAACTTTATGTGCTTTGAAACATATACAGAGGAAAATAATTATCTTAAAATTACATCTCTACCCAACCTGAACCATGTTTCTAAATGGAAAAGAGAATGAAGTACCAATCATGTTGTCAAATGTCTCCTGCAATTTTTCAATGCTCTGAAGCTTGAAGAAAAACTTCTCATTTCCCCGGTCAGTCTTCAAATCATTAATGTCCTCAGCATTCACATCATCTCCCATCCCAAACACATACAGTTCTGTACAACAACAAAAATATCAATAATTAAACAGAAGAACTGAGTTATTAAACATATGTGAGATGTATTTGAAGATTTGCTCTCCTTTTTGTTAATATTTTATAGTTTAATCTCAAAGATAATTCATGTTCTTCCTCACCAAGTTTGTCCTCACGTGAAGGATCATTTATCACAAGATTTTTGATGTTGTCCACATGTACTTTTGGATTACCACCCATGTTGGCCTGACCTAAAGACAAAATGAGTTGCAAAGTATAGTAAATTTAATAGGGTTTTTTTTTTTTTTTTTTTATTTGTAATAATTTATTTTTTTACATTAAGAACAAAAGACACTTTAACAGTTTCAGTGGTGGAAATATAAATATTGTCATCAATACCATCAGAGAACATGATGACGATATGCTGGGTCTCCAAGAAGTCTTCTTTATTGGTTATCTGTTCTATTTGCATACTTTCTAAAATGTTCTTATAGGCTTGGGCGATATTAGTTCCTGATCGATCACCTTTACCTGTTAATCACAAAAACATCAGGATATTATATGTCCTTAAATACTCTCAGACTGTCCAAAACTAAACTTTCAATTTTTGCTATAGTGAAACAAAATACTTGCTTTCATATTTATAATTAGCCAGTCTTTTAAGAATTTGTTCCAGGTTATTTCCTTGTCCACTCTTGAAGTCCCTCATGGAGACTATTCGGTAAACGTCTGTGGCAAAAATCAGGATCTCATAGTTTGGGGAGACCTCATAATAACTGATCTGTCAATGATTAACATAAGGTCAAATTTTCATTATGTTCACACAGTTCCGTTAAAAATATAACACATTACATTAAAAGTGCAATATGTAGAATTTTCTGTCTGCTAGAGGCCTATTCCAAACGAAGGCGTAGCTTGATGACGCCAAGTTTGAGCGCGGAATCTTGGGACATGTGGTCTTCACCTCACAGCCGGTGGAAAATAATCAGGATAGGACTCGGGAAGAAAACATGTTCATGGATGCGATTATTAACGTTACTGGAGTATGAAGCAGAGCAGGACCGAGTGTTGTGGGAGCTGAACGAGGGCGCTGGAGCGATTGCTAATGAGAGACGAACGCAACACGCCGCAAGCAGCGGGACTTTTATTATGCCACAGTTGCCGGCGCTGCTTCCGCTTTTCCAGTCATGAGTATGAGGTAACAGAGCTCTGTTTATCATATTAGATACATTTGAGTGTGTTGAAAATGATGTTATAACGTTACTCTGTGCGTTCGCTCTGTGGCTGCTGTGAGACACTTGTTGCACACTGCAGTAAGATAGATCGATATTAGAATATCATATTAAATGCTGGATGGGCTGTGTTGATAAATCGCATGCAGAATTTTAAAACGTATTGTATGATGGAGAAAATTTTGTATTACTAATTTTGTATTACTTACTAAAAATAAAGCTGCATCTGATTATGCTATGTTAGTTACTTGACAAAATAGTGTTTTTCTCTGAGGCATGGTAAAGCATGGTACTCACAAATTTAAGATTTAAGTAATAAGACTAAACATGTTGAGCTATATAACAATAACTAGTTTTCTGTCTATAAATATATATATATAAAAAAAAAACATGTAATATATTAAAGCGTCTTTGGTGTTTCCATGGTTTCTGCAAAATAAAACCGGAAACCGAGTGGGTATGACGCAATTTACAGGCGACTCCTCACACGTCCCGGAGCCTTGGTTAAAATTGCAATTTTCTCACGATTTACAAATAGTTGGAAACATTTGGGATATTGTAAGTACTCGAATGAACAAAATATATATCACTGGCCTAGTGGTTTTTGGATATTTTACTGCAAAATTCTTACATATTGCACCTTTAAGAGAAGTATAAAAAGTTGTGAGATTCTGAAGGGACACGAATGGTGCACTAGTATACTAATAAGACATAATTAGGCAGAAATATTGAAGAATGAAATTATTAATAATTACTGGTTATCAACGCACTATTTATTTCATATACCTTATCTATGAGTGTTTTGATGACATCTTTTGCCTTTTCAAAATCATCTTCTTCTATGCTGTCAGATACATCCAGGGCAATATAGATATCGAGTTTTCCACCCTTATCCACATGTATTTTTTTCCCATACTGATCTGAAGACACAGGGAACAGGTTTCATACAAAAAAGTTGTGGTGACAAAACAAGTAAATGTTGTCTTGCAGAGGAAGAAGGCAGTGTGAGTTGCACAAGACTACCTGTTCCTTCATCTTGTTGAGAAACTGCTAGATTTGACTTAAGAGAACTGCTGAAAGCTTCTGAGGCTTCCTCTGGGGTGTCGTATGTGAAATCAGCTGTATTTACACAACAACAACATTAGCAAAGCTGAAAATGTACTTTCAGTGAAATTAGTGCATTGAACAGGAAGGAGGAAAGTTTACCGTAACATTCTGGCTCTGTTCCTGACCACTGGCCATCATCCTGACAGACTCGCTCTTTGGAACCAATCAGAGTCAATGTTTTGTCACAGCGGTATATGACTTTGTCGTCAATATTAAAAATGTGGCCTGTTCTTGTAGAGCCAGCGGGAGTGCCAGGATCAGGACAGTGATCAGCTGTTTGAAAAGAGGCACAGATGATGAAAGAGTTTATTGAATTTGTTTATTGAATCTGTAGTGTATTCATGAACCAGGAACTTTTTATAGCACTATACAGCATAAAGAGACTTCTCACTCACAGTTTCTTCCACAGACTGGTGTGCTTCCACTCCACTTCCCATTCAATTGGCAAACACGAACCCCTGAGCCACGGAACGTGTAGCCTGAATGACATGAGTAGTGGGTTGTGTCGTTCACGAAATACCTAGGCAAATATGGATACACCTCTCCATTTTCAAAACCACGAGGATCAGGACATGTGATTTCTGAGACAAAAGGAATTGTTTTGTGAATAGCCTTGAAATGGAAAATGTGGTTGTGTATTCAATTATGAATAAGAGTAAGATCATGTTTGTCTGATAATATGTTGCTTACTCTTGCACTCTGGGGGTTTTCTTTTGGGCATCGGGTTCCAGCCTCCCTTGTTACAGCGACGGATTTTAACAGTTGGGTAATAGCCTTCTGAACAGCTGTATCTTACAAGGCTCCCATCTTTTGAGAAAGAAAAACTGCCTCCACTAATACGGAGATTCTCTTCAGAACACAAATTAGAGGATGGAGCACCTATGGGGAATATCAGAGGGCCAGATAAAACACTGTAAAGAACACTAAACATGACCCTTCGGTAGGGCTGTATAGTTTAGAATTCGGAGTCACAAACCTTTCTTTTAAGTAAAATATAAATTAATATTATTTTACAATCTTTTATCAAACAAATGTTGTGCTTCTCAAGCTCAAATCACACATGAAATTCATCAATGCTATGCTATAAAAGATGATGCTTATAAGAGTTCAAGGAATGTAGGTGTGTAAAATACAATAATTTATTTACAGACTAATTTTAGACTATACACATGCGAAATACAAGAATTAATTAGATGTTTAATGCATCTCTTGATGTGTTTAAAGAAAAATGTTCCCTCAAATCAGTATTTCAGTTAAACAGCAAAACGAAACATTCTGTTTCTATTTCTCTAAGTAAAATATAGAAAAACCCTAATGGTTCTGATGGTTAAAGCCAAGGCAAGAAGACCTACCGGTTATGAGAGGACACAGCATTGCAAGCATGAACAGATTCAGCCATGGTTCATGCTCCATGATGTTCTTGTCAGGTTCACACAGCAAATGAAACAAACACCGAGGAGGGACACATATTTATAGAGCAAGGGAAACAAGAGGAAGTGACTGTGGACATAAAGTAATCTGTCAAATACTTTGTCAAGGTAAAACTCACTTGATTTTACTTCATACATGGTTTCTTAAAAATGGGAAAGTTACAAAAAATGATCCTAAAAAATTCTTTATTTTTCCTTTTATAAACTACAGAAGCAATGTGTGGCTAGTGGGTGTTGGCTGAAAATTTAGTTCACCTCAACATAAGTGTTGCAATGTTCCCTATTTATCTAAGTATACTTCAAATATATTTATTGACATATCATTTAAGACTTACTGATATAAAATTATAATTAAACTTTATTTGGAATATTTCTTTGTTGCACACTGCACATTTCTTAATATTATGTCTAAAATGTGTTTTAATATCACTATTAATAAGGATTGTATGATCTCTGTAATAATATCAGTCTTTAAATGCAAGATATTTAATGTATACCTAAAGTATACTTGCAATAGTTCCACTTTAGCACAATCAAATAATCAAATATACATAAAGTATATTTTTAGTTGGACCTCAGCACTATTTCTGCACAATTAAAGTGCATTAGGTACAAAATTAGTTGTTCCAATTTAGCAGACTTTAAGTATACTAGTTTAGTGTACCAAAAGTACAATTGCAGGCTATTTTTATTAAGCACATAAATATGTAAATGTATTTGTAGTATACTTAGCACAAAATAAATGTATTTCATATACGTTTTAGTGTATTTTTTCACTAGGGTTCTTTACCCCAAATTTCCATACTTCTCCATTTAATGTTTCTAATTATTCAATCATCAAGAATTTCTGTGGAAAATAGAAAAAAGAGTTAAAAGAGAACATTTGTGATGTAATCCAGTAGGCAATAGGGGAATGCAAACAGTGTTTGACAGACATTGGTTAAGATGACATTGTTTGAAATGAAATAAAGGAATGGGGAAAATGTAGAACAATGGATAAAAACGAAATGGGGCTTTGGGATTTGAGATAAGATTGGAGTAATTAAATTAACAAAGCAGCATTGTATCTGTCACGGCTGGTTGCAGGAAGGGACAGTAGAAGCAGGATCTATTAGCAGCAGTCACTTTTTTTAACAAAAAACCAAAACCAAAACACACTGGAAACCAGGAGAGAGCAGGAAAACGGGAACGAGAACGGACAAAAAACAACTAAAAATGAGGGCTATTTATACCCAGGCTAATAGGGAAGGGAGGAAAGGAAACAGGAAACAGGAAACAGGTGGAGTTAATCAATTAAGAAATGAATAACTATAGAAACAAATGAGAACATACCTAGAAACCATGAAACTAATGAACATTGACAAAGGAAACAAGAACAAACACAGGTAAAACTAAGGGTACGTTTACACGACAACTATATGCTTAAAACGGAGAAGTTTTTCCTTTGAGTTTTCCGCGTACAGACGACATCATTGTCAAAACGATCCCCATTCATACGAATCCGTGAAAACGACTAAAAACGCTGTATTCTGTTGGCAGGCCATTAGATGGCAATGAAACACTATAGACTGAACATGTAATGCGCATGTGAATGACGTCATTGTTTTCACAGATTTGCGTTTTTGTTGTTTACACGGAGACCGTTTTCAAAAACTTGCACTTTAAAAAGTTTGCGTTTTCAGGCCACCAAAACGCCGTTGTCGTGTAAATGAACGGTCAAAACGCATACAAAGTTTTCCGTTTTTAGTTGAAAATGGTGTCGTGTAAACAGCCCCTAAGAGATACAAACTAAGGGTACGTTTACACGACAATGATTTACTAAAAACAGAAAGGTTATTCTTTTGCGTTTTTTGCACACAGATGATAACGTTGTCAAAATTATCCCCGTTCACACGGATTTGCAAAAAAACATTAAAAATGCTGTATTTGTGCAGTCAGGCCAGTAGATGGCGATGTCACTTTGTAAAGAAAAACTACCTAGAGACTGAACATGTAATACGCATGCGCATGATTGATGACCGTTTTCACAAATTTGTGTTCCCTTTCGAGAGAACTCGCGCTGCGTCGCCATGGCAATGCTTTGGGGATCCCTTCAGCGTAAGCACTCCTGAAGACGTGTACAACTAGTCCAATCATGATTGGTGCAACGTCATCCCGTGATGTATGCCGGTGGAACCCGGAAGCTATAAAGGAGCCAGCAAACACAGCTGTTTCAGCTTTCTGATCTTCAGCAAGCATTCTGTGTCTCTGTCTGTCATAACTGGTGTTGTTTGTCCCATAGAATATATATATATATATATATTAGAAAATGGTGAGTGAGAATCAACAGCAAAACTATAGACCGTGCATTCCTCCCTGCCCTCGTTTTATCACGGAGGGAGATGCACACGAGTTTTGTAACGCACAGATGCCTTCGTTCCCTTCGTCTGGCTAGCCTTGAGGTGTTTTCTCCCAGACCTCAGAGGCCACCATGTCCTGGTTCAGAAAAACAATACGTCAGTGGTCGCTTATATAAATCACCAGGGGGGTCTGAGGTCACGCCCCTCATGCAAGCTGGTGCATCAGATCCTCCTCTGGTCTCAGGGGAAGCAATGTATATCCCTGGGCATCTAAATGTGGGAGCAGACGTCCTGTCGAGACGGGGCTGAGGCCAGGAAATGGAGACTGCGGAGGTGCGCAGTTTGCCTTCACCTTTGCCTCTTAAGGACCATTCCACACAAAGTATGGCTTCATCTTCGGCATTATGGTTGGGGGCCTCTCTCCAAGACATCTGTGATGCTGCAGGGTTGGTCTTCCCCACATACTTTTATAAGGTTTTATAGTATGGACCTGCCGGCCACGCCGGGTTCTCAAGTGCTTATGTCCTAGATTGTGCCATTTTTGCTTCACATCAGGACAGGCATGTTGTCAGTATGGCGACGAGGGTATTTCGTTCCCCAAAGCGTTGCCATGGCGACACAGCGCGAGTTCCCTCGAAAGGGAACGTCTCAGGTTATGTATGTAACCATGGTTCCCTGAGAGGGAAACTAGACACTGTGTCCCCTTGCCATACTTCCTGCATGCCTGACAGCGGCTTGCTTCAGATCAGTAGCTGAAACAGCTGTGTTTGCTGGCTCCTTTATAGCTTCCGCGTTCCGCCGGCATCATGATTGAACTAGTTGTACACGTCTTCAGGAGCGCTTACGCTGAAGGGATCCCCAAAGCGTTGCCATGGCGACGCAGTGTCTCGTTCCCCTCTCAGGGAACCATGGTTACATACGTAACCTGAGACATTTTTGTAGTTTACATGGAATTGATAACGGTATCATTTTCCAAAATTTTCCACTTTGAAACACGTTTTCAAAAGTTCGCATTTTCAGGCCCCCAAACACCATTGTCGTGTAAATGAACGACCAAAAACCTTAAAGGGATAGTTCACCCATGAGCCGCAGGGTTTAATTTGGATTTGTCTGTGCTTGTTTTTTTTTACTCCTATAAATGGAGTTCCCATTGACATGCATTATACGACTGACAGACCGCAACGGTTGGAGTTAAAAAACATCATTTGTGTTCTACTGAAGAAACAAAGTCACCTACATCTTGGATGCCCTGGGGGTAAGCAGATTGTCACGGTCTCAGTCACATTCAGTTTGTTTTGATTTTCACCTGTCACATGTGCTCCTTTGTTCCGTTTTCCCGCCACAATCTATCACCATGGACATTAACAAGACCATTCACAGCTGTATGTCATTTTAGTTAATCATCTGTGTATTTAAGTTCCTGTCCTCCCTGTGTTCATTGTCCAGTCTCGTTTGCTTTATGTTGTGTTGCGTTCCTGCCTGTACCTGTTGGATTTCCTAAGTAAAGACTTATTTGATCTTCATCTTCTTCATCGTGTGTTCCTGCGCGAGCAACGCGTTACACAGATAAACATCAAATTTTCATTTTTGGGTGAACTATCCCTTTAAAAAAAAAAAGAAAGAAAAAAAAAGCAGTGTTATGTGACCACCCCCTAAAACAGAAACCTCATGTTACAGCATAATCTTCAATAGAGATAATCTTCAATAGAGGTATTGTGCGTATTCTTCTACATTTGTTTATTTGAGCAAAATCGGGATCTGTTTTTATCACATAAAAAGAGAAAATAATCATGATTTGACTTACATAAAGTAAATAACCTTTAAACAAAGCAAAATATTAATATGCAATATGCTGTGTTAATATTGTCTGTTTGATATTCTGTTTTGATATCCTTTTTTGTTGCAGTGCCAGAAACACACTGCAGTGTTTCATTCAGTTTTATGTAATTGTTGCATTGAGAAATAAATAGTGCTCCACCAAAACCACTATGATGAAACCTTGAAAAAAACCCTTTTGTTGCAATTATAAACAATTTCCGAAAAAATGTTAGCATTTACCAAGAATATGACCTGTGTGTTCCTGTGAATAGAAAGTCTAAATTTGTGACATGTTGGGGATATTTATAAGTATATAAAAGGAATGGGAACAGTGCATAGTTACAGTAACAGGTCTTGTTTTATTTTTTTTCTTATCATACAAACCTCCATTTTACGGTTTAAGAATTTTTTTAATTTTTCCTGCATATGTTTTTTGTCCAATTTTATTGTGCATGATTTTAATATGTTAAATAAGTTACACAAGTTTCACATAATCTTACCAGTCTATTGACACTGCTAATCTGGTGTCTGTGAGACAAGACTGTCAAATTCATACTTTATACTTCCAAAAATGTGTCCTATTCATTTACGAAATAAGCATTTTAATGCAGTTATTATGTAACAATTTAATAAACTTATTTAAGCATGTGGAGAATTTCCCCTGCTGAGTTGTGGTTTCTAAGTTTCTTCCTCATCTTAATTATATTTTACTGTAACAATAGCATTGCTTACTGGTAATATGTTAGAAACGTACTTTACAGGAACTGCGTGCAAAGAAAAAAAAATCATGAAAGACAATGAATGAGTGAATTTGCACGCACTGTTTTGAAATCATCGAAGAGGATGTTTAAATCACACTAACATGTTCGAAAAATGCTCAGAATGGCTCAAGTACTTGGGACATCCAGCCTAACAAATGTGTTTGGAAAACATGTTAGCTTGACAATGGTTCTTGTTTGCTCAGTGCCATAGCTGTCATTTTTCAGGATGCAATCTTCTTTTATATACTTCAGCCCTAAAACATTTGATTTAGAACTGCTGACTGGAAACTGCAGTGTTGTACTGCACGGCTTTTATTACTTATTGTAATCAAAACAGATGGAAACATATTGTGAGTTGTAGTACTGCAAGTCAGAATGTAGCACTGATGAAGTCAGTATAAACTGACTTTATTGTAATTGTCATTTTGAAATATTTGTGCTGCTCATTACACGTCAATGCAATAATATGGATGATTGGTTATCAAAAAGAGCTTATCATCAGAGCAGTGTACAAACAATATTATATCAAGGCATGTTGTACTAAAAAGCATTTGAGACAAGTTTGATTCAAAATTATGCAATTAAAGGTGCTGTGTGTGTGTGTGTGTGTGTGTGTGTGTGTGTGTGTGTGTGGTGTGTGCTGGTAAACCCTACGTTGCAATAAGCAAGTATGGCAACACCAAAAATCTTTGACCTTCTGGAAATCTCTTTTTTTGTGTGTTCTCAATGAGGAAAAAGCTTATAAATCACAGAATTTTTTGAAAATGTAAAAATACAGAGAGTTTTCTATGAAGGTTGTGTAAGGGGTAGGGTTAATGCTAGGGGATCGAATATACAGTACAGTTTGTACAGTATAAAAATCATTATGTCTATGGAAGGTCCCCATAAAACATGAAAACTAAATGTGTGTGTGTTTGTGATTTATGAGGACACAAATTTGTATAATGACATGGGTATTACACTGGTATTACGACGTAAACATGAAATGAGGACATTTCATGAGTCCTCATATTTAAAATAGCTTTAAAAACATACTAAACAATGTTTTATTAAAAATGTAAAAATGCAGAATGTTTTCTGTGATGGGTAGGTTTAGGAGTAGGGGTAGTGTAGGAGGAAAGAATGTACAGTTTGTACAGTATATAAACCATTACACCTATTGAATGTCCTCACTTTGATAGCAAAAGAAACCTGTGTGTGTGTGTGTGTATATGTGTGTGTGTGTGGTTCTGCTAAACCTTACGTTGCACTAAGCAAGGATGGCAATACCAGAAATCTTTGACCTTCAGTGGCCTGTTGCATGAAGCTAGTTGAACAAACTCTGAGTGTCAGAGTAGGTTTGGAGTTGACAAATCCAGATAAAACCAACCTGGTTTAGATCAGGGTCAACTGTTGCACAATGCTCGGTATACATTTTCTCTGTCAACTCAGGTTTAATCCAGAGTTTGCAAAGCGCGTGCACCTGAAAGTGTGACACGTGCGGCAAACAGCCAATCACACGGAACAAGGAGAACGTCAGTTTGATTCACTTCTCGCGAGAGAGCCGCGCAATTCATGTCTCTTCCGAAGATTAAGAGATCGTTATGAAAAATATAAGATTAAACGCATTTACAAAGCAGGAATAAACACTGCTGCAGTGAAAGTTTGAGAAGGCAGCTGAAAGAAAATATCTGACTATATCAATGCATGTGAAACAAACAAATAGACCAAATAATTAATATAGTTTCACAAAGAGCTCAAAAGAATAAATGTAAGCTTAATTTGTTTAAAAGCTTTATATATTATGCATGTATTATATTTATTTTAATTTAAAAGCAAAGTTTAATATTGTTAATTAATATAATAGGCCTAATTATATGAATATGTCATAAATTATTCATAATTTTAATTTATTTAATATAAATATAATGAATAATTAACAGCAAATGCTGAGCAATTTTGTCTCTAAAATGTTTTCACTATAAACTGATTTAATTTGGAGCGAGAGATACAGGGGGAGTGGCTTTATTGCATCAGATACATGTCACTTTACTCACAGCTGATTGGTCGAGTTTGAGTTTGTGATCTCTAACTCAGGATAAAACCTTCTCCAGAGCAGGTTAGCCGTGAAGCGTAAGTTACCATAGCAATGAACCCCGCTAAAAACCGATCCACCTTCATGAGCCCGAAAAACCAGAGTTTGCTCAAACTAATCTTGAACTTACCTGGGTAGCAACTGAAACCGGCTTTGTGCAACAGGCCACAGGAGACCTTTTTTTATTGTTGCTGTTGTTGTTGTTCTCTATGAGGAAAAAGCTTATAAATGAGTGATGTTTTATTTGAACTTGTAAAAATGCCTGAAAACACTGTGGCACTGTGTTTAAAAATATACTTCTGTGTCAGTGGTCATTATTTTGTAATTCCATTCGGAGTGCACAATTTCTGCACTACAGACAAAATTGTCAAAAATAATGACACTCCCCTGCCCGCCATTGGTTGGACATACAGATAGTATCGCACAAACATAAACATAACATCAACATAAAATTAAATGAATAACACATGAAAGACATTTGATAATAAGCTGGATTCATTTTTAACAAAGACTGGCTATTTGACTTAAAATGGTCTTAATATACTGTGTCAATGAAAATGAATGAAAGTGTTTTATCAAGTTGCACTCACACAGTTTCAGTCTGCTAAAACAATCAGAAGAACGATAGAGGGTGACCTATAGTGTCATTTCCTAGGTGCTCTTTAAAGAATGACTGTATCTTCTCACTGAAAAGATTTATATGGTAATCTCTGGTTCCTGCTTGTGAAAGGGGGTCCGGTTTTGCTTTTGTGCAGAGGTCCTTCACTCCCCAGCTTACGACACCAACCTATCAAAGATTTTACAGATATTAAAAAAAGGTTCCTATTTCTCATTGTAATGTATAGTTTTGTTTCATGTTCTTGTTTCATGTCATTTTGTAGTTTGATTCATGTTTCTTGTTTGTGTCATGCGTCATGTGCTGATTGGTTGTTTATGGTCATGTGCTTCTGAGTTCTGTTTGCTCATTGGTTTCCTTGTTCCTTGTGTCACTTGCCCATTGTTTGTCTTAGTCATGTGTTCCCCATGTGTTCATGTATTTAAAGCCATTGTTTTCCACGTTACTTTGTCGTGTATTGGATTTATGTAACCTTGCTGTTGGTGAGTGTTTTTTGTGTGTGTGTGTGTGTGTGTGTGTGTGTGTCAGGGGCGTTCCCTCCGAGGAGGCAAGGGAGGCAGTGCCTCCTCAAAAAATAGGATGAGAAAGTAATCCATATTACATATAAAATAACACAAATATTACAAATTATGACAGTAAAAAGAGTGCAAGTCACTCGTATTTCTTAAGGAACACTGCCCAACAGCGACACCCGCAGGTAAAGTTACAGCAGGAGTCTTGCCTCCCTTTCCACTCATAGAAAACCATTAGACCCCCGGCGTGCTGTGGGTTTTGTGGGGGTTAATTGAAAATGAATGGGGGAAAGTCACGTGAGAGGAGGCAATGTCTCCATCGCGCTTTGATTGGATGTAATTGGTTATGATTGGTTTGTGGGATAAATCCCGCCTCTTGTTGACGTTTGAACAAAGAGTATAGAACCCAAGAGGCGACTCTTGATACTTTTTGGGCAACAGCCACTAGATGGCGCTCCGGTAGCGCGGCTGCCATTATGGGGTGAAAATACTAACTGGACCATAGAATCCTTCACATCTTACACACCCAAAATCGGCGAATTTCACTGCCAAATCAGAAGCGCAATAGAACAGTTTTTTAAATTAAGTCACCAGTAAATTGCATGGCTCCTACTGTAAATGTTGTATTGTCTTATATATGTTTTATTTTACCAGTTGTGGAATCTAACCATTCAACCATCTGAGGTAATGTAGTTAGCCTACTTTATTGAGTATTTCCATTTTATGCAACTTTACACATTTATTAATAGTAAATTAATAATTAATAAATTTAAGATAATCATGTTTGCAGCGAACAATATATTTCAGACCTGTGTGTGTGTGTGTGTGTGTCAAGTCATGTCAAGTCAAGTCAAGTCAAGTCTGCTCACCATTAAGTAGTGATGGGAAACCGAGGCTTTCTGAAGCATTTGAGGCTTTCATCAAATTGTGCCGAAAAATGGTTCATTACTCGAAGCTTTTAACACAGTGCGCATTAGCGACATCTGGTGGTCAGACTTGTTTTCTGCACCATATCTAAATCATCGCGGAGCAGATCTACGGTTTGAAAAAGCATGTGACCAAACAAAAAGTCGGAAGTCCGTTACATACGGAATCACTCTTGTCTTGGATCATCTCATCTAAATTAATTTGTGACAATGAGACCACAACTCGTGTCATGTGTAGCCTGGTCAACGGATTCACATATTGATAAATAATATAAAATATACAATGATGTGATCATAATTGACGTGAGTAGTTGAAAAAATATTTTGGATGAGTTTCTGTTCGGGGTCTCCGAGACCCCAGCAATAAAACATGATTAAATTCATTTTCCTTTTATGCATCAGGTGAAGTGCCAATTTTTTCAAACCAGCTGTCCCGCCTTTCCGATACTGCATGAAGTTCGAAGCTTCAAACGTCATCAATCACGTGGTATTGTCATTTCGATACAAGCATCGGTAAAGTGTGTGATACAGTAGTGCTTTGAAAACTGCGTAGGAGCATCGGAGCCCCAGTATCAACCGTCCCATCACTACCATTAAGTCTGCTTATGTCCAAGTCAAGTAATTGCTTTGTTTGTCACTTAGTTTCAATAAACCACACATGGGTTCATCAACTTGCCTTCAGTTGGACTAAGTGTTACATTCATCTTCTCTCAAATTAATCCTTAAATTTACCCTGAAACACACTTTAGGCAAATTCCAATTGGAAGTGAAAATCCCTATGATTTTTATGTGTGTGTATGTGTGAGAGTTTCCTATACTTTCCTATACTTTTTAACCACAAATGCTCGTCTTGCACTAGCTCTGCGATGTGCCACGTTGGAAAAGTCACGCGTGACATTGGCTGAAGTACCACGGTAGGGCGAAAAACTCCATCTCATTTTCTCCTCCAACTTCAAAATCGTCTAACATCATTGTTTTACCTTTTTTTTTTTTTGTAAAGGCCGTTTGACTTAGTCTTTGCACGTTTGCTTTGTAAACACTTGCTCGGTACTTCCGCCTACGTCACGCATGACCTTTCCAATGTAATTACGTAATGCATGGTGCATCGCAGAGCTAGTGCAAGATGAGCATTTGTGGTTAAAAAGTATATCAATTTTTATTTTTTTTTTAGAAAATGACCATTTGTTTCACTAGTTAAGACCTCCTCATCTGGGATTGTGTAGAGCCCTTTGAAGCTGCATTAAAAAAAAAACTGCAATTTGGACCTTCAACCCATTGGTAGCCGTTGAAGTCCACTATATGGTTCTACTATTAAACATATTTCTTACCTATATGTAACTTCATATGAAATGCATAACAAAAATGTGTGCAATATATCACAACGAAACAAAACAACTTGAATTATTCTGTTTATACATTAACTCAGACTCTCCTGCCATTTAGCTTTAAAATTAACTGCAAGAACTGGACCATATGGTCACATGACTATAAATGGTAAAATAAAATTACTTCCGTGAAGAGAGCATGGCATGTTCCCGCTTGCTAACGGACTTGTGGAAGAGCCCTTCATAAAGGTGTTCACTTTGTTTGGCATGCCCCTTTTAATGATGTCCCCTCCCTGAAGAGCCATTTTATATGAGCCACTTCACCAATACTGTTTACAAAAGGAAGTGGAAATCTCACCTGAATCAGTCGACCTTTTTTATTCACGTAAGTGGCCCCACCTGATTCACCTATTACAAAATGACATGCAGACACAAAGATCTATATAAGAATTATATAAATTAATTTCAGATGTCTAATGATTAAAAAGTTATCAACAAATGTTATGACCTAAATGGTGGATTAGAGCCAAATATAAGCTGCTGTCACAATGGCAAAAATCAAACATACCTTTGCAGGCAACATTATCTGTTTTTGGTTCAGTACCACCACTGCACAGAAAACTGTCTGTAACTACGTCCTTTGCGTTTGTTACGTTGATTCCTTCTGCTTTTTTTGCATCTTCAACACAAGCATCCCACTGAAGAATAAGCATACCAAGAAAAGTTCTTAGATTGTTGTGGATTTTTTTTTTTTTTTTTTGAGACTGTCCTCCAAAAAAACGACCCTATAGGTCATTTTTCAACCACCTTATTACAACCTATATTTACGTTTTAAAGTCATGCGCCCTCTAGCTGGCGTAAAAATAACGACAGTGTTGTGTTACATCTGTCGTCATGAAATGACGTATAACTGTCGTTACCAATCAAAATGCGTGTTCATTTAAATGCAATGTGTGGACTTTTTACACCATTTGTCCTATAGAGTACCTCAGGGATGACGTGTTTTTGTAGGCCAACCCGGAAGTTAGCGGCGCACGGGTTCCCTCGATCCAAAGCCTATGCATTTTTCCCATAGACTTTTGGAAAATTGCAAAAAATAAGCTCTGTGTTTAACAAAGGGTTATGACACTTACACGTTTTGTCTATCAAGATAATCTTTACAAGTTAACACAACATTTATACATTCTGAAGCCTAATTAAAGTCGTCAGATATAAAAAGCTAACAGTAGGCTATAAACGGACTACAGCACACCATGGTCGTGGATCAGCGTCACCACCACCAAGCTTCCTCAAACTTTATTTAGAAAACAACTTTATTTAAAAACATGCTCGCTGTGTATGAATACTTATCCACTTTTTCATGAGAAATGCTGTCCAAATGTCCTGTTTGTCATGATGACGTCTAAAGTCCCCGCCAAAGGAAGTAGTCACTTTTAGCAATTTGTTAGCAACCGCCGTTTTTAAGACACAATAAAGGTTTAAAAAAAATAACAAGCAGGTTATAACTGGTGTGTTTTATGTCATAGATCAAAATATTTAGAGGCTTTGTTAACCACAGACCTTATTTCAGGCGATTTAGCAAAAACCCATTAAAAAAAAAAACATTGACTTCGGGGCAATGGAACTGGAAGTCCTAAAATGCTAACTCACTTCCGGGTTTTGGCTACAAAAACACGTCATCCCTGAGGTACTCTATTTCCATTTAGCAAAACTCATTTTTTTATTAACGAGTCGTATTTCAGGGAAGTGAAAAACGACCTATATAGGCGTATTGGTTGGAGAACATGTTGGAGATTCAAGTGCTAGCATATGAACGTTGTGACATTTTAAAGGCTCCATAAAATCAAAGTTTAAGTTTTGTTGCTTTTAGTTTGTTCATATTCTTGTGTAATTGTAAACCTTGACAAAATTTGCTTTTAGAAAATATATTACTCTCTCTTCTAGGTATACAATCTTGGAAAAACTGATGACTCATAATGCACTGGAGAATTCTTTAAGCTACTTTTAAATTTCAAACTACACATCAGATTAGAAATAAAACTAAAATCATTACATATTTTCCACGCTTGATTGTGATGTTTCGTATTTTTCGTGGTGCATCAGTAGTGGGCTCCATTTGAGACGTAAAAGCAGCTTCCACAAGTTCGTTGCTCATTAGTAATTCCTCTGTAACAAATGCATGGAGAAAAATGTATGACATTTTATGTTTGGTATGTTTCATTGTATAAGCAGTGTCACATGTTAAATACATCTACATTTAATTAATCTTTCATACTTTCTGATATGTATCTAATATTTATGTCATGCAGCATGTCTGGCAGATATCTTATCTGGTACTTTACCATGTTTTCTACACGTCCCTTCACTGTCTGAAAGTTTCAGAGCTCCATTGGTTTCTTTCGTGCAGGGGACACAGATTGGTCTATACAGAAATACACATTATGTTTTTTAATTAATTCAGTATTTTATTATTACTGTTCTTAATAAAGTAACATCACATTACATACTCACCGCATATTAACACTCATCTTAACAGCTTTTTTCAACTGTATAAGAGCTACATCAAATTCGTAATATTCCTTTATTCCCATATGCTGTTTTGCTGTGATGTTATACTTAGGATGAAGTATGTATTTTTTCACTTTTGCAGCTGCAAAAGGATAAGTAAATGTCATTGATAAGATTTATGCTGTAACACATTTTTCTTCATTAATTGGTCTGACAATATGGGTGTATCAGTTCAGGACATAACATTACCTGGGCCTTTTTCCAGATTAACTGTTATCTTCTCAGGTGTGTCTCCCTCTTTAAAGCAGTGAGCTGCTGTCAAGATGTAACTTGAGGTAACTAATGACCCCATGCAGTTTGAACCTTGTGGAGAACGCTACATTAAGAACAAAGAAGATGTTGTCATGCTTCATCTCTTTAGCCATAAAATGCATGTCTATTTTATCTCTTCTTGTGTTTCTTTTTTTTTCTTTTTTTCATTTTTAAATGAGCAGAGTATTATACACATGAATATATTACATCTATCTATCTATCTGTCTGTCTGTCAAGCCGAATTCATAAAAAAAATATACATATGATAAAAAAGTTATGCTTACAGCAACATTAATCTGCGCCAACCAGGGATATGCACGCCGTTTATTCTCTTTGTCATAGTCTTGATGAATCCCACACAATCCTACACTGGTGCTCTCATCTGTGTAAGGAAGCAGGTACATAGGAAAAATCACTCATTACATGATAAGAATTAGAGGTTCCTTGAAGGATTAGTTCACTTTAAAATAAAAATTACCCCAAGCTTTACTCACCCTCAAGCCATCCAAGGACTTTCTTCTTTCTGATGAACACAATCAGAGTTATATTAATAAATATCCTGACACATCCAAGCTTTATAATATTAATAAAGTTAATAAAGGCCTTCTGAAGTGATGCATTTGTGTAAGAAAAATATCCATATTTAACAAGTTATAAAGTAAAATAACTAGCTTACGCCAGACCGCCTTCTGTATTCAACTCACAAAAAAGTGTAACAGATGTCGCGTCAGTTACACTTTTTTTGAAATTTTCACTATCGTAAAATTCACTTTTTTCACTTCGCTTCAGAACGCCTTTATTAACCCCCCAGAGCCGTGTGGAGTATGTTTATGATGGATGGATGCACTTTCTTGAACTTCATAGTCGTTGGTCCCGTTCACTGCCATTATAAAGCTTGGATGCATCAGGATAGTTATTAATATAACTCCAATTGTGTTCATCAGAAAGAATAAAGTCATATACACCTAGGATGGTTTGAGGGTGAGTAAAGCTTGGGGTAATTTTTATTTTAAAGTGAACTAATCCTTTAAAGGGATAGTTTACCCAAAAATGAAAATTTGATGTTTATCTGCTTACCCCCAGGGCATCCAAGATGTAGGTGACTTTGTTTCATCAGTAGAACACAAATGATGATTTTTAATTCCAACCGTTGCGGTCTGTCAGTCGTATAATGCATGGCAATGGGAACTTCATTTATAAGAGTCAAAAAAAAACAAGAACAGACAAATCTTTGAGCATCCGGTTGGTGAGGTCTGAATGCACTCTGATGCTGGAAGTGATCGCTCGCACTGATTGACATATACACGCGAAAGATCACTTCCGTCATCAGAGCGCGTTTTCAGACCTCACCAACCGGATGCTCAAGGCAGTTGGACATAGTGGTGTATTAAGGGGCTCGCACACCGGACACGAAGCTCAGCGCCGTGCAGCGCCGCGACACGTCTTTAAAATTCGAACGCATTGTTTTCTATTGCTTTCCGAGTCGTAGCTGGGTGCCGCGGACAGGCGCCGAATGTCGCCGCCGGTGTGCGTACACTCATAGAAAACAATGTGTTTGAATTTTAAAGACGTGTCGCGGCACTGCGCAGCACTGAGCTTCGCGTCCGGTGTGCAAGGCCCTTTAGAGGTAAAAAATTATATAAATACTGTTTGGTTTCTCACACAAACCGATCATTTTGTGTCTTAGGACATCAATGTGTCGTCGCGAGCTGCAGGGTTTAATTTGGATTTGTCTGTGCATGTTTTTTTGACTCTTGTAGATGGAGTTCCCATTGACATGCATTATACGACTGACAGACCGCAACGGTTGGAGTTAAAAATCATCATTTGTGTTCTACTGAAGAAACAAAGTCACCTACATCTTGGATGCCCTGGGGGTAAGCAGATAAACATCAAATTTTCATTTTTGGGTGAACTATCCCTTTAAGTCAGTGCTTAAAGCAATAGTTCTTTATTCTGTCAACACTCATTCTCCTCCACATAGTTCCAAACCTGTATGTCTTTCTCTCCTTCATGGAACACAAAAGTAGAAATTTTGAAGAATGTTCACAAAATCTCATTGTCCATTCCACATATTCAAACTAATGCACTCTCTCACATACACATGAGAATTAATGACATTTTCCATCAATGGAGTCAAACTTGCTATGACACATCTAAAGGCACCATGTTTGAATTGAACAGAAGCAGGAAGGACATTTGTGAGATTTGTGACATCATGAAGTGCAAAGTCTTCCTTCAGTTTCTGTGACAATGAAGACTAAAGGGTTAATAATAATAGTTGTTAAAAAAAATTACAACAGAACAGCAACTACCAAACTCATTCATCTAATTCTAAACAATATGAGTGGTATTGCAATTTTTGTGTGTTTTTTAGAGCTTGACAGTTATTTTTCTTTTTGTGAGCTACAGAAAACGTGAACATTAGGGTGTTTAAATAATTACAGAAATTAATTTTTTGGATAGATTATAACTACAGTACCAATCATGCTGTCAAACGTCTTCTGCACCTCGTCCAAGTTTGGAAGCTTAAAGAAATATTTTTCTTGGTCCCTCTCTGACACCATGCCATTTATGTCTTCTTTATTTACATCATCTCCAACTCCAAATACATAAAGATCTGGAAAGAGAGGACACATTCATATCTAAATAAATTTGTGCAGTTTTTGCTGTCTTTGATGATACTGCTTGTGAATGCAAGACAACATTAAAAAATCCAAAATATTTGATTTAATATGATTAATAAAATTCATTGCTCACCAAGTTTCTTCTCTCGCATCGGATCATTCTTGGTGACAAGATGTTTGATCTGGTTCACTTTAGGTATGGGACTCCCCCCCATGTTTGCTTGACCTATGAAGATGAGGTCAGTTGCAGTTAATATATTTGCTTCAAATTTGATCTCTAATTTATGGCAAAATATCTGTTGGGATTTCATATTTTATGGGGACTTTCCATAGACATAATGATTTTTATACTGTACAAACTGGCCCCTAACCCTACCCCTACCCCTAAACACAACCCTCACAGAAACTTTCTGCATTTTTTTAAAATTTTCAAAAAAACAGAATTTAGTATGATTTATAGTCTGTTTTCCTCATTAAGACAAAAAAAAAAATGTCCCCACAACATCAGAAATTTGTGGACATTTTGTACATATACAGTACATACAAACATGTGTAGATATGGTTTGAAAAGTAAAAGCATGTTAAAAAAAAAAAAAAAAAAAAAAAAAGTATGTAAATACCATCAGTGAACACAATGATGATGTGTTGGGTCTCAAGGAAGCTGCTTGTATTGTTGAGCTCCTCTATTTTCATGCTGCCCAAAATGGCTGAATAGAGTTTGGCGATATTGGTACCCTGTTCGATCACCTTTATCTGTTACAAAAACACCATAGACAAATATTACAATCAGCAAGTTAATGAGAAACATTTTCTGATTCTAAAAGCAAGTGATTGTATTAAATCTAAATTAGAACATGAATTGGGATTTTTTTTTTTAAAGTTTATACACTTTTTACTCCACATGGGACAGCAATGAACAAATGTATTTTCCTAAAGTTAGTCTATATATAAATACAATGCTCAAAAAAATTAAAGGAACACTTTTTAATTAGAGAATAGCAGTCAGTCAGTTAAACTCCTGGGATATTGATCTGGGGCCGTATTCACAAAACATATTTTCTTACCACTAAGAGTTCTCCTAAATAGCAGTAAAAGTTCTTAGCTAAGAGTTTTCTCTTAAAACCTATTCACAAAAGCTACTGAGACCAACTTTTACTAAGGAATAGAGAGAAGTCTTAAGCTAAGAGAAAGGGCGGGTTTGACCTTGTTGCTATGGATGATGTCAACACAGTTACTAACTATGCACATAGTGATTGGCTGATAGGGAGGGGTCTCTGTCAGTGATTTAATCATAGAAATATTGTAGAACGAGGTATCATGTTGCCATATTCAAATAAAGATTTTAAAATAAAAACGTCATATTCAAATAAATATTTTAAAATGTGGGCTATATCATTAATTAAACAAGTATATGTGCAGCTCTCTGCAGAATTCAAGCGACAAATGATGTTTTATAAACAAAGTTCGGGAGGAGCACGTTCAAATGGTCTATCTAATCAGCTCGCATATATATACACAGCCGACTCACATAGTTACCTCAACAGTTTTCAGCATCCCTCCGCCACCCAACTCCTCACTCTCGGCTGGTTGCTATACCCAGCCTGGGATACAAGGGAATACTCTGGGTTTGGGCTAAATTCTGAGCTTGGAGCCTCCCCTCAGACAGCACGTCAAATACGCTTATTTTACTCGTTTACTCTATTCGATCATTTGTAAGTGTGAACTCGTGAAAACAATTGCCACAGGTAAGGACAATATTTTCTTATTTATTTATTTATTAAATATTTATTTTTGCCTTTTAATTAAGATGGGCAGATTTCTGAGGCGGATTGCCAGCAACAACCATTTTAGGATTGTTTGTGATTTGGTCTTAGTGACTTAGGAGGCCTCTTGACTACTCCTAACTTTTCACAGATTTAGGTGCTAGTTTTAGCGCTAAAATGCTTTGTGAAATACTCTTAGAGGAAAAAATGTAGGAGTCCTAAATTTAGGACTGACACGCCCATTATTTTTAAGAGTTTCTCCTAAATCTGCAGGTTAGGAGCTACTTTTAGCCTTAAGATGTTTTGTGAATACGGCCCCAGGTCAGTTAAGTAGCAGAGGGGGTTGTTAATCAGTTTCAGCTGCTTTGGTGTTAATGAAATTAACAACAGGTGCACTAGATGGGCAACAATGAGACAACCCCCAAAACAGGAATGGTTTTACAGGTGGAGGCCACTGACATTTTTTTTCCCTACTCATCTTTTCTGACTGTTTTTTACTAGTTTTGCATTTGGCTAGAATCAGTGTTACTACTGGTAGCATGAGGTGATATCTGGACTCTACAGAGGTTGCACAGGCAGTCCAACTCCTCCAGGATGGCACATCAATATGTGCCATTGCCAGAAGGTTTGCTGTGTCTCCCAGCACAGTCTTAAGAGCATGGAGGAGATTCCAGGAGACAGGCAGTTACTCTAGGAGAGCTGGACAGGGCCATAGAAGGTCCTTAACCCATCAGCAGGACCGGTATCTGCTCCTTTGTGCAAGGAGGAACAGGATGAGCACTGCCAGAGCCCCACAAAATGACCTCCAGCACTGGTGTGAATGTCTCTGACCAAACAATCAGAAACAGACTTCATGAGGGTGGCCTGAGGGCCCGACATCCTCTAGTGGGCCTTGTGCTCACTGCCCAGCACCATGGAGCTCGACTGGCATTTGCCATTGAACACTAGAACTGGCAGTTCCACCACTGGTGCCCTGTGCTTTTCACAGATGAGAGCAGGTTCACCCTGAGCACATGTGTCAGATGTGAAAGTGTCTGGAGAAGCTGTGAAGAAAGTTATGCTGCCTGTAACATCTTTCAGCATGACCTGTTTTGTGGTGGGTCAGTGATGGTCTGGGGAGGCATATCCATGGAGGGACGCACAGACCTCTACAGGCTAGACAATGGCACCCTGACTGCCATTAGGTATCGAGATGAAATTCTTGGACCCATTGTTAGACCCTATGCTGGTGCAGTGGGTCCTGGGTTCGACAATGCCTGGCCTCATGTGGCGAGAGCATGCAGGCAGTTCCTGGAGGATGAAGGAATTGATACCATTGAATGACCCCCAAGCTTGCCTGACCTAAATCCAATAGAACATCTCTGAGCATTATGTTTCAGTCCATCCAACGCCGCCAGGTTGCACCTCAGACTTTCCAGGAGCTCAGTGATGCCCTGGTCCAGATCTGGGAGGAAATACCCAAGGACACCATCCGTCGTCTCATTAGGAGCATGCCCCAACGTTGTCAGGCATGCATACAAGCATGTGGGGGCCATACAAACTACTGAGTACCATTTCGAGTTGCTGCAATGAAATTTCAGCAAAATTGACTAGCCTGCTGCATCATTTTTTCTCTTTGATTTTTGGGGTGTCTTTGGATTCAGTCCTCTGTATGTTGATAATTTTCATTTCCATCAAACAATGTGGCATCCTTTCATTCCTAACACATTACCCAGTCCATATCAGTATAGATTTTCAGCATGATATTTTTCCACATTGAGATCTGATGTGTTTTCAAAGTGTTCCTTTAATTTTTTTGAGCAGTGTATATACAGTGGGTACGGAAAGTATTCAGACCCCCTTAAATTTTTCACTCTTTGTTATATTGCAGCCATTTGCTAAAATCATTTAAGTTCCTTTTTTTTCCTCATTAATGTACACACAGCACCCCATATTGACAGAAAAATACAGAATTGTTGACATTTTTGCAGATTTATTAAAAAAGAAAAACTGAAATATCACATATTCCTAAGTATTCAGACCCTTTGCTCAGTATTTAGTAGAAGCACCCTTTTGATCTAATACAGCCATGAGTCTTTTTAGGAAAGATGCAACGGATCCCTTTTTGGGGATCCTCTGCCATTCCTCCTTGCAGATCCTCTCCAGTTCTATCAGGTTGGATGGTAAACATTGGTGGACAGCCATTTTTAGGTCTCTCCAGAGATGCTCAATTGGGTTTAAGTCAGGGCTCTGGCTGGGCCATTCAAGAACAGTCACAGAGTTGTTGTGAAGCCACTCCTTCGTTATTTTAGCTGTGTGCTTAGGGTCATTGTCTTGTTGGAAGGTAAACCTTCGGCCCAGTCTGAGGTCCTGAGCACTCTGGATAAGGTTTTCGTCCAGGATATCCCTGTACTTGGCCGCATTCATCTTTCCCTCGATTGCAACCAGTCGTCCTGTCCCTGCAGCTGAAAAACACCCCCACAGCATGATGCTGCCACCACCATGCTTCACTGTTGGGAATGTATTGGACAGGTGATGAGCAGTGCCTGGTTTTCTCCACACATACCGCTTAGAATTAAGGCCAAAAAGTTCTATCTTGTTCTCATCAGACCAGAGAATCTTATTTCTCACCATCTTGGAGTCCTTCAGGTGTTTTTTCATGTGTCTTGCACTGAGGAGAGGCTTCCGTCGGGCCACTCTGCCATAAAGCCCCAAGTGGTGGAGGGCTGCAGTGATGGTTGACTTTCTCCCATCTCCCGACTGCATCTCTGGAGCTCAGCCACAGTGATCTTTGGGTTCTTCTTTACCTCTCTCACCAAGGCTCTTCTCCCCCGATAGCTCAGTTTGGCCGGACGGCCAGCTCTAGGAAGGGTTCTGGTCGTCCCAAACGTCTTCCATTTAAGGATTATGGAGGCCACTGTGCTCTTAGGAACCTTAAGTGCAGCAGAAATTTTTTTGTAACCTTGGCCAGATCTGTGCCTTGCCACAATTCTGTCTCTGAGCTCTTCAGGCAGTTCCTTTGACCTCATGATTCTCATTTGCTCTGACATGCACTGTGAGCTGTAAGGTCTTATATAGACAGGTGTGTAGCTTTCCTAATCAAGTCCAATCAGTATAATCAAACACAGCTGGACTCAAATGAAGGTGTAGAACCATCTCAAGGATGATCAGAAGAAATGGACAGCACCTGAGTTAAATATATGAGTGTCACAGCAAAGGGTCTGAATACTTAGGACCATGTGATATTTCAGTTTTTCTTTTTTAATAAATCTGCAAAAATGTCAACAATTCTGTGTTTTTCTGTCAATCTGGGGTGCTGTGTGTACATTAATGAGGAAAAAAATTAACTTAAATGATTTTAGCAAATGGCTGCAATATAACAAAGAGTGAAAAATTTAAGGGGATCTGAATACTTTCCATACCCACTGTATATAATTATTATTATTAATTTAGTGTGTCTATTATTACCTTAAGAGTATATATCAGTACCAATCATACCTATCAGTCATTTTTGAGAATATTGCCCCTGTAACAAGTTGCTGTACCCCAAAAATGTATTATTTTGTCATGAGACATTGTTCTGTAATAATCATCTATAAATCTGACTGTATCAATATATACAATAAGAGTCATACTTACCATCATAATTAAAATTGTCCAGATTTTCAAAAACCTGCAATAGGTTTCTTGCACCTTCATTACTTTTAAAGTCCCTCATAGAGATTATCGGTGTAACGTCCGTAGCAAACATCAGGATCTCATAGTTTGGGGAGACCTGGTAATAACTAATCTTTTGGGAAAGAGCATTAAGAATTCTGAGTTGGAATCTGTCTGTTATCCAATCAAAATGCTGGATTTCAATGTGGTTATGTGACTAACAGCATTAATGATAGCATGAACAGCAAGATAGCAAGATGTTGATAAAAGCATGAACACATACAGAAATAATTCAAGTCCACATGAAACAACATATGCATTTTGCTTCTATAATGTGAAACAGGATTTTCATTAAGATTGAATTTAGTGTGCGACTTGATTTTATCCTCTGGGAATTGCTTGGATTGTAAACCGTGACTGTTCCAGTGAGCAGAATGCAACTATACAGTAGATTCTGGTGGACTACTCCCCTCTTGAAACGCTTAAGCCCAAAGTACTGCTTTGATTTTTTACGTGTTCGCTAGTGTATGTGTACAGCAGAACGCGTAGCCTTTCAAAGTATACTCCATCTGACAGCATGCGCGATCGCCAGGGCCGGCGCGTGCCTACCCTTACAAAAAAGAAGTTTATTCAAGTCTGCTATTACACTTTACAATAAGGTTCAGTTAAACATTAGTTAATGCATTAACTAACATGAACTAACCATTTGTTACTTTATTTACTAATCTTCGTCAACGTTAGTTAATGAAAGTACAGTTGTTCATTGTTTGTTCATGTTAGTTCACAGTGCATTAACTAATGTTAACAAGATTTTAATAATGTATTAGTAAATGTTGAAATTAACATTAACAAAGATTAATAAATGCTGTGGAAGTGCAGTACAGTGGCCCTCCAGGACCGAGTTTGGACACCCCTGGCTTAGGATGTTCCAATTCAGCTCATTCCAAATGTTCCGCCAGTATATTTCTATATTTCTGTCTTGTCATTTCTGACTTATAACAAAAGACAGAACAATGCCTAAGAGCTGCTACATGACAGGGTGTACAGCAAACAAGCTAAAAAACCTAAAACTAAGTTTTAATAAAATGTCGACCCAAAAAAAAACTAGTGTTTAAGGTCACAAAAGTGGGATATGCTAAAAATAAAAAAAACATTCATTATTTTTAACCAGGGTGGCCTAAATGCGCTCTGTCGCTATTGAAAAGGAATTAGAGACTTTTTTTGCCCGTCTTTTTTTTTCCCTGTCGAAGTGGTAGGCTACTGCCGGCCCAATTTATCAGCGGCCCATCGGGAGTTTGCATTTGCGGTGGTTACGTGCTGAAATTTTTTTTTTTTTTATGTTGCAGAAGAAAAAAAATCCCAAAACATGCTTGTGCATTCTTTTATTTTAGTGCAAGTCTTTCACATGCATCTCAAAGATTGTTTAATTTTGAGTGTGAAGTGGGGGTGGCACGACTGTGTTTTGCCTAGAGCGGCAGTTGTGCCAAATTCCTACCCCCGCCAAATTATTACCCCCTAGTATTGGTAGGTTTAGGATTAGGTGTGGAGGAGGGGTTAGGATTAGGGTTGAGGTTAGGATTAGGCAATCATATAACGACTTCAACGAAGGGGGGTAATAATTTGGCAGGGAGTCGAAATTTGGCACAACACCAGCCCTGGCGATCACCACATGGCGGTCAACACATGCATTCTAGAAAGATTCATCTTTGTCCAGTGTCTGCGCTATTTTTATCCAGAAGTTATGTCTGATAAATATGTCTTAGTATCATTTTAAACTAAATTGAGGCTGTCTCATAACCCCTTCACATAAGCACTTGTCATTGCGGGCATCTGTTGTTGTTGTTGTCTCTTTAGTTTCGTTTTCCAATATAAAACAAAGCCCGGGCCAGTGTTGCCATCTTATATTATGGAACAACTGATCAGTGCAAAACAAATTCAACGTGCATGTGCGACCTGCGCATACAAAGTCAACAAAAATCAAATTGCACACGTACTATTCTAGTGACGAAATTTGAGTCACGCACACTGTACATGGACCCTTGCGTATTGTCATGTTCAATGTTTGTAATGTGATTGAATGTGAAAAAAAGGACCCTCACGTACGTATAAAAACCGAAATATACTTTGGGCTCAGGCTCATATTGGAGGCTTTTGACAAGGATGTGAAGGTTAAAAGTCAAGTTCTCTCTTGAGAGCATCACAATGGTAATGCTTACTTTTCAAATACTGGTGTTTTTACTGATGAATTTATACCTTTAACATCAAAATGAACAGCAGTTAAATTACTGCTTTTAGAATGATTTAAAAAAGCTTTATTGCCTACATCAGTAGCCTTAAAACAATGCCTAAATAAGTGGTCTTACAACTTCACTACAGCAACATCCGGGGGACGTGTTCCCAAAACGTATGTGACAATTGACATACCTGCTCTATAAGCTTTTTAATGATGTTTTTTGCCTTGTTAAAATCTTCCTCATCGATGCTGTCAGATGCATCCACAGCAATGTAGATATCAAGTTTTCCACCCTGATCCAAAGTTATTTTCTTCCCATGCTGATCTAAAGACAGAAGGAACAAGGCATTCACGTTTAAATGTGTTGGATATGATTGTCTCCTTTTCTGAGCATGCCAATTATTAATGACGATGAAAAACGAATGTGTGTGTGTGTGTATATATATATATACACAAACACAAAGGTACCTTCTTCTTCATCTTGTTGAGAAACTGCTAGATTTGACTTTAGAGAACTGCTGAAAGCTTCTGACGCTTCCTCTGTGGTGTCGTATGTGAAATGCGCTGTACAGTATTTACACAACAACATTATATGTGCATTATACAGAAAAGCCACATTTCATAAGTAAAATCTATTTTTGAGAACACAAATCCATACAAAGCATATCATTTTGGAACTTCAATGTAGCTATTAGAAGACTCACCGTAACATTGTGGCTCTGTCCCTGACCACTGGCCGCTATCCTGACACACTCGCTCTTTGGAACCAATCAAGGTCAATGTACTGTCACAGCGATACGTGACTTTGTCGTCAATATTAAACATGTGGCCTGTTCGACTGCTACCAGGGGGGATGCCAGGGTCAGGACAGTGATCAGCTGTGAGAAGGTAACAAATAGACAAATGGAAGTGAAGATCTGTGGACCTCCATTTGATCTAGGCAGATTCAGGGAAATTTCTGCTAAAACTGTGTTACATGACATCAGATAAAATTGCAACAGAATACACACCACACATCAGTACAACTTTTTTTTTTTTTAAGCTGAACCCAAGGACTTTGGTATATGGATTTAACTTGAAGAAGATGTTATACCAGGAAATAAATTCGCATTTTTAACTCCGATTAGTTCATGGAAACTGCTGTGTTTTTACAAAATAATGGCGATTACTCACAGTCACGTCCACAAATTGGTGTGCTTCCATTCCACTTCCCGTTAGGCTTGCAAACACGGACCGCCGAGCCACGGAACTTATAATCGGAATGACACGAGTAGGTGGTTGTGTCATTTACATAGTACCTGTTTTTATATGGGGTCACCTCTCCATTCTCCAAAACACGAGGATTGGGACATGTGACCTCTAGAATAAAAGCATGTATAAACATATACTGTAGAAGAGATGTTTTGAAGCAGCCTCAGATAATAACTCTGCTTCAAGTCCAGCATTTATTAATGATATAATGACACAAAATAATGGTGATTTTGCCAGGTAGGACATTTAACAACATATTTTGTTGATCCTAGAACAACGTTCCTGTCCAAAAATGTAGTCTTACTCTTAACCCTATCCCTACCCCTAACTTATCCCTAAAATCTGAGGGAAATGATAGGTGAATAACACTGATGTAGAAGCACCTAAACCAGTTTGTAAGTCTAAACTTGACATAAAATCTAAACTTGTCCTTCAAATCTGATTGGTTGATTAGAATGTTGCTCCAGGAACATATTGTACTTAGTGAAATCATGTTCACCCACATGATAATGCCTTGTTTCTTACTTTTGCACTCTGGGGTTTTTCGGGTGCTGGTCTTTGGGGTCCAGAGTCCATACTGACAACGACGTGACTGAACTGAAGGATAATATCCATCCGGACAGATGTATTTTAGAAAACTCCCATCTGAATAGCCTTTAGAAAGAACAAAGCTCCCTCCAGTCATGTTTAGATTCCCCTCGGGACATGATCCATTTCTTTTGGACATGGAGGATGGAGCACCTATAGTAGAAACAACCGGATCAATGGAGGAGGTCACAAGAAAAAAATAACTTTTGTTGCTGTTTCATTTCCAGGGGGAAAATATAATATATTAAAATATCGATTTAGATTATTTGTGAGCTGTCCATCACTAAGTCTTTAAAATTACCTTCATTTTAATTTATTCCTTTCATGCTGAAAGATGTTTTGTCTCTAAATTTCAGAATGCATTTATCTTGATTAAGCAAAAAAAAAGACTTACCTGCACAAAGAGGACATATCATTGCAAGCATTAAACAAATCAACCACTGCTTACACTCCATGCTGTTTATTCCAGTTCTTCGGCTGAGATTAAAAAAAAACACTAAAGCAAATGGACTGAGGGACATCTTTATAGAGGATTAGCAAGAGGATTTTATTTACATTCAGTGGTCAATGTTTAACCTCAAGTCAAATAAACAGAATCAATTTCCCGGCACACAGAACAAAATAATTACATCATCAGTACATCATTATATGTATTATAAATAAACATAAAAAATTATGCTCATCTCCAACTGTCATGGATTCTATTTGCAATTGTTCATCAAATATATAGATGTGGAAAACAGCAGATTTGTTAAGGAAATAGAATCATTTTAGAGTTAAACGCCACAGTAATTTGTATTTTTTTTAGGGGGGTCCAGAGAGCAGCTCAAACTCAAGGGGTCATTTGAGAATACTCCTTTTTTAAACTGCTTGCCTGCCTCACACATTATCACCAGCTTGTATGAATATTAATTCATAAATTTGTAGTTTATTATCAAAGAACTGAAGGTATGACAGGACATTTTCTGGTAGAGGTGGAGGGAAAATACTTTACTGTTGTCAGGTCTATACTGAATGACAAACTGAAGCAAAACACTAATTTTCATTTTAAATTAATAATTAAAATCATTTTGTAAAAGCTAGCTATATATGGGGGAATTCATCTTTGGAACCAAACAATACGTTTGTTATTGACTTTGCTGGTAATGATAAACGTGGCCTATTTTCATGGAACGTGTTTTAATTCTTGGTTTCAATACAAGGAAAACGAAAGACTAAAAAAAAGGACAGAGATAGGAATATGTGTCAAGTTTAGTCTGTTTCTGTTGGATTTTGATTTGCTTTGTCTCTGTTTCCTGTTCAGTTTCCTTTGCATTTGTTGCTATTCATGGTTGATTAAGTGGTGACATCAGTTTCTCGTTTCTTTGATTGGTTATATAGTCCTGATTTACAGTTGTTCTTCGTCTGATCTTGTCGATATTGTGGTTATTCTATGTGTTTTTGTTTCTAGAAGTTTATTTTGATTAAATTTCACTGCTTGCATATTAGATACAGCTCTTTTATTTCCGCGTTCGCATCCCAACGCTGACAATAATTACTAAGTCCTAATTGGTAGGCTAAGAAAATACGTTTGTATTTTTACATACACTACACTAATATCAAAAAGGCTGGATATGTAAGGGAAAATGATTGTTGGGGTTCTGACACTTTCCACAATATTCAGAAGTCTGGTATGGATGGAGAAATGAAGCCTCTTAAAGCTTTGAAGCTTTTCTCTCATTGTTTCGAGAAAAGCTTCAGCAGCAAGGCTGTTGAAAACAGTGCCATCTTGTGGCAGGTCAAATTTAAATCAGCCGTGAACCCGAGGCGCAGCTCCGTTGTTTTATCCATTCAGCACAAACCAAAGACGAGGCTGAATCCAGCTTCTTATTCGCAGCTTCTTATTGACGCTATCCGGTCCACCTTAAAAGAAGCGACGCTTCCGCGTTTGTAGCTTTTTATTCACGCTCGCTTTTTTAAGGTATTGTGTTGCTTTTTGTGTCTATTTTCAGAATTAAAGGAAAATAAACTATTTTGAAATGCAAATAACACTGATATATCAGCGAAAATAGGCTGCAAAAATATAAAGGCACATAAAATATAATTATAGTATTCTTTGTTTATTGAACGTGTCATCAGCTCAACTTTAAGGACCGTGTGGTTTTTCTCTTATTCACGCTTTTTGTTATTATTGTCTATTTTCAGAAAAAAATAATAAACTATTCTGAAATGTAAATAACACTAAAATATCAGTGAAAATTACTGTAAAATTATATATAAAAAAAAAAAAAACAATTACATCATTCTTTTTGCACGTCATCCTTTGAATGCATTAATGAATCAGTTGAATAAAAGAAATAATTCAAGCAAATATTACAGATTTCAATATCACAAGGTAACTAGAGACTACCAGCTCCAGCTCCAGCTCGGATCCAAACTCTTATGAAGACTTCAGATGAAGGACTCCAGAACATCAAACATGGATGATTATACAAAATGATCATGTTATCATTGCTTTACACGCACACTACTTTTGCTTAAAAGAAGTAAATACTACAATCTGTATATCTTACAACTGTACGTTCTGATATCATCTCATAAAAGAAGACTATTGTGTTTTTGTCACATAGAAACATGAATTTGCTGTAAAGCTGCTTTTGAAATATGTATAGTGAAAAGCGGTATACAAGTGAATGTGAATTACTGAACTGAAAGAGCCCTTGGATTGTTGGTTACTGTACCATTTTGAAGTTATGGACCCAATTTCACAATACAGTTAAAAGAGCGATTGCATCGTTGGCCCAGTTGGGGGTGCTATATCTCAGCTAATGTTGAGGGTGCGTTAAAAGTTTCACCGAGGCCTTATTTCCAGGGCAATTGCCTATGACCATTCACATGTTCAGACATTTTTACTGTAGCATTATGAAGTTATGGACCCATGAATTTGACAAATGTGACAATACAGTTACAGGAGAAATTGCATTATTGGCCCAGTTGGAGGCGCTGTATCTCAGCTGCTTTTGAGTGTGCGTTAAAAGTTGCACTAGAGCCTTATTCCCAATGCACTTGACTGTCACCATGCAAAATTATGGACTATTTTACTCTAGCATTATGAAGTTATGGATCTATGAATTTGACAGATGTGACAAAGTAACAGGACAAATTGCATCATTGGCCCAATTGGAGGCGCTATATCTCAGCTACCTTTGAGGGTGCATTAAAAATTATGGACAATTTTACTGTAGCATTACGAAGTTATGGACGCACGAATTTGACAAATGTAACAATACAGTTACAGGAGAAATTGCATTATTGGCCCAATTAGAAGCACTATATCTCAGCTGCTTTTGGGGTTAAGTTGCTTTTGTCAAATTCATGGCTCCATAACTTCATAATGCTACAGTAAAATTGTCTATAATTTTGAATGGTGACAGTCAAGTGCTTTGGGAATAAGGCCCAAGTGCAACTTTTAACGCACCCTCAAAGGCAGCTGAGATATAGCGCCTCCAACTGGGCCAATGATGCAATTTCTCCTGTAACTTCATTGTTACTTCAAATTCATGGCTCCATAACTACACAATGCTACAGTAAAAATGTCTAAAAAAATTGCAAGGTGACAGTCAAGTGCATTGGGAATAAGGCTCTAGTGCAACTTTTAACGCACCCTCAAAGGCAGCTGAGATACAGCGCCTCCAACTGGGCCAATAATGCAATTTCTCCTGTAACTGTATTGTCACTTTTGTCAAATTCATGGGTCCATAACTTCGTAATGCTACAGTAAAAATGTCTGAATATTTTAATAGTGCCATTCAAGTGCATTGGAAATAAGGCCCCAGTGCAACTTTAAACGCACCCTCAAAGGTAGCTGAGATATAGCGCCTCCAATTAGGCCAGTGATGCAATTTATCCTGTTACTTTGTCACATCTGTCAAATTCATAGATCCATAACTTCATAATGCTACAGTAAAAATGTCTGAACATGTGAATGGTGACAGGCAATTGCCCTGGAAATAAGGCCTCGGTGAAACTTTTAACGCACCCTCAACATTAGCTGAGATATAGCACCCCCAACTGGCCAACGATGCAATCGCTCTTCTAACTGTACTGTCACGTTTTGTCAATTTAACGAGTCCATAACATCATAACCCTAAAATAAAAAAGTCTAAAAATTTGAATGATGATAGTCAAGCACCCTAAATGAGCCAACAATGTAATGGCTCTCCAAACTGTAGTGTGAGATTGGGTCCATAACTTCAAAATGGTACAGTAACTCTTTCATTTCAATGCAATTTAATTCACATTCACTTGTATACCGCTTTTCACTATACATATTTCAAAAGCACCTTTACAGCAAATTCATGTTTCTATGTGACAAAAACACAATAGTCTTCTTTTATGAGATGATATCAGAACGTACAGTTGTAAGATATACAGATTGTAGTATTTACTTAAGCAAAAGTAGTGTGCATGTAAAGCAATGATAACATGATCATTTTGTATAATCATCCATGTTTGATGTTCTGGAGTCCTTCATCTGAAGTCTTCATAAGAGTTTGGATCCAAGCTGGAGCTGGAGCTGGTAGTCTCTAGTTACCTTGTGATATTGAAATCTGTAATATTTGCTTGAATTATTTTTTTATTCAACTGATTCATTAATGCATTCAAAGGAATGACGTGCAAAAAGAATGATGTAATTGTTTTTTATATACCTTTGTAATTTTACAGTAATTTTCACTGATATTTCGGTGTTATTTACGTTTCAGAAGAGTTTATTATTTTTTTCTGAAAATAGACAATAATAACAAAAAGCGTGAATAAGAGAAAAACCACACGGTCCTTCAAGTTGAGCTGATGACACGTTCAATAAACAAAGAATACTATAATTATATTTTATGCGCCTTTATATTTTTGCAGCCTATTTTCGCTGATATATCAGTGTTATTTGCATTTCAAAATAGTTTATTTTCCTTTAATTCTGAAAATAGACACAAAAAGACCAAGCTAAATGTGTGCAGTTTTCTAAAAATATAATTCATATATTGAAGTGTTGCAGAAAATTCAATGTAATAACAATAATAATGAGTGCTCTGAGTGTTGACTTTATTATTAGACAATATTAATTATCTGTTAATAAAATATTGTTAATATTAAACAAAATGATTACAAACGTTCTTTTTTCCTGATAGCTGTTTCACAGGCCACCAATCAGAGAGCTGAAAGCATTTAGGCGGAAAAATTCTACTATGGCAATGGAGGAAGTCACTGGCTCTGTAGTGAGGCGGTGCCAAGCTTTTGAAAATACCCGCGTTTTATTCTTGTTTTGAGGGAAGACGTGTCTAAATACGACTCTGTGAGTATATATTTTAATATACTGATTATTCTTTTCTTAAAAGAATTTAAATGAATGCATCGAAGTTCAGAATAATAATAATATATAAGGTCATGAAAGCTTGTGGAAAAGTTGTGAATTATGAAGTGAAAATGAATAATGCCTTAAAATGTTAGGACATTTCTTTAGTTCAGTGACTGCAGTCACTGAATCAATATTTATTTTTTCTAGTAGTAATTGCTCGAATGTAGTCTCCAGTGAATATTTTTTTCGAAATTCATTGAAAAGGTGGTTGACAGAAGGGAACCCGCCTGAAAGAACATGGGTATTGTTTGGGCATATAACGATATTCACATGCTTTCAGATTTTGAGTGAAGGCTGATTCACATGTGTGTGTTTTTAGTCTTCAACCAAATGTAAAGGATTTGATGATTATTCATATGGCGACAGCAGGAAATTATATTATGCTATAACCAGTGTATATGTTATTTGACAAATGCATATAAACTAAATAAGTCAATAAATTCAACAGGTAATGCTAATATAACTTGACCTAAATATAAAGCTAAACCTGACGCGGGGTTTTCAGGTTGACACGTGATTGCGGGAAAGATTTATGCCGCGTTTCTTTGTTGTGTTTCTGGTGGTGACGTGATGTCACGGCAAATCGGGTCCTCCCTCGAAATCGGGTCTCCACAAACTGTCAGTTAATGATTATCCTATACGAATAATATTAATTTAAAATGCGCATAGCTTACTATATAATGCTTAAGAAAACAAATTAGTGCATAACAAAACCAATTTAACGTAATTTCGCACTTTTTTTACCTGTTAATTATTAAATAATAATAGGCTATTGAGTGAATAATTGAACATTATTACTTTGTTTTATTTATAACTGAAATATTTGGACATTTAACACTTAATTTAATACATAATTACATTAAAGATGATCGTGAATACATGTAGGGTAAGTGCAAAAGGACTTAAAGGATTAGTTCACTTTCAAATGAAAATTAGCCCAAGCTTTACTCACCCTCAAGCCATCCTAGGTGTATATGACTTTCTTCTTTCTGATGAACATAATTGCAGAAATATTAATAAATATCCTGACGCATCCGAGCTTTATAATGGCAGTGAACGATACCAACGAGTATGAGCTGAAGAAAGTGCTTTCATCCACATCCACCCATCATAAATATGTACTCCACACGGCTCCGGAGGGTTTATAAAGGCCTTCTGAAGCGAAACGATGCGTTTGTGTAAAAAAAATTATGAATATAAAACAAGTAAAATATCTCGCTTCTGCACGAGCCGCCTTCCATATTGAAGTTACGAAGAAAGTGTAAACTGGCGTCACGTCAGTTACACCTTTTCCGTATGTTGAATAGGGAAGGCGCATGATGTAGCGTAAGCTTTGCGAACTGCAAGAGTTTTACACTTTCTGCGTGCGTTGAATACGGAAGGCGGCTCACGCAGAAGCGAGATATTTTACTTCATAACTTGTTATATATGATTTTTTTTTTTACACAAACACATCGTTTTGCTTCAGAAGGCCTTTTTAAACCCTCCGGAGCCGTGTGGAGCACATATTTATGATGGGTGGATGTGGATGGAAGCACTTTCTTCAGTTCATACTCATTGAACCCTATCACTGCCATTATAAAGCTCGGATGCGTCAGGATATTTATTAATATTTCTGCGATTATGTTCATCTTTGAATAATTTTGTTGGGCTTCGACTCAAAAAGGTTGAGAACTACTGTTTTAAATAACATCCGAGATTCACAGTTTTTGTCTCTTACACTTCTATTTCACACAAAACTCCTGTAGATGTCACTATGCACAGTACTATAAAATCAATGTTATATGGTTGTGTATTGAGGTCACAAAACTTGATCATGATCTAACAACAAAAATGTAACTTTTGCTTTTTTTTTCAGAACATTTCAAAATGAGGATTTGTAAGGGAACATCAGATAAGCAGTGAGTACAGTTCTAATGCAGATAACAGTAAATGAGTTGGCATTGTTGAATTATTCAGAACAATAAGTTTCATTTGTTTAGTTTATGATATTATATCGCATAATTGTCTCCCTCTAACCTTGACAGTGGCCTTGTGGCTGTTATCTTTTTCTTGTTGGGAATGGGAACTCTGCTTCCATGGAACTTCTTCATAACTGCAATGAATGTAAGACAGACACACCTTCACTCATTGATACTTAAGGTCATCTTTAAATCTCATGTACTTATACCCTTCTGTTTGCAGTATTTCACTGACCGTTTGAGAAATGGTACAGATTCTTCACACTCACAGTCAGACCCATACATGTTTGAGAACATGATGGTGCTGTTAGCCCAGCTTCCCTTGCTGTTATTCACACTTCTCAACTCCTTTCTATACCAGCAGTGAGTATTTGGTTCAGTCAAGCAAAGTTAATTTTGTTTACTTTTGCAAGTCGTAGTGTTGTATAGATACGGAGGTGTGTATAGGTAATAATATGATCATAAGTTATTTTGTTCTTTTTTCTTACGTAGCATTGCGGAGAAGATGCGGATTGCGGGTAGCATGGTCTTCATATTTCTTCTCTTCATTCTCACGGCCATTTTAGTGAAAGTTAAGATGGACCAGGACCAGTTCTTTTCAATTACCATGGCAACAATCTGGTTTATTAACAGTATGTTTCTTATACCTTACATTTGCAGTAGGTTTACATCTCCATTTTCACTTCATATTGAATAGAGTATAGAATAAATTCACTCCACTTCTACTTCAACACCTTTGAGTGAGTGAATCAGCTGACAAATCTAACACTCCTCATTGTTCTTTTCTCAGTGTTTGGGGCCATTCTGCAAGGTAGTCTGTTCGGTCTGGTCGGTAAGCTACCCCCGAGATTCAGCTCCCTGTTTATGAGTGGACAGGCAGTGGCAGGAATCTTCTCGGGTCTTGCCATGCTGTTATCGAATATCTGTAAGCACCTGCATACTCCACACCATTTGAATGAAAAACAAAAAATTATAATCCTCTAAGTAAGGGATAATGGACATCCAGCTGGTTTTTAAATCGCAAAATAAACCTGGACATGGTGATCAGGTCTTGTATCGCCCTGAAGGATACAACCGGCTGGATGTACATTATCCCACTTATAACATGACAACTAGCCACATACAGTAAGTAAATAATTAGAAATATTGAATTAATTTATTAGCTCATTAAACACAAAGCCTCCACAAAGAAAAACAGTTCCTAGTAATTGTGATGTTTGGTACAGAGGCTTCAAAGCTTGAATAAAAAATTAAAAAAAAAAAAAGTCACTTAAGAACAAGTTCTTATTTTTTAACAAATACTTTTATTGCCTTTTAGTTTTTGTAGCACAAACTGATTTATTATATGAAACAATAAAAAAATGGCTGGGTCTTCTGGGGCTGCAAAGGAAGCTATTCCACCTTATGACCACAAGATGTCAGTGTGCAGTGTTAAAAAAGCTGTAGCCATTTTAAGATACAGTTGAGGGAAAAACCTTGGTGCTTCGCAAAGCTTCATTTCACCATCACTAGTTCCTAGCAAGCAGCTTTAAGCCTTGACAAATGAACAAGTTGAAACAAGACATGAATATAAGGGATAATGTACAGTCATATCACTTATTACACAGCTTTTTTTTACGACATAAATAATGACGGGACATAAAATTGATATGAGAAGAAACCTTTGTAAAATATTACCTGTTTATCATCATATCCATTACAGCAGGAGTCTCCAAACTCAGTCCTGGAGGGCCACTGTCCTGCAGAGTTTAGCTCCAAATTGCTTCAGCACACCTGCCTGGAAGTTTCTAGTATGCCTTGATTAGCTGGTTCAGGTGTGTTTAATTGGGGTTGGAGCTAAACTCTGCAGGACAGTGGCCCTCCAGGACAGAGTATGGAGACCCCTGCATTACAGTGTACAAAAGACAAAGATTTCAACAATATAACTATAATACAGCCTACTATTAATACTGAAGTCGTCCGGTTTTATTTTACAGGATATACAATCAATAACTGAGGCGCAAGATGGCAGTAGCTGCATTTGAAATGAAAAAGAAGGGGTCTTGTTATTGCTATTGATGATGGTTATTATTGGGAATAATTGACCTTTGAATGTTGCGAATGAACAGTCAGAATAAGTTGTGTAATAATTGCTGGGTTTACCGTTTAAAAAAAACAACTGGGACCTCTTTTAGTGACCAAACAGTACTTTTGCATTTACACTGTACCCGGACATAAAACATGCAGCCCTATTCCACCTACTTGTACCTAAATAAATGGAGGTGCTTTTTATTAGCACTCTGAGAGAAACACATTTATGCTGACAGTTGTGTTTTTATGCTGTCTTTAGTTAAAACTGACTCCGAGAGTTCTGCCCTGGGATATTTCATAACTCCCTGTGTCGCCACTCTACTTACTTTGTGCTGTTATCTCATACTTCCGCATCTGGTAGGTGCCTTAGGCCATCATGATTTCTTTTTATTTGTCATCTGATTGTTGAGAGTAAGCACAGATAAAAGCATTTACTGCTCTTTTATAACACTGATCTAAAATATTCTGATTCTTTCTGTTATTTTGTACAAAATGAAATTCCTTGTTATATTTCAGAGATTTGCCCAACTTCATTTGGAAAATGTGTCCCCTAAAACTGCAGAGACACGGAAAGAGCCATCAGCAGATAGATCTGGTATGTCACATTGCACATTTTTCCAGTGTTTGGACAAAGTACAGCTAAGACACTCACTGTTGTTCTTCTAAATCCTGAATTATGGTGTACTTTTTTGTTGCTACAGAGATGGTTAAAGTGAAGTTAGATAATGGTGACAATGGATTTGACATCATTGGTGAAACCGAAGCATGTAAAAAGCTGAATGAGCTCCAACAAGAACCTGAGGAGAAGTCAACTGTGCCACGGGTCTTCAAAAAGGTATAGTGAAAGTAATTTCTGTTTATATACCCACCAACCTTGTTTCAATGTATTTTAAAACATGTAATAGTAAATAGCTGGATTTATTTTCTTTATGTATTTAATTTTTGTAGATTTGGGTGATGGCATTATGTGTGACATGCGTGTTTGCCGTCACACTGTCCGTTTTCCCAGCAATTACTGTAAATACAAAATCTTCTGGCTTATTTGAAGGGAAAGGTGAGTCTACTAATAAAAAAATATTATTATGCATTATGCTTTTTAAAGCACTTTGATTTATATCCTTTTTCATCTTATAGAGAACATCTTCGTACCTTTGTGTTCATTCATTGTCTTCAGTGTGATGGACTGGATTGGCAGAAGTCTCACTTCTCGTCTTCAGTGGGTGAGTCTCATCAGATCCTGCATCAACACACTACAGTGCTACGGTAATGATTACCTATGAAAATGATTCTTTATCTAACATCTCGTTTTGCTCTTTTCTCTATTCCCAGCCTTCGATGAAGAGTAGATTATTCCCTCTTTTCGTGGGATTACGGGTAGTTTTCATTCCTGCCCTCATGCTCTGCAACGTTCAGCCTCGCTTCTATCTCCCAGTCTTTTTCAATCATGACATGGCTTATATTATCATAATGTCTTTGTTTGCCATGACAAGTGGATATTTTGCCTCCCTCTCCATGAGCTATGCTCCACAGTAAGTACTCTTGTTAATTTAATTTTTTTTTTTTCAAGATTGTTTACTGTCAAAATCAACTGGTTTAAGTAAACAGTAAATTTATTCTGTAATGTCACCATTCCTGGTCTTCTCATCCAGTTGACCCCAGAACATACCAACACATTGTCCCACACAATATATCTCAGAATTCTTCTGTTTTTTCTTTATCTAGGCTCGTGAGGCCTAAAGATGCAGAGACAGCAGGGGCTCTGATGACCTTCTTCCTGACTTTGGGACTCTCTCTGGGTGGCGCTCTCTCTTTCGGCCTTAAAAAAATTCTTTAGGAAAAATCTCATAAGCTGACACTGCTGTTCATTATCCACCAACATAAACATGTTGAGGCCTGGGTATACTTTTTTTTTTTTTTCTTCACTCCATCTAGTGCACAACTGAGCCTTCAAATCTTTCAAAGTACACTCCATTTCCCACGAGCATGGATGGACACGTTTGGTGCATGCATACATGCAATGTTGTCCACGCAGCATAAAAAAGGCTGCACGTACATGGTGTGCATAGACATCAGCAGACAGCGTAGTGACGAAAATTATGTCACACGAGATGGAGCAAAACACAGTTTTTAAAATCTAATGAAGAAACAAATTTAAGTACTGTAGAGGTTGTAAAATTCTCTTTTAATCTTTTGTATTTATGTGCCTTCATTTCACTTTTGCACTTTCATGGTTTTTTTTTTTTTTTTTTTTTTTTTAAAGGGAAATATTCACATTTACTGTTTTATGGGTTTTTTGAGTGTTCATGTTTTTTTATTATTATTTTTATTATTATTGGTATTTTTAATAATTTCTTTGAAATATCTTAAACTGTAACTGTTTATCTTTTATATTTTGTATGTTGCTTTTTTTAGCTAACTTTAATAAAATTTAAAAATACAAATGCTTCATGTGATTAGTTGCTTTGACCTGCTGTGGTTAGAAAAAAAAAAAAAGATTAGATTTGCTGATGCCTTATGTGCAGTTTTGTGGGTTTAACACTAATTGTCCTAGTTTTTAAAGGGTTAGTTCACCCAAAAATGAAAATTCTGTCATTTATTACTCACGCTCATGCCGTTCCACACCCGTAAGACCTTCGTTCATCTTCGGAACGCAAATTGAGATATTTGATTAAATCCGATGGCTCTGTGAGGCCTACATAGGGAGCAATGACATTTCCTCTCTCAAGATCCATAAAGGTACTAAAAACATTTAAATCAGTTCATGTGAGTACAGTGGTTCAATACTAATATTATAAAGCGACGAGAATATTTTTGGTGCGCCAAAAAAAAAAACAATATAACGAATTTAGTGATGGCCGATTTCAAAACACTGCTTCAGGAAGCTTCGGAGCATAATGAATCAGCGGTTCGGAGCGCCAAAGTCACGTGATTTCAACAGTTTGGCGGTTTGACACGCGATCCGAATCATGATTCGACACGCTGATTCATAATGCTCCGAATCTTCCTGAAGCAGTGTTTTGAAATCGGCCACCACTAAAGTCGTTATTTCGTTTTTTTTTTGTTTTGTTTTTTTGCGCACCAAAAATATTCTCGTCGCTTTATAATATTAATATTGAACCACTGTACTCACATGAACTGATTTAAATATGTTTTTAGTAACGTTACCTTTATGGATCTTGAGAGAGGAAAAGAGAGGATCTTGAGGATGGGTGTAAAACGGCACGAGGGTGAGTAATTAATGACAGAATTTTCATTTTTAGGTGAACTAACCCTTTAACATACTGAGCAACATTACTATTGTATGCTCTGCATAATGGCAACCTCTTGACTAACTTAAGCACTCAAGACCAATGAAATACACTAAGCATCTGATATTGATGTTTTGATTCACACACACACTATATGCTTTCATTAAACAACAAAATGTGATATTCTTTAGGATAATTTATTTTTCTTCCTCCAAAATGTAAGCCATTTGTATGAAGGGAGAGCATATTGCTTATTAACTGCCAATGTGAAGAATGGTATTCTGTCTGGTTTTTGTACTCTTCAATCCCCACTGGCTTGTGAGAACTTTTCACCACCACCAGGGACAGACCACTAACATGGATCAGACAGCAATTGATGGATGTCCCTCATATCAACTGGTGACGCACAGGACCAAATCATTGCAGCAAGGCCATCCATTACATCTGACATTGTTCTTGGAGTTGGATGTTTTAAGGGTTTCAAGAATTTTAGGGAAGGGTGTAGGTGGTAAATGTGACAAAAAGGGCTCTATAGGTCGCTTTCTCCATATAGGGCACTAGAGAAGGAGATATAATCAAGGGCGCCTGGGGGAGCATCGCCACCCATGTACTTTGTCATGCGGCTGATACAGTATTCGGCTTGTTCTGGGGGCAGCTCCCTTCTCAACTCCTCCACTGTAATGTAAGCCTGCAGAATATAGTAGAATAAAAATTGATGCTTAGACAACAGGAGCCATATTTAGCAGATTCCCAAAAACGTACTCTTGATGGTTCTTAGTTGTTTGGAATTACCTTGTCAGAAGCTAATATCTTGAAGGAGGCCATGACCTGTTCAGCAGTGTCAGTTTCTGCTGTCTCCCTGGTCATGAAGTCAATAAAGGCCTGGAAGGTGACAACTCCTGTGTTGTTGGGGTCCACCAGAGTCATAATGCGTGCAAATTCAACTTCACCCTGAAAAAAAAAAAAAAAAAAGAATAGAAGGGTTTCTATAAGAATTAATTCCTTATAGAGAAAGTTGGTTTTGTGCCCTTGTGTGACAAAAAAAAGCAGTGGAAGTCATATTTTGACCAGGACTAAATGCACTCACCAGATCATAACCCATAGAAATGAGGCAAGCACGGAAATCATCAGGATCCATCATGCCATTCCTCTTCTGCAAATACAAAATATTAAGGTGCTTATTCTACAATTCGGGCAATATTGCATAACTTTGCTTATTCAAAAAAGAAACCCATGTATTGCAAACCCGGTCAAAGTGGTTGAATGAGGCTCTGAACTCATTCAGCTGCTCCTGGCTGATGCCCTTGGCATCACGGGTCAGGATCTGGTTCTCGACCTCATTGATTGTGCGGGCAATAGTGGTGAGAAGCTGCTCCCATCCCACGCGGACATGCTGAAATAGACATAAAAAAAAAAAAATTTTAAAAGTTAAAAAAAAGGAAACATGCCTTGTATAGAAGGTGAGAAACTGGTGGAAATGGACGTCTAATAGCATAAGACAACTTACATAATGACACTTGAAACTTCAAAGAGGAAATACATTTCAGAATGAAGAGAAAATAGTTGGTTGTCAGTACCTCCATAGTGTAGTTGGTGTGCTTGTTGTCAAAGATAAGTCCTTCCTGGCTGAGCTGGTGGTCTCCCTCCAGTTTGTCAATATTGGATTTGTAATTAATGATGTTCTGTTCATATGTTTTCAGATTGCTCATCTGTTCCTCTAGGGAACCGGCAATGTCAATTGACACATGGCTGATCTCCTGTTGACCACGAGGACGATTATTTCAGATGTGTCTGTTTTAGTCTTTTCACACTATAGCCTCGTTTCCACCGAAATTACCCAGAACAATTTGTCCCAGGAACTTTTTTTTCCTCCAGACCTGTTGCTGTCTGCGTTTCAATCATGGTCTAAAGTACTGTGAAGATTATTCCAGTGACGTAGGACTACGCGAGACTATCCAGTTCCTGCTGGATTTCATCCTCCGCATATAAGCTTAATAAAGCCTGAACCTCATCGTCGGTCCATCGGTTGTATTTTTTAAACTCCATTGTTGATATAGCAAACAACTCTTACTGCACGCACCGCAGCAGACGTTTAAAAATGGTGGTTGAAATAAAATGCTGCGTAGAGTCAACCAATCAGCATGTTCAGTGCCCAAAACCCACCCCCGAAAGTTCCTTAACTTTGAAAAAGTACTACCTCGCGAACAGGGACTTTTTAAGGGGGAAATTTTTACCCGGAACTTTATTTAGACCCTGATTCCTGCGGTCAAAACACAGAGTACCACCTCAAAGTCCCTAGTTCCTGGGGAAAGTTCCTGCGGTGGAAACGGGGCTTATGTAATATGTAACTACTTTAAATGTGAGTAAGGGGTATGGTAAACACCTCCATCTTGGTCTGAATCCAGGGACCAATGATATTGGACTGAGCAGCGAACTGGCGCCTCAGCCTCTCATTGGACTGTTGCCTGGCCACTTCCTCTTGCAACATCTGGTCACGCATTGGGACTAATTGCTTCACCTGTTGTTGGGAAGGAAGCAACATTCCTTAGTGGAGAAGCTGAAAGGACTTCACCTAGCTTATAGGACTTAAATGGAAGAAAATTGTTATTGCCGATTATGCTAAAATTGTAAAATATAGATTGTAAAGTACTCACAGCTTCCCATTTGTTGCTAATATCCTGTGGAGAGAGGACAGTGTAGGGATTCTCACCCACTACCTTGATCCCATATGTCTGAGCTATCTTCAGGATCTCGGTATGAATGCCCATGATTGCCATGCGCTCTTTATCAGCTTCTGGTAGGGTGGCCTTGAATTGGTCATGGGCTGTGATCAAACTCTGAAGTTGATAATAGCAGAAAGAACAAAATGACTAAGACATGATGTGCAAGTAGACAATGAAAAGACACAAATGTCCTAGTCCCATTACATATTGAGAAGATACACAGTGTTTTATAGTAAGATAAGCATTCCTTCAAGCATTTAGTGTTTGTCTTTCACCTGAATCTCCTCAATGCTGTGCACAATGAACATGTCCTGCAGATCCTCCATAGCTCCATCCATCCAGTTGTTGAAGGGCGCAGCCCTCTTTGCAAATTCCAGGTACAACTGGTCAATTGTCTCCCAAAGCTTCTCCACACGCTACGGCAAAGCAAAGAGGAGGATTACAGCAGGCCCACATCCTTTATATACTGTAAATGCCATATTTTATTCATATTCTTCATTGCCTAAACTTGCAAAAGAGTTAATGTTTCTGGAAGTAGATTTTTACCACATTCTCAATTCAAGAAGTAGACAATGGGATACCGTAAAACCCAAGAGATTTATCATATACGTGTACCTCCAGTGATTCCCTCCTTTTCTGGGTCAGGGTGCCCAGGTTGTCCCACTGGTCACAAATGCCCTGGCATCGGGCATTGATGGTGGCAGCATCATAAAAGTCAAGTTCACTAAAGAACAGTGCATTTTTACCATCATTAACATTACCTACTATAAAATCTGTAAGAAAGTACTCTCCTTATTTCAAGGGAGCCGAGGTGTATCTATCTTACTTGAGCTCCTGTGCAATGGCAGCGATCTGTTCTACTCTGTCCTGATGAGCAGCCAAGTCGCTCTCAAAGGCCTCGTGTTTCCTCATTAGAGCACGGATCTCTATCAGAGAGGCTGACTCATAATCTTTCTGAGACAGCAGCTCCTCCTTTCCTGTGTTGAGCATTACAAAACACAATGAGAAGGAATATGTCAGTTGTCAAAGTAGAGTTTAAATGGCTGAGTAAAAGTTGTGCTTAATACCTGTGGTCCATGATTCATGCAAGGTAGACTTCTGCTTAAACTTTTCAGCCAGATGGTCCAGTCTCTCCAGACGACGGATTTCTATGAGCAGCCACTCCTCGTAACCCTTCTCCACCTGCTCCAGACCCTTCCAGGCATTGGCAATGTCCTGCAGAAGGGGACGCCAGGTAGAATATACTTTCAACTCTGTAGGGTACTTGAAAGCCAAGGTCATTTACCCCATATATATGTGTTATGAGAAATGGAGCAGTACATACTGAAACCATTTTGCCCTCAGAGGGCATGAAGGCAGGCCTGTTGCTGAGCCTCAGCTTGGTCTGTAGGGTGTTGAAGTTTATCTCCAGCTGACACTTCTCCTGAACTTTGGGTGGCTTATGCACACGACGATAATCCCTGAAATCCTCTAGCTTCTGTTGCATGGCATGCATGGTCTGCTCGGCCACGCGGTTCTCCAACCAGGGGATGGTCCTTTGGATCCACTCCAAAAGCTGAGGAGAAGAATGTAAGTGTATGTTTAAGTGGGATGAAGAAAAAACCTTGGGGAGAACCAAGACTAGCAGGCACATGTTAAAAGATATTAATAAAACATTGTCCATCTAACAGAGAATTTGAGTGTTCTCACCTCACTAGCCAGTTTCTCGTATTCTTCCATCAGCTTCTCGTTTTCCTGATTCACGGCCAATACTTTGCAAATCCTGTTAGCTGCTGTCTCAGCCTGAAGGACAGTGTGACTGATTACAAGGGGAAACAAGGTGGGCAATTACATTCTAAAAGGAGCGACTCTCCTTCCTATACAGATGTTCATCTCCAGAAGAACTCCCTTACCTGCTCTGCACCAGCGAAAGCATGGTAGAAACATGATACATAGGTCATGATGGCCTTCTCATCAGGTTTTGGAGTGTTCACAATGTCTGATATGGAGACAAACATTAAACCATTCAGGAAACTTTTTTTTTTTTTTTGACATTTTATAATATGAAATCACATGATTCTCCAAGAGGCCGTACCATCTGCATCAAGCATTTTAGGGATGTCAAGGTACTTCTCTGCTACCTCAAAAGCAGTGTTGAGGTTGCCAATGGGGTCATCCTGCAAAGGCAGACAAAGCCAGGAAGAAACTCAATGATTAATAGATAAACAAAAGAAACATTTTCCACACTTCTTAGCTGAATGTTGCTAAAAAGACAGTTAATCACATACCAACATAGCAAAATTTTGTTCACTCATTCACATCATAACCATCATTTTTAGATGTGACATGCCATTTTATACACTACGGACCATTAATGACATCATTAAACAGGCAAAATGTAATTCATTTCTGAAAACATTTTAGATAAATTCAGTTAAAAGTCTTTAGAAATAAATATGGTGTCAGATGGTAATACCATGGCACTTTGATATTTACCATGATTACCATATTCATGTACAATAGTATTTACATGGTGCACCAAAATACTTCAAAAGAAGTCCTATGAGCAGCATGGTACTGCTATAGATTGTTCAAAAAAAACATGGTATTACCATGGTATCATAACCAATAAACACAGTAGTGTCAAATCTCTGTCATTCATCTTATAGGTGAATAAAACAGTGTTTTTAGTGTAAAATATTCAAATCTTTTTTTTTTTTTTTTTTTTTTTTTTAGAATCAATAAAAAATGCATTCACAGCCCAAGAGACAAAGTTAGTTGCCAACAGGCTGATGATGACAGGTATATTGTGAGTGAAAAGGTTAGTTTTTACTGAAACAGAGCAGATGAATGGGCATAAAGCTAATGAACAAAAAAAGAAGGCAGAGATGCATGATGAGAGTGACTGAAAGGGGGTGATGGCACCTTGCGCAGTTTGGAGTAATCGATGAGGTCAGGTCTGTGTCTGTGGATGAGGGCACAGAGAGCAAGGCCATCCTTCCAACTAAGACACAGACCACAAGCAAAGGAGGAAAACAGGGAGAAAGAACAAGAAAAGAATCATGGGAATGATTAACAAAATGATAATGTGAGAGCTCAGAAGCATGATAGGTAATGCGAAGATGGGTTTTTACAGAGAGCACACATGTGCGCGCTAACGCACGGACAAGAGCCGTAATTGGTTAAACAGAGTACGAGATTGTGAAATTAAGCCAACATGCTGTTCTCTCGCATGGTCAACAGATGTAAAGCAGAAATCACCTGATGTGGAAGTTCTGCACGTTGACATTCCTGTAGGGGGCAGTCTTCCTCTGACACCACAGCAGCAAACCCTCCTTAGCAGAGGTCTCTGTGAGGAACAGGTTAGCAGATCATCATGTTAACTCACTACACAAAATAATGATGTTGAACCCTTGACCTTACCTTTCAACATTTCATTTTAAAGATACGCTCATTTGACCTCATTCAAACAATAAGACTAACCATGTTGAGTTATATAACAATGATTCTTTTCTGTCGATAAAAGTATTCAAACAGTTGGTCACCTGTCTAGTAAAACACATAATATAATAAAGCGTCTTTGGTGTTTCCATTAGGGATGCGCCGATACCATTTCTTAAGGACCGAGTACGAGTACCTATACTTTTTTTTCCTAGTACTCGCCGGTACTGATGCCTATACATTTATTAATTTCTCTCTCTCTCTCTCTTTTTTTTTGATGTTGCAGTTTTCCTAGCACAACACAGTGAGACTAATGAATGTAGGACAGCTTCTTTATTATTACTCTAATGAAAAAAGTAATAATTTTTATGTGTTTGTCACAAACTTTAAGAGCAAAAATTTCAGTGTCCAATAACCTTCAAAGGGCATAATTACCAATATATATATATATATATATATATATAAAAAATTGTTGTTATATAAAAAGAAATTTACAAACAAATTACAAATACAACAAATACTATAGAGATACAAATTAAATAAACTTGTTTTTCAGATACAGAAGGTTTATTTACCATGTATACATTTATTTAACATTTTGTTATTAATGACACATATAGTCTATGGTCCCTTAAAGACCGAATCTATGGATACTGATACACATCCTATTTTCACCCAAATGTTTACGTCCACTTAAGCCATAACCGACTGTATTTACGTGAGATACTCCACACGATGGACATTTTGACAACTATGTGTGCATTTGACCATTCAGGCGCGAGGAGAACTGATCGCGCGCAAGAAAGAGAGAGAGCGCGTGCGAGAGAGAGAGCGCTTCTGGTCTGTGTCAATCAAGCTATTCCGCCTTCACTAATCTATAACGAATTGCGATTGAAAGCATGCAGTTCGCAATGTGTGGGTTGTCATCATTAATTTTGAAGTATTTCCACACCCCTGAGGCTGACATTGTTTCTGCTGCTGCCGTCAGTGTCTCTGTGCACGGAAAAATCTGTCAGTTACGTCACGTGAGGTATCGGTCTTTGGTATCGGGGGTATTTTTACGAGTAGCCTACAAGTACACGAGCTTGGTATCGGGCCCGATACCGATACATCCCTAGTTTCCATGGTTTTTATGGAAGTAAAAACATAAATCAAGGGTAGCGTGGATATGACGTCATTGACAGGCGACGCAATGACACGGCCGTTACACTGGTTAAAACTGCTGATTTCTCTGGATTTAAATATTGTTGGAAACATTTGTGATAATGTAGTACACAAGTCAACAAAATATATAACATTGTTGTTCTAGTGGTTTTGGATATTTTAATCCAAAATTCTTACATATTGTGCCTTTAAGTAATTAAAAAAAAAAATAGGCCTACTACTAATACTCCAAATAATAGTACTACGCAGCTGTTTTCATTCATTATGTGTTATCAAAATACAGTGTCTTTAGTTTGCCGTTCTAATGTTCTACGCACCATTTACATGTGGTTGTGAGCAGGTGTAAATTTACTAACACTAAGCCAAATACTAATAATTTCTACACTGGCACTGATAACTATAAAAACTTGCTTTTGTGCGATCTACGGCGCTAGGTGTCAATAAAAGTTCAAAGCGACTTTCAAACCAGCCAGTGTGACAAACAAAAAAAATGAGTGGACCTTTAAATAAACACAAGACTGCAGAGGTGCTAATGTGTCAGATGTTTGGAGTCTCTCACCCTCCACTGAAATGTCCTGGATTGCAAAGCGCAGGATGATGGTCCAGATCATACCAAGGGTCATTTTCACATTGCCATCCACAATCTCTGCAAGTCAGAACAGCCAGACAAACCAGTTTCACTTAACAGAAGAGTACAGTTATGGAAAGGGACAAAAATAGAGGGGTTTAAGGTGATGATATTAGAGAGTCTGAAGGAGTAGTAGTTTAAGCCTCACCTTCAGCACCGATAGAAACCAGCTTGACTCCCTTGCTGCTGATATAGTCCAGGGCCTTGTTTACGTTGGCGATCTTGTGAAAACGCATTTTGCCTTTGTCTGGTTTAGGGAGTCTCTCACCTGATACCACAAAAAAAAAAAAAAAAAAAAAAAAATCAATACATAAGTACATGTATATTCACTTGCTTCATGTGAAGCTGTTAATAGGGGAAGTGTAAAGTATTAAAGAGTTAGTTCACCCAAAAATGAAAATTCTGTCATTAATTACTCACCTTCATGTCATTCCAAACCCCTAAGACCTTCGTTCATCTTTGGAACAAAAAATAGATATTTTTGAAGAAATCTGATAGCTCTGTGACTCCTCAATAGACAGCAATTTAACCACCACTGTCAAGGCCCAGAAAGGCGCTAAAGACATCGTTAAAATAGTCGACATGACTTAAGTGGTTCAACCTTAATTTTATGATGCGACGAGAATACTTTGTGCACAAAAAAAAAAAAATTAAAATAAATGAAAAAATAAAATAACGACTTTATTCAACAATTTCTTCTCTTCCATGTCATTCTCCTATGCAGTTGACACAGTAAGCACAGTGCAGAGCTTCCGTGTTCTACGTCAGAACGCCGGCTCATTATTGGCCGGCTCCTGCGTCAGCATCACACGCATGCTTCCCATTTGCGTCTTGCTGCTCACATGTGCAGTGTCGGCCAATACTGAGCCGGCATTTGGATGTAAACACGGGAACGCTGCACTATGCTTACTGCCTCAACTGCGTAGGAGACTGACAGGGAAAAGAAGAGATTATTCAACAGTTGTTATTTTTGTTTTGTTTTTCCGCACAAAAAGTATTCTTGTCGCTTCATAAAATTAAGGTTAAACCACTGTAGTCACATGGACTATTTTAACCATGTCTTTAGTACCTTTCCGGGCCTTGACAGTGGTGGTTAAATTGCTGTCTATTGAGGAGTCACAGAGCTATCAGATTTCATTAAATAAAAAAATCTTAATTTGTGTTCTGAAGATGAATGAAGGTCTTACGGGTGTGGAACGACATGAGGGTGAGTAATAAATGACAGAATTTTCATTTTTGGGTGAACTAACCTTTTCAACAGCTTTACATTAGCTACATTTACAACAGGAAAACTCTAAAAACTCTAAAACTAAAATTTTAGAAATATGGGAAATGCGGAATATGAACACACGACCAATAGAGGGACACCCCAAAACAATTCCATTAGGAAAACAAGGTAAGTGGGGGAAAACCCACACATAACTGCAACATTTGTATTGTAGGGTCTAAAAGTCTATACAAGTTTATACAATATTTATTGATATTATTAATAATATTTTAATATAATATTTTTTTTTTACATCTTTTGTTTAATGTTGTATGCATGTTTATGAAACCTAACCTTGCAAATGATATAGGCAAAACACTGTATTTTACACTGTCCCTGATCCACAAGGGGATCCAGAGTCAAATCTATATATTCTCCTTAAAAGTTCTTTTACCCAGAGGACCTACAGTATTTAATGTCCAGATTGTTTCACAGGTGCAAATCGGATATTGGCCAATGTGCACAGAACACTGAAATGGGACACCGAGCACGTCTTATCAACAGATCAAGTGAGATGCTTACCTGAGATAACCTCCAGCAGCAGCATGAGTTTGAGTCCATTCCTGAAGTCTTCCTCAATGTTCTCGATCTGTGTCCCTGCCTTACGCAGGTGAGAGTTGCACCAGGCAGTGAAGGTCTGAGGGAGAAAAATACAATATAGGTCATATAGAAATAAAGCATGACATCCTTATACTTGAAATAATCAAATAATAAAGAAAATGGCTGTAAATTCACAAGAGGCCTAGGCTTACAACAATATCAAAACAAAATAAAATAGTACTATGAAGCCATTTGTCCCCACATTTAAAATATCTGAGGTGGCATTTTTTGTTTCGGTGGCATTTTTGCCTTGAGCAAAGGTTAATTTCTGACCCTGACCTACACATAGAGTTGGATCTATAAGCAGCGTTGACTGTACATGCCTCACTGGGAGCCCCAGCGTAAGAGAGAAGGGGACAGAGAGCGAGTAAGGTGACTGAAGAATGCCAAGGACCAACGTAATTTGATGTAAGGCTGGAAGTGGAGACTCTTTTGCAGCAGGTGGCCACCCTTCAAATCACCCCTCCTCTGCCAAAGATCACCAAAATTAGCCTGTGCCCCATGGGAGGGGGAGGTGAAGAGGAGGAGAGGGGGAGTAAAGGAAGCTATATCGGGGAGCCATGAGACACCAGCAGACAGCTGAAAGCACAGCATTCTTGGAACAGATGCTCAAAACACTACAGCGAGAGAAAATGCACAGTGCTGGGCCCATTTATTTAATATAACATACTCATAAAACATACAGTTATAATCAAAAGCGATAAACTTTCCTGAATGTTGTGATAAAATGCCGTTGAAAAGACTGAATAATATAACTCGGATTTCAAGAAATGAAATGGCGCAATTATTTTAGTGGCCACCCAAGTATATACACCTGGAATATGAAACATTTTTCTTGGATGTCCTTGAACTCACCACATTGTGAATGGGAGTATAAATATTTAGTCAAGCAACAGGTTGGTTGGACAGAAATAACTTGGCATGTCGGTGCATTTTCACAGGCTTATATCTTTAGCAGTGATGATTTATCCACTCTTTAAAATTAATCAAACATTTATAAAAAAAAAAAAATCAGCATAGTAACTCATTTTGCCAGATAATATTTTTCATATACAGTACAAAGCAGCCAGCTTTGATTAATAGCTTTTAAATAGCTTCAGATCAGAGTATTAATGAAAGAGCAATGCTTAATGGAACTGAGAAACTAAGACTGGATGGTGAAAACTGCAATAACTAAAATAGCCTGCAAACATATAAAGCACAAACAGACTGCAGGAAACTGAATGTTATTTTGCTGAATCTTGTTCTAATGTCTGATATTGTACTGTGATGACTACAGCAGAGACAGTCTCTATAACTGAGGCATCATTTTAGGCTTGCGATCCAATAGCACTCCAATTACATCATCACTTCAACCATCCCTGTCATACATGCATCTGTGCAAAAGCTTTGCATTAATGAGTCAGCTGACTGCAGCCTCACTATATATCGTGACAGGGCATTGTTTAAAGTGAGGACTGCACAATTCACCCATCGACACACAGATTTTTATAACATTTCCTACATATTAATGTACATTTTTATAAATTAAAGGGCCACAGCACATATGGATTTTATATTATCTAATGTATTATTTCAACATTTAATGTTTTATCCAACATAACATTTGCATATTTGGCAATATTGATCCTTTCCGGGTAAGTATACACCCTTAAAAAAGGTAGATTACTGCAAATATTTACATGTTTTTTTAATGTATCCATGTTACAGTGTAATTATACATTTAAGTACTGAGTAATAATAATTAAGTACATGTACTTACTAAAGGGTTAGGATTAGGGTGAGTTGCATGTAATTTATAGTAATTACATAGTAATAATATAGTAATTATAACTACATGTAACGTGTAACAAAGACATTGCAAAATAAAGTGTTACCCAAATATTTTACTAAATAAAGAATTTGAGTTACACTGTATTTTAAAGGTGTCCATGTTACAGTGTAATTATATATTTAAATACTGAGTAATAACAAATAACTACATGTACTTACTTTAGGGTTAGGTTTAGTGTTAGTCACATGTAATTATGCATAATTTATAGTTATTACTACAGTAACTACATGAAATGTGTGTGACAAGGACACTGTAAAATAAAGTGTTACTAGAATTTCGCCTAAGGGGAAAAACCTGCTTTTGTCTTGTTATTAGTGGATCAAAACTACTGCCAGATTAATTTACTCTACAGATAGCAAAGCCATAAGCAGATTTCATTGGATCACACATCCCTCTTTACAGTAGCAGAAGGAAAATTACTGAAGCTACAATATGTTTTCCTAATAACGTAACTGCTTGTTGATACCACCTTAAAATTAAGGCCTTTAAATACTTAAAACCTTCCATCCAAATGTAAGTAAGCTTTTACTGTAAATCTGTTTCTACCTGTAGAAAATACATTTCAGAGGACTGTGGATATATTTCAGTTCTATGGATGGATATCACATTACTACCACTACAGAAAGGACAAGCAACAAAATAAACTGTTAAAGTCGTTCTGTTAACCAAAGGTCCATGAACTCTGTGTATCATCACTTTAATCTACGGCCAAACTATTCCTATAAGTAACAGCAGCTGGCTAATGTCAAGATTATGTTAATGAACATTAATGGGAACCAGTATTCTTTTAGTATCATTGATTTAGTATTAGTTAATATTTTGAATTAAATTTTAGTTTTTTTATATTTTCTGTTTTCACTTTAATTTTAAAGTTTTGGTATTTTTTGTTGTTCACTTTTAGTTTGTATTTGATAAATATGTCTATATAGATTATTCATTTTATTTATTAGTTTTAGCAGTAAACATTTTGTTTCAAGTAACAAAAATGTTGGTTACACTTTATTTTAAGGTTACTTAGTTATATTGTACCAACTCAAATAAGTACTGAGTAATACAAATTAACTACATGTTATATAGAGTTACGGTTAGAGTTTTGGTTTAAGCTAAGTTGCTTGTAATTATGCATAATTTACTGTTATTACTATAGTAAGTACAGTTAGTAACGTAACTACGTCACATTAAAATAAAGTGTCACCAAAATGTTCTCTTTTAATGGTTTAGGTTTAAGTTAATAATAAACATGATGGGAACACCACCCAGCTGTAAAATAATATCACCACTGCAGTCAACACAAAAATACAGATGTTTTCTTATGTTTTGGCCAGGATGTCACATCATAATTACTGACAGAAACTACAGAGGGAAGAAATGTGGCTGTGAGAAATTGTAGGGTGGGTTGAGGCACATTCAGGTGAAAGGGCTGAATGTAGGATTCTGGGTAATATGATATTTACAGTTTGAAGGCCTGGCATTTAAAGCTATAACCTAGCTATGGCATTGCATTTGACTTTTGTTTGTACAGCAAAAGCAATATAAGCTATTTAAATTCACTTAAGCACATTTCTTTAATGTTAAGGTTGTATAAAACCTATGAAAGACACCTAAAGTGGAAATCAATTGCTTGAGTGGGACGGGGACTGACCAACAGAAACTTGTGACCTGCAACCAATTATTATTATTGTCCCATTATATGTCCCACTCTCTTTTATTGTTCTCATTTAAATGGCCATGAAAGTCACATCCAGGCTAAAATAAATTTACCTGGCTGACCTGGTCTACAGTAAACTACCCCTTTCCCACCCCCATGCTTTCATTAGGTAGTTTATAGAAGCTCCCCTACAAGGACACCTCTTCTGGAATAGCAACTGCCATTTGATCGTACTCATGACTTTCTTCATCCCCCATTTCCCACCTCCACCCCCTTCCACACCCCTACCGTGTGCCTGAAGAATGTGCACACCTATCTGAAACCCTCAGGTTCTGCGCTAGGCATTAGGGTTCCTTAATAGAATGAAGAAAAAGAAAAAAAAAAAACTTATCAATTTTGACTTGTTTGATTTGCAGATCTCATAAAAAGATGGATAAAATATACATTTCATTTTATGAATTTAGTTTGAGACCACAGGTGTCAATGAAACACTCATGTTGGAGAATTCAGTGACTTTTCACATGTAGCCGATGCAGGTAACTGGATGAGGCCTGGACTACATGCACCATGGCTCAAACTGATGACTTCTGGGAGATATGGAGGTAGTACACAACATAAAATGTATAATAAAACCAAAATTAAACAATATTCAGCACGTCTCAGAATATCTCACCTTATTTTAAATTAAAACTCAATAGTCCACTTGGCTTCCCTTGCAGGATCTGACACATTAAAGTTATGCAGTTCTGTACAGATACAGTCCATCTAAAAAAATATAATAAAATATAAAATATAAAATATAATATAATATAATATATATATATATATCTCCCTAACAGGTGGGAAGGGACCAAGAAAAACAAGGATGCTGCTAAGGACTAAACAGTAATTCATTGAAGCAGGAAGGCTTACAAACCACAGTAATAGGTTAAATGCGAGGAAGCCTGAAAAATCAGCATTGAGTGAGGTCTTTTTGAAGAGAATTGTGCAGCATGAAAGTTCTGCATTGCTCACATTCGGACGCAAAAAAAAAAATTTTTTTTTAAAATGCTGTGTTCAAGCTTTATTTAGATCCCCTTTAGCTTCTACAACATAGTCGCTAGGCTACCAAGGGTACACAAAAAACATCAATATGACAAAAATATAGAGAAGAAAGCTACTGCAAAATCAAAACACCAAAAGCATTTTACTACCAATGAACATTCAAAATTAGTTTTCTTGGAAAATTTCATTCTATCAGTAATTGACATACCAAGGGGGGCATATCTTTTGAAATTGTTCACTTTGTGTTTTTAAGCATTAACGGCACTAATGTGTTTTTTTGTTGTTGTTGTTGTTGTTGGGAGAACTATTAGGCTATAAATGCTTGGCAAACTTTTATTAAACATAAAATTGATCTAGAATATAGATCAATAGATAGACAGATCATATACAATTTAGTTTGACCTCCTGAGGTTGATGATGATCAACATATTTGAAGGTTAAGCACCATCAGGTCATTTGTACCTTATTCATGGAAAGTTTCTTAGAGTTAGCATTAGTTTCTTAGATCAAGTTGACCTACCAATCTGAAACTAAATTAAACTATAATGCGAGTTTCCGTTTTGTGAGTGCACTCAGCAAGAGAGAAAGCAGGGTACTCTCAACGGGATGTAAATAAATCTGCAGTGTAGTCATGTTAAATCCTTGCTTATTAATAAACACCTCTCAACATGTACTGCAAGTCATTTAATTAGAATCAACAGACGATGGTGTACAAACTGCTTGGATTAATGGGTTAAGGGGACAGAATGAGGTCCGTATTTTTAGTTGTAGCATCTATTTGTGGCTCTCAGTGCCACTTAACCACTTCCTCCATTTTAAACACTGACTCTCCTCTTTAACACACTATTGCTTCATCTGTTCAGCTGTCACCGTCACTTTGGTGTAGTTGTCTAATTCAATGTAGCTGCAGCAGTTTTCTGAAATGAATGTAGGCTACTTAATTTCTGTTCAATAAAACTACAAAAAAAGGCAAATAAAAGATTCTCAATTCCTGTGAAGCAAATCGATATCAATTTATTGCTATTTGTTATATATTTAAATAACTTATGACAGTACACCGACCATTTCTGGTTTCCTCATTAAAATAATTTAACCAATGGTATACTTAGTCGCAGTAATGTTATCATTTTTGAATAATTATAATTAAAAAATATATATATTTAATATTTTTAAATCAATGGGTTTACGTTGAAAAAGTCAAGCAAAATTATCCAACCATTTGAGTTGCTTAAGTCAACGAGGTCACAGCTGATTGGCCCATGTTACTCATCGATATGTGACGCGCACAATCGACGAAACCAGTGTAGACGCGATGCAATTAAAAGCAATTACATTAAGAGTCTTCCACATTAGAATACTACTTTTCACTCCATAAGGTAGGCCTACTGAAACACTTAAAACGAACATGTGTATAGCCTTTATCTTAGTTTCTTCTTGCTGTAAACTAATTCATTTTACGTAAACTTCTATTAAGAAAATCAAAAAGTGAGTACAAAAAGATTTTACCTTCCTCTGCTGCTTCTCCCAGGCCGGGTCCAGTAACAGATCGCGATCCCAGTCGTCCTCTTGGGTCATGTATTCCTCAGTCGTAGTCATCATGTAAGAACTGTATTGCACTTGCGTTTCAACCGCTGTCATTTTGCCGTCTTTCCTGGGGTGCTTGGTATCCCCTCAACCTACACAACCTAATTATTTACCTCTTAATTCAACATACACGCCCTGTGCCTTACAGTCGGAGTCCCGTGAGGGTTTGGAGAGAGAAGACAGACCCCTGCCTGCGGTAACTGCTCCCACCGGCCGATGAGCTGACAGCTGGTGCCCAAACTCTACAAGTAACGGCCCCCAATATGAGTGACTTAACTGCTGCAGTATTTGGTCACAACTTCATTTCCTAAAAGGTGATGGGCGGGATTTAAGAACGGTACAGAATGAACAGCGTTAAGTCTGAGTATTGAATATTAGGTAAACAAAAGCACGTTCCTTCAGCAGAAATTAAAATCATAGAGTTTCAGTTAAGTTTGGTTTATCGCTTGTAAAGTCTCACTCACAAGCAAAAATAAAATTACTATGCAGTTTATTATGCACTTAGATTTGGATAAAATCTCAACACAAAATCAACTGAACATGAAACAAAAAATAAATAAAACAAGACCATAAATAAGATTTAAGCATCATTTATTGAACTTTACAAGAAGAAAATACAAAGATCGTGGCACTGAAGCCAGTTTGCAAATAAAAAACGTTAGGATTCAGATTAAGACATTAAGACAATTACATAGACCACAATGAAATTTGCCCATTCAGACTTATAAAAATTTTATAATGATACTTGAACTTCCCTGAATCACTGAGTATTACAGTTCTCAATTATCTACAATCATAATTTATCAACAAATAATGCTCCACTGCCCAGCTTTTCAAAGCACCTCTAAATCAGAGGTGAAGCTTTAAGTCATTGGAAGGTTGTGAAAGACAGAAAAATCAATAAGCATAATTGTCAAGTGTTCAGTTCTAAAATTTGAATGAGAGATTTGAGGTTAAAGTCTTTGATAATTAGAGGAATGCATAAACTGATTTTGAAAAACTGTTGATTTCAGATAGGAAAAAGTTTTGTATCAAGTGACGGAATAGGCTTACCTTTAACAAGGACTTTCAAACACCCACAAAATTGATTTTTTTTTTTTCTGACAAATTTGCAGCAGACTGTCCCCATGTTAAGCTAAACAAGTTCTTCTTGTTTAATTAAACCTGTATGTCAGGAATTGGCAACTTCAGTCATAGAGGGCCACTGTCCTGCAGAGTTTAGCTCCAACCCTAATAAGAAGGCAGTTGAGTTTAGCTTTCTAATGATCCCAAAAAACACTGATTAGCTTGTTCAGGTGTGTTTGATTGGGATTGGAGCAAAACTCTGCAGGACAGTGCCCTCCAGGACTGAAGTTGCCCATCCCTTCTGTATGTGGACAACGACATTCAAAATCATGCTCAATCTTTACCCTGAGAGAACTGAGAAAAACAGATGCAATTTGCAAAAGTAATCAGAATCAAGAACCCTTTTCTTGGAGATAAAACTTAAATCAGTGTGTTGCAGTGGGTTCTATGATCTGAAATGGTGGTAGTAGACAAAAGTTGAGGTGGATGTGAGCTGGACGCATTGGTTACTCACCTACGAGATCATTGCCCTACTTTTGGACAGCTCTGCACCCTTCTTAAGTATTCAAACACAGTTGGAGCGCCTCATCTCGCCAACTGGAAGTGCTTCAAAAAGACTAAATGCCAGAGAACAAGCCAAGGCAAATGTCAGCCATTCTTCCCTCTAACTGCTTGAGAAAACACTTGGAAATTTATTTCCAGCTCAACCTAAAAGCATACTGCCAGAAAACAAACCTCAAAAGGCACTAAAACCTTTTATCGTGAGAATTTAGAACAAAAAGTATAATTCTATAGATATGAAAAATCCAACAAATAACCCAGAAAAGTAATTATATTTCAGACACAATATCATCAGCATTTGGGGAAGCTAAATGAGCTGATTCTACTGCTCCAGGCTTAAAGAAAAAAAAAAAAAAAAAACAATTCCCCCTCAATAGGCACTGATCCAACCACATAGCAGAAAAGATGTGCCATACCCATTGTGTTGACTGTATTGTCAGTGTAAACTGATGTGGGCCTATTCTGAGCTTCTCTAGTAGGTGTGTTAGAATCATGGGGAAGTGTATAATCGAGGTGCAGGCGTGGTTGGGGGCAAATGGCTTTACCTTTGTGGGGAGCACGTCCGAGGCATTGTGGGGCGCTAATTCTCTTCCCCCGTCATGCTCAACTTGGCGTCCTGAGGCCCGGGAGCCATTTTAGCTGTAGTTAGCGAAAAGGGAAAATGTGGCTGGAACAGCAGTAATAATAACAAGAGACATGCACTATTTATAATAATACAAAACAGACAATTTACTGTGTAGAATAATTTGTGTGGAGCCCTGGTGTACTGCAAAAAGCTACACCGCCACCACCTTTCCATCTCCATTCTATCATACATCAAATTGAGAACATTAACACTACAGTGGATGTTTGCCTGTGAAGGTTAATCAAATAGATTAAGTCGAATGTAGAGTGATGAGATTATGGGTAACGTGTGCTAAGTGATATTTGTGTGTGTACCCCACCATATTTCTTTGGAATGAAAGACTGAAGACTGCCTGAGGGGCATTCTAGGAAAAGAGGACATACATAACATGATTAAACAAACCATTCTTTTTTTATCATGCCTTCCAATTTCAATCATTATTCACTTTCATTGTATCTGAAGGGAAGCTACTCAACTGTCATAACATCCTAAATCACTTTGAAATTTGAGCAAAAAAAAAAAAAAAAAATCCATTGCAGATGGTATGAAATTTTGGGTAGATTCCCTTCATAAACTTTACAAAAGTTTGAAACCTCTGGCACTAATTACATGGACTTTAACCTGGATGAATTATTCACACACTTTCAGTTTATAATGTTATAACATGAATGTTTAATTGAATTGCCTAAAATGCTCATGAACTGGGACAGCACATTTTTTTCCTTAAGAACAAAAATACAATTGTATGAAGCACTTCACTGTTTTTTCATTCTTATAACCAATTGCCTTAACTAACTATATGTCAGGTCTGAACAACTTTTACACCCCCATCCCTAAATAACTAAGTGTTTCCACCCCAAAGCCCCTGAAATAACTTCACATGACTAAGAATAAAGAGACTATGATAATGTAAATGTGAACAAAAGAAATGGTCAGAAAAACATAATAGTAATTGCATGGGGCTACTTTCAAAGGAAACAAGAACGTAAAAACCTCAGTCTCTTTTAAAGTCATTTAAGGGGTTAACACCCGTACTCATAAGTCAATACTCCCACGTATTCTGTCCATGTAAGAGAAAGATGCAAGGCCAGAGATGGCAGTCGTTTGCTCTTTAAATCCGGCAAAACATGCATAATTGCTACTGGCAGGCTATAGAACCAGTTCTGTTTGCTATTTAGCAACGACGACATCTCTAACTCATTCAGAGTCAATAGAGGTATCCGAATGGAGAAAACATTTAGAACATTGAATATGCCTATCAAGTGACAAATTAAGTGTGTCCCTTTTGCAGTTAATCTATTCTTACCTCTCCTTTTGCGACAGGCAATTTTAATATCAGTTTTATTATTGTCGAACTGGGCAGGCGTAACCATCTGCACTAGTGAGGCAGTGGAAAGAGCATTTAAGTACAGGTTTGTGGATTTGTTTGGTACGGATTCTCCTAAATATGTCCATATGCACCACCCTTACTCAAATAGGACTATACGAAATAAGTATGATGTGTATGTGATTGTGGTGCTCATGTAAGCTAAGGGATCAGCCAAACTGTTAACGTTGTGTTCTCATTCGCTCACACACACAGACTTCACACAGGTCCTCTGTATATTCTATCTAAACTACACTGTCTTCCTAGTCGCTGGAAATTTAACATCAGTCCAAGCCAAATACAATATAGTGAAAACAATTTGGATTAAGGTATTTGACTGAGGCTTGCTCCTCCTTTGCTGAACTATGAATTGAATAAAACTGTACCTGACCTGAAGTACTTGGTTTTACAAAATTCTGTACAAAAAAAAAAAAAAAAAAAAAAAAGCTTATTTTCACAAGGCACAGTCATTTGACTTCAGAGAATGTTCACCTGACACAATGGTCAAAGTATTTTATCTATAAAACAGACAGCTAATTTAATTCTGAGCACTTTGAAAAAAAAAAAAAAAAAAAACGAGAGTGGCTCAGAATCAAAATGGCCTTGTAAACTACTACATTCTGTACATAATGACATATTTGACATTATGAGGGGAAAAGATAACTGCGAAACTAAAATATCCAGATTTGATGTGGCTGTAACAATTTGATTTATCCCTTTCCTCCAGTTTATTTTGTCATGTAGGACCAAAACTGACGCACGCACACATTTTCACAACCATACACGTGTGCACACACTCATGTGAGATGGTAGGGGCTATCGATATGGGGACTCAGATGTGTGTTGGTGAGAGTAATCAGGACGGCGTAGGAGGGGCTCCTTGTGTGAAGTTGGCTCATACACTCTTGGTGAAGCTGTGGTGCCAGGGGCTGCCATCTGTTGTGCATCCATTGGGCCTGGAGGCACCATGGGCATCGGAGGAGGTGGCGGCGGCGGCGGATAGCTGTACTGGTACTGCTGATAATGCTGGTACTGCTGGTATTGTTGGTACTGTTGGTACTGCTGGTACTGTTGGTAGTACTCTGCATAGCACCTGGTATGGAGAAAAAAAAAAAAAAAAAAAGAGTTTAGATGTGCTTTATTCACTTAAAAAAATTTTTTTTAAAAATAAAATATATATATATATATATATATATATATATATAACACAGGGCCTAAAATTAGCACTCGCCAAGCGCCAAATGCGTGTAAAAATCGTATATGAAACTGTCAGTCGCCATATGGCCAGTAACAATTTGATTTCTAACAACGCAATGTTGCGAACATGAACGACGCCCTGTACAGTTGACGGGTCAGTGCTGCATCATCATGAAAGTTTCAGCCTTTCGAATGTAAATATTCAAGCACTAGAACACACGAAAGGGAATTCGTTACTCGCGTGCTATGTGGTAAGTTTAACATCCAAAGCCAACACCCTGAAAGCCACGTCTCTCAAAAATCGTGTGAAGTTGAGCTCTCTTTCACGCGCTTGAATGGACAAATTCATTCAAAGTTGTCAAAAAAAAAAAAAAAAAAAAAATGCCCATCTTGGCCAGTAGCCCCTCACTGCAGAACACACGAGATCCAGGGGGCGGAGACAGGTAGGTTGAGGGATATGTAAAGTGTGAGGAGTTGGATCCAGATCCAGGGGGCGGAGACAGGTAGGTTTAGGGATATGTACAGTGGGACGAGTTGGATCTGGATCGAACCTCGCCCCCTGGATCTCGTGTTCTGCAGTAAGGACCATCTCGTCTCGGCAAGTATCCTAGTAAACGTAGTCGGTTATGTCTTAAATGAACGCAAACAAAAATTGCATAATGATTCATGCGTGCATTCGGTCTTAAAGTGACTGCTTCCTAGTAATCCTGCTACTGTCTGCATTTTTAATGTTAAACAAAGGGCAAAGAGAAAAAAAATAAAAAAATAAAAAAATAATTTCACTCACTGCTCTTGAACTTTAAAAAAGGATATGCAGACTATGCAGTGTTATTTATTTGATTAGCCTATTTTATTAAATTCCGATAGCCTACCTGAAAACTATTAGACCTGCCTGAAGAGCACCGTTTATTTCATTTTTATGTATTGTATTGATTTGTGCTTTTGCTTTTAATTTGATTGTTTGTTCTTTTGTATAACTGACTGTTTACTTGTCTTTAAAAATGTAGGCTATTAAACTGATATTAATTAAGCAAGTAGTTTTAGCTGTGGTATCGAAATTGGAATAGAGGACTGAATTTCACAAGTATCTAAAATTTTAGTGTCATAACCTGTTTTTGTGTCATGACTGGTAAAAAAAAATATTTTTGGCCAGTAAATTGTTAGGTCACTGGCCTTTGGCAGGTGTGGCAAAAAGTAAATTTTAGGCCCTGTATATACACAAAAAATATTTTATGTATCATTTATATAGCAAAACATGCCTTTACCTTGCAATTGGGTCTCCATTTTTAACTGCAGGTAGTTCTGGACCACCAGGTGGTGTTGGGAGCAGGGCCCGTCTTTTAGGTCGTGTCTGGGAGAATGGCTGGGGAACCGGGTCAGGCAGTAATGGGGCCGAGCGCCGTATTGGACTTCGGTCTCGGTCGGATTTGGTCACAGCCTGCTGTTCGGCCAGAACTTGTTGTCCCTGCTCAAAGAATCGGGCCCGAGCAGCTTCAAAAATGGCTTGGGGGTCAGGCTCAGTACCTCCCATGGTCCCATAAGCTGGACTGGCACCGTACAGAGAGGAATTTGCTCCGTAGGCAGGGTTAATTGCGGCAGCGCCCGGAGGAGCCTCTCCTTCAGTGGGATAGCCGTCCGCAGCCTGGCTTGTCGTCGAGCTGAGCACCTGGTCTGCGACAGCACTGTAGACTTGACTTGCCAGGGCACCGTAGACTGCAGCACTGACAGGTTTGCCATCAACCCTGGAAGTGGTCAAGTCTTTCAGAGCAGCAAACGTCGGGTCAGTGCTAGCAGTGTTGTAGAAAGAGTTGTGGACACTCTGCTGCACCTGAAGAGGAAGCCCAGCAGCGGCAGCAGCGGCTGCAGCTAATACGGCAGCCTGACTCTGGTGGTGCTCCATGGGAGGCCTGTTGATCGGGCATTCTCCTGCAAAGTGGCCATGAGCACCACAGCTGGCACAAGGGACCTTGTTTGTGGTCTGCTGTACCTTAGAGAGCTCCACTGCGAGTGGACGTCCCATAAACGAGGTCCCATGAAGACCTTCAATGGCTTGTTCTGCATCCTCTTTGCGCTCCATGTGCACAAAGGCGTAGCCTGTTAAAGAGGAGAGCTTTGCTGCAAGAGAACAAGTCGCATTGTTATTTAACGCCAAAAATTATGCACCGATTCAAAGCAGGTGTATTATAAACAAATACTCACTCTTTACTTTGTCACAATCAAGAACTTTGCCGTAAGCCGAGAAGAGATCATACAGGTCTTCAACTGAACAGGAAGCACACAGATTCCCCACAAATACTTTGGTGGAATTGAGGGGCCTCCCTTTGGATTCCTCAACTACAAGGCTCCGGCCACGGTACTCTCGACCATTCAGATCACGGATGGCACGGTCAGCAGCCCCTTCTCCCTGCAGATGGACAAAGGCAAACTGCCTCAGTACAGTTATGTGCACCACTTCTCCATAAGGGGCAAAAAGTGCTATTAGGTCATCTTGTGTGGTTTCCAAATCCAGATTCCCAACAAAGAGCTTCACTGCGTTGCTGTCGTCCATTGCACCCCAGAATACCTAGAAATAGGGAACAAGCCTTATTTCTTACTTTTTGGCGGCAAGAACCAATTCATACTAAAACTAAACGAGTCTGAAAATTAAGGCGGGCTTTTCAGACGTAAGTTGAAACGGTTGAGCTGAATAAATTGAATAACGTTTTTTCCATTACATTGCGCTAAATACCCGTTGTTTTTCTATGTAATTTTTTTATTTAAATTATTTGACTAAGTTTAAAAAGTTGTAATATTCAAAAACGCGTCTTTAGTCCTTGCGTGGTTTATTCATTCCACTACCCTGCGTTTCGCGTTTTTAATAGCAAAACGCGTTCTGTGTAAATAGCCCCAAATTATAGTGCGTCGTAATGGGGGTGATAGACACAAGCAAAAAGAGAAAATGCAAAAATCTCCAACCATTACAGTTATTAAACAAACCCCATTCTAGCCCGCCGGATGCGGGGACGCGCTGCTAATCTGAGCTGCGCAGTCGCTTCTAGAAAGCGCTGAGCTCACGGACTTTAGCTAATGACAACTGGCGGTGATTTACACGAATAGTGTTAGCCAGCTGACTGTAAACAGCTTCCTCAAAACCTTCGCACCTGCCAGCCCCATAAGACGCGCCATTTGTGTTCATATAAGCCTTAAAAGCATTTTAAAAATCGCATAATTAGCACAAACGTAGTTAGCTAGCCACGCGCTAGCTTGTTAGCAACCATAAACAAGGAAATACAAAAATGATCGCTCATCATACTCACTGTTAAAACAATTCAGGGAAAGGGGAACAAATACGACCAAACGCCAATGGATAGATTCGAAGCGCTAAGGTATCAAACACGGCAAAAGTGTTCTGTCGACCCTCTCTCTTACCTAACGCAGTGGACAGACTTCATATCCGTTTCCCGACTGTTTGACGGTGTGACGAGCGTCCAGTCCGTGCGAGTGCAAATAATAAGCGGAAGGATCCGGACGTTGTCATTATTAAGTATACCTAAATAGGGAACGTTGTTTTAAAAATATTGGAAATACGTGCACGGGATACAGAAAGAAGAGAAACAGCCAGATATATAAATATATATATCTGGCTGTTATATAAATATAAAGTTATATATATATAAAGTCCCCATAAAACATGGAAACCCAACGTGTGTGTGTTCTTTTTGTTGAATATCTGTTTATCAAAGTGTCATACATATTTTGATATGCAAGTGGGTCCTTGTTTATTATAATCTGACTAGCAATATAAAATAAAATGAACTAGTCCAGGTTTTAGCTGAAAAGTAATTATGACGACACTGTATTAATTTTAAAGAGGAAATGTGGAAGACATCTACTAGGTCTATTATTATTATTATTATTAATTTCAAAGAGGGAATGTGGACTCGGAGCAATGAACTATATAATTATATTTATCTCTCTTTGTGTTCTTGTTATAGATTGTCACAACAACGCATGCGCATGCCTAGGTATGAAACTATATATGAAACGACTTGTCAAGTACGAGAACGCTCGCCTGGAAAACACATGTGTAGGAAGAAGAAACTGTGTAAATCACAGTTTCATGCAGATTCCCGTAGGCATCTTTTCAAACGTGTGGATGTTGGAATAACAAGCTACATCCCCCTAATTATATATTACTGGACTTTCCACATTTCCCAAAGAAATTCAGAGCATTTCATGGATCTGACACTTTGGGGAAAGTCACGAAGTATTATAGTTTGTTATTTTTGAACATCGATTGATGAACAGAGGTAAGTGGCTCTTCTTCACTATCACTTTTAAAGTAAAGACTAGTGTTTTAGTGCCATGTGGCATTTACAGTAGAGTAAAACATTAACCCTCTTCTGAGAGAGAACGCAGACTGACTAAGTGCGCTTAGTCACGAAGGCGTAATGATTTCAAGATTTAAAAAAATAAAATAAATTAATAATGAAGATTGTACGAAGTGTTTAATAATGACTTTTCACTGATCATATGTATTGATTAAGATTCGCATTGTCAAGATTTATATCTATTGTATTCTCCAATTTTAAGTTAAATAGTTCTTTGTTATAGTTTCTAATCTATATATATTTACATATATACATTTATTAACCTACAAATCTGCGAAAGTGGCGTAGTCTGTATTGGACTGGGAGGCTGACAAACTATATTATTTCAGTTTCTTTTATAACGTATATTTGTAATCAATTACATCCATTTAATACACACTATATATATATATACTACCAATACACTAAAGTTTGGAAACATTACTATTTTTAATGTTTCTGAACGAAGTCTCTTATTCTCATTAAGGCTGCATTTATTTCATAAATAAATACAGAAAAAACAATAATATTGTGAAATATTATTATAATTTAAAATTATGGTTTTCTATTTTAATATACTTTAAAATATAATTTATTTCTGTGATGCAAAGCTGAATTTTCAGCATCATTACTCCAATCTTCAGTGTCACATGATCCTTCAGAAATCATTGTAATATGCTGATTTGATACTCAGTTATTATCAATGTTGAAAACAGTTGTGTTGCTTAATATTTTTTTGGAACCAGGATTCACTGATGAATAAAAAGTTAAAAAGAATAGCATTTATTCAAAATATAAATCTTTTCTAACAATATAAATCTTTACTATAACTTTTTATCAATTTAACACATCCGTGCTGAATAAAAGTATTAATTTCTTTCAAAAAAAAAAGAAAGAAAAAAAAAATTACTGACCCCAAACTTTTGAACGGTAGTGTATATTGTAACAAAAGATTTCTATTTTAAATAAATGCTGATATTTTTTAACTTTTTATTCATCAAAGAATCCTGAAAAAGTATCACAGGTTATAATATAATATTAAGCAGCACAACTGTTTCCAACATTGATAATAAATCAGCATATTAGAATGATTTCTGAAGGATCATGTGACACTGAAGACTGGAGTAATGATGTTGACAATTCAGCTTTGCATCACAGAAATAAATTATATTTTAAAGTATATTAATAGAAAACCATAATTTTAAATTGTAATAATATTTCACAATATTATTGTTTTTTCTGTATTTATTATGAAATAAATGCAGCCTTAATGAGCATAAGAGACTAAAAATAGCAATGTTTCCAAACTTTTGACTGGTAGTGTATAGGGGGGTGTATTAAAATGGATGTAATTGCTTACAAATATACGTGTATGTATATATATATATATATATATATATATATATATATATATATATATATATAGAATATAATATTATTATTATTTTTAGGCTAATATTGATGTTGTTGAATTACTTTTTGTGAATCCCATTACTGTGGCCATACTGTTTCCAGTCTTGGACGTGACTGCGCCTTAGTGGCAAAGTACTATACTGTGCCATTTTTTAATAAAAAGACATATATCCACTGTCATTCCATTTAGTGCTGTATCCAGTTACAGCATCCTGAAAATATCTTGCAGGCAACAATTAAAAAAGCCTCAGCCTGCATTACAAAACAGAGATAATAGCAGCTCTTCCCCAGCGCATACTTAAAGGCTTCTCTCTCGCTAGTCTGGACTTGCTCTGCTCATCATGCCAAGACTCCAGTATTTATGAGCTAAGGCAGACAGGACTACAGTTTTCCCGCCCTTTTTTAACTGTATTCACCATTGGAAATGCTGGAACAAGGAGTTTGGCATAATCTCTTATTATTTCTTACAGGAAAAAAAAAAAAAAAAAAAAACAGTGAATGAATTATATTTTAAAATATAATAAATATTTGAAAAACTTACATCTCCCAAATCAAAAGTAGTGTGGACTAACCAGGAATGCACATTTGTTGTCACATGACAAGACAATATTCCAATAATTTTATTTATTTATTTATTTAAATATTTATTTTTTTATTTTGATTTTTTTATTTTAATTTTTTTAATTATTTTATACGTGCTGTTGTCTGGTCAAATGGAGTAACTCCAAGGAAAGATTTTTGATTCATGACTCAAAAAGTTGATTTTATTTGCAAAATATGTTTTTGAGTCATGAATCAAAAATCTTTTCTTTCTTTCTTTTTTTAAACACTAATTAAGTACACTCGCACTTATTCAAGGTGCAAATAGTGGTTACACCCACATGTACACGTTTCATACTTTGTTATTGACCCATAAGCAGACTCATTATATTATTATAAAGTATTATTAGAGGTATATCTCAGTTGGCAATTTGTCCTACTAATAAATCTACAACTCTCAGGGGGATTTTGTCTAAGGAACCAAATAGTCACTTGAGAGGAAAGTTTTAATAACAAAATCACTCTTTTAATATAGTTTTTACCCAAATGTTTCTTTATCTTCCAAGTAACATCAAAATTATAATACTTACTCACCTTTTGCAAAAATACTTTACATTTATGCATTTTGCCAGACACTTTTATCAAAATCCACATTGCATTCAAAGTATGCATTTAATCAGTTCTTCTCAGTTGAGCCTATTTTGGAGCATGAAGTTTTGGAAAAAGTATCTGGCCTTTCCTAAATTTGAACAGTGGAGGCATGTGTGCCCGTGGGCAGAAATGCCCAGTGGAAATGTAAGCCTCTGTTGCCATAGCAGCCATTAGCTCTTGCCAAAAAGTATTCCACACTGGCCCACACAGAGTCAACCTGCTACCCAACCTCACTCAACTAGTGAACAAGTTACTTTAGAGTCAGCTTTAGAGACTAGAGAGTGTTCATTATATAACCTGTATTTTTTTTAATAGAACCAATTCATGTCATGATAAAGCTAATACTTCTCGAAAATGTAATTCTCAGTTCCTCTTCACCTTGCATCAAGTTTGGAATAAATGATGCTTCTGTTGTGTCGTCTTTAAGAACAATGCAAGTGCTTTTTGAATGGTCTGTGTGAATGCAGAACAAAAACAGAAGAGATGCGGTATTAGTCAGACTATGACACACGGTTCTCACATGGCCAGGAGAAAGAGTCAGTGTGGGAGTTTCCCATTGCCATTGAAGAGCAACGGTCAGAAGGAATAAGAAGGCACATGATTATGTGAAAATAGCCATTATAGGAAAAACAGTGACAAAATGTATGAGAATCACACTTGAGAAAAAACAGATTTACTGTAAGACAGGACTCAGTGACTGACTTACAGACATCCTCCAAAACTGGTCAGAACTTCCTTTTTTTGTCAAGTGCCAACGTGAGCATCCAAATAGAGGAGAAACAGAGATTCATTGCCAAAGGAGTTGAAATCTCGCTATCGTTCAGAAGATGCAGGGTGACCCGGTGTACGACTATCCTGACTCTCGGCCCGTGGGGGACAGACGGGCATGTCCACAAAGAGGATCCTTGAGGAGCATCAGTGTACTGGACCGGCTCTTGCTGACGCATCCTGTGTGGCTTCAGCTCTCTGTTAACTCGGCTACAGCTTTACACATACTGCGACGTGAGCCCCCCGGGGTGAGCAGCACATTCGGACTACCATCTGCTTTGAAAATAGACAGTTATAATCAAACTTTTAACAACATTTTTGGAAACTTTTGTTACCTTGTAGACCTTCCTGGTGCGTAAATCCAGTACATCACAGAAGAAAATGCTGTGCGTCCGGCTGGCAGATGACAGTATGCCGTCATTCTTCAAACAGGTTGTTATCCGAGAAGAGGACTCAGGTGAGTTAAGCTTGTCATCTTGAATATATTTTAAGTAAGTAAACAATACAGCTTGAAAAAAAGATAATATATACACAATTTAATATTTAATAAAATACATTTAGTAAAATTAATATGGGCCATACTATTCTGTTTTTATTTTCAGTTTAATTTTATGTCAACATTAGTCATCGACTTTTGGTGCTAAACCATTTTTCTTTTATTAACAGCATTCTCTTTGGAAAGCTCAGGAATCAGTTTCCCAGACCTGTGCAGACTCATTGCCTTCTACTGTGTCAGTCGGTATGGATTAGTATTTACTGTGTTGTATCTACAACAACAGCATGACACTTCGCAAATATGACATTTCTATTCCATTTTTCTGGATCTGTATTTTAGGGATGTGCTTCCTTTCACTCTGGAGCTGCCTGAAGCAATAGCCAAGGCTTCTTCACACAAACAGTTGGAGTCAATATCTCATATGGGTGTGGGTAGGTACAAATCTGACCATCTGTTGAAATGAATTGAAGGTTTGACAGGCACCTTTCTGTCAGGCATCTTATGATACTTTTATTCAGCAAGGAAGCATTAAATTGATCAAAGGTGACAGTAAAGAATTTATATAATGTTACAAAAGATGTATATTTCAAATTAATGCTGTTCTTTTGAACTTTCTAATTCATCAAAGAATCCTGAAAAACTGTAACACGGTTTCCACAAAAAAATATTAAGCCGCACAACTGCTTTCAGCATTATAATAATAAATGTTTCTTGAGCACTAAATCAGAATATTAGAATGATTTCTGAAGGATCATGTGACACTGAAGACTGGAGTAATGATGCTGAAAATTCAGCTTTGCCATCACAGGAATAAATTACATTTTAAATTATATAATAAACAGTTATTTTGATCATATTTCACAGCTGATAACAGTTATTTTGATCACTTTCTGGCTGATAACAGATAAATTGCTGATTTTGAAACTTCATTATATTCAAAATAAATTAAATTTTCAGATTTTATAAAAATTACTTAAATATTTAAAGTTAAAAATAGTTTAAATGTAATTTAAAGGGTTAGTTCTCCCAAAAATGATAATTCTGTCATTAATTACTCACCCTAATCACCCTAATGTCTTTCCAAACCTGTAAGACCTTCGTTCATCTTCAAAACACAAATTAAGATATTTTTGATGAAATCCATGAGCTTTCTGACCTCCAATAGACTGCAACACAATTACCACTTTCAATGCCCAGAAAGGTAGTAAAGATGTCGTTAAAATAGTCCATGTGACTACAGTGGTTCAACCTTGTTATGAACCTATGTTATGAAGCGACGAGAATAATTTTTGTATGCAAAAAACAAACAAAATAACTTTATTCATAATTTCTTTTCTTCCCTGTCATTCTCCTATACTGTTGAGTCGGTGTTCTGACGTAGAACCCGGAAGTGTTGCACTGTTTACAATACGTCAACAGCATAGGAGAATGACAGGGAAAAACTGTTATAAAATAAAGTCGATATTTTTGTTTGTTTTTTGCACACAAAGAGTATTCTTGTCACTTCATTACATTACGGTTGGAGAAGGACTATTTTAACAATGTCTTTACAACCTAATAACGTCGCAGTCTATCGGAGGCTAGAAAGCTCAAGGATTTCATCAAAAATATCTTAATTTGTGCTCCGAAGATGAACAAAGGTCTTATGGGTTTGGAACGACATGAGGGTGAGTAAAAGATGACAGAATTTTCATTTTTAGGTGAACTAACCCCACCATATCCAATAATTATGTATCATAAAACATGTTCATCATGATCTCTATGCTCCTGTATTCCACAGAGTTCTGGAGTTCCCACTTAAATGTCCGGGGTCCTCGTAATGAACCTCCTGCCGCTGACAAACTCTTGCCCCCAGCTCCAAGCCCAGAAGACTGCTCAACGCCCATTAACCCAAACCCCACCCCATTCCAGGAGCTTTGTCCAATCCAAACACGGAGTCCCTGTGAGCTGAATTACGGGGGAGGCAAAGGTTTATGTTTCGTCAACCCCCTCTTCCTACAAGACTACCCTGGTCGCAACGCCATGCGCAGACGCTATCATTTCAAAACCAGCGTAAAGGTTCGAGTCTCCACTGAAAATTCCAGTTCCCTCTCACCACCTGTCACCCCACCACCTCCACCACCGTTACTGGCTAAAGCCAAATGCAAAGCGAGATTAAAAGCTGCAAAACAGATGACCCCACCTGATGTAGTTGAGCCTGGTGAGGAAGCTGTCAAGAAGACCGTGCAGGAAGACACAGACTATATGCAACCTTGTGTAGTGTCTCAGAAGAAGAGCATGGTCACCCCTACTCTTTCTCCCACTGCTGAAGACGACTATCAGATGCCCAAAGCTCTTCAGAAGGTACTGATACTTTTCAGAGCTGATTTTACAGGACATTTTAGTTTAGTTTATGTGTTTCATGACTTTCTTTTTGTGCTTTTAGGCCCAGCTGACAATCCTGGAGCAGAAAGGACAGGAGGAAGATGAGGACGAGGAGGAAGGGCTTGTTCTGGAACAGCGACACGCTCCGTCCCTTAGTGAGCTGGACAGCAGCAGTTCGCTTAGCAGCCTCGACGAGACTGAGGAGAGTCCCGAGCGCCCTCCCCTCGTACGAGGCACTAGCAACCCAGTCACGCCACCTCCCAGGAAGTCCATGTCCGCCCTACGCAAGATGAGCGCCGCCTTCATATCCTTTTTCGCCCCAGAGAAGCGAGTGGCGCGGATGGTGGAGGACCTGTCTCGTGACCGCCGGATGGCGTTTGGCTCTCTAGTTCAAGACTTCCTGAGGCAGCAGAGAGAAGCTTTGAAGCCCCAGTGCTTGACCTCTGCTGTACAGCTGCTGCAGGATTTGCGTCTCTTCATCAGTCAAGCCAAAGCGTTCCTTCTGGAGTGTGGAGAGCTTGAACCTCCAATAGAAACTCTTCTGACTGAGAACGAGAAAGGTATTTAAATCAGTATGATTTCATGTAATAATGTGGTCAGTATCATTCAAACAAGTTAAATGGTGAAATACCACCGTATTTTCCTGTGTGCAGACCAAGCGCTGGAGAAAGCCATGTTTCGATGTGTGCTGAAGCCTCTGAAGCCTCAGATTGATGCGGCTCTTCAGACCTTGCACAAACAAGATGGTTCCTTCCAGAGAATGACGGACAGCTTGCAAAGAGCCAAGCGAGTCTCACCGCAGAAGCTCTTTGGGGTTCAGGTGGGCGTTCCTGACGTCCAGGGCATTGAGAAAATCAAGCACAAGTTGACTCTAATGCAGCGGGCTTATTCGCCTATTGACAAAGTGCTGCTACTCCTGCAGATCTGCAAACTCATTTACAAAGCCATGAAAAACAAATCAGGTAATGAAGTACTTCAATAACATTGGTTTATTTTATACATGTAGATTTATTTGTGCACATATACTACTGTTCTAAAGTTTGGGGTCAGTAAGATATTTTTGAAAGAAGTCCCTAATGCTTACCAAGGTTGCATTTATTTGATCATAAATACAGTAAAAACAGTAATATTGTGAAATATTATTAGAGTTGTCAAAAGTACAGACTTCGGTACCAAAATTTTAAAAATGTGGCGCTTTGAGCACGGTTGAGCGGATTCATATACACCTGATTGGCCATTGTGTTCACACGCTCAACATATATGTCTGTGATTGGCTTCAATGATCAACGCTTCAAATACTTTGTAAATAGTTATCAAAGACGCTCTTCCCCAAGCGCTTACACAGATACACACGGGAGCGTTTTAAAGCAGGCGTCTATCGCGGACCATTGTAGGCAATCACAGACATATCTGATGAGCGCGTGAACACAATGGCCAATCAGAGTTGTTTACGAATCCGCTCAACAGCGCTCAAAGCGTCACATTTTTTAAATTTCAGTACCAATTGGTCCCGAAGTTGTACTTTTGACTTGTACCATTTAACAGTTTTCTATTTTATTATATTTTAAAACGTCATTTATTCCTGTGATGGCAAAGTCGAAGTGTTCAATGTCACATGATCCTTCAGAAACCATTCTAATATGCTGATTTGGTAAAATAAAAATAAAACTTTTCTTATTATCGATGTTGAAAACAGTTGTGCTGCTAAGTATTTTTGCGGAACCCCTACTACATTTCAGGATTTTTTGATGAATAGAAAGCTCAAAAGAATGGCATTTATTTGAAATGGAAATCTTTTGTATCTTTATAAATGTCTTTACTGTCACTATTGATCAATGTAATGAGTCTTTACTATCTGTATTCCTAAAAACAGGTCAGGAATTTGGAGCAGATGACTTCCTGCCTGCTCTCTCCTACGTGATGGTGTTGTGCAATATGCCGGAGATCTCTCTGGAGGTGGAGTATATGATGGAGCTTTTGGAAAGCTCTTGGCTTACAGGAGAAGGTATGGATAAATACTTTGGAATCTTATTCTTTATCTCCACAACTAATCAATACATGAATACCTATCTACATTTTAAACTCAAGTTTTCATTCCGTAAAGCTACATTGAACTCTATAAATAAATAATAATAAATGTGACCCTGGACCACAAAACCAGTCATAAGTCGCACGGGTATATTTGTAGCAATAGCCAACAATTCATTGTATGGGTCAAAATGATCAATTTTTCTTTTATGCCAAAAATCATTAGGATATTAAGTAAAGATCATGTTCCATTAAGATATTTTGTAAGTTTCCTATCGTAAATATATCAGCAATTTATTTTTGTGAGTGGATATGTATTGCTAAGGACTTCATTTGGACAACTTTAAATGCGATTTGTTATATCTCAACCAAATATTGTCCTATCCTAACAAACCATACATCAATGGAAAGCTTATTTATACATCTGAAAGCTGAATACATATCAATTTCAGAAAATTGACCCTTATGACTGGTTTTGTAGTCCAGGGTCACAAACAGAATTTATATAATTAATAAATTATTATTATTATTAATCATGATTATTATTATTTTCTTGAAGGGGGTTACTATCTGACAAGTGTCTATGCCAGTCTGAGTCTGATTCAGAGTCAGCCAGAGGATGTGCCACCCAGCGGCCTCACAAACCAGGCCAGAGAGTCTCTGAAAGAATGGAGTCGGCGTCGGAGCAACGAAACCACAAATCAGAAAGACAGCAAATTGCACCAGGTCAGATATACTGGTTGAACAAAGCAAAGTACATCAACACTTGCTGAATTGTGCATTAAAGTATATATCAAAAGTACCAACAAAAAACAAGTATGTGTTGTTTCTATGCCACAGAAATTTATAAAGGTGCTGTTTCAAGATGGAGACCGTAGCATGGTGAAAACTCTAATGTGGAAGACAGCGCTCAACACTGAGGCTATGGCTCAGCTCTGTGCTTTGAAATTTGGGGTGGACCGGCCGGAGGAATATAGCCTGTTCTGGAGGACAGATGGGGAGTTAACACCTCTCCCGTCTAACGCCCAGTTTCAAGACCTGCAGAGCATGGGCTTGAGTGGGGTTCCCCTTATTTACCAGGCGTCCAACCAGGATGAAAGGTCCCAGAAGCTGAACAGAGGGGGCGCGGTGGATCTCACAGAGGAGGCTTCATAAAATGAGACTTTTTGTTGGATGCCATATGTAGGTCAAAGCGATTCTTTATTTTATACAGCATGCCTGGTTTGTCACATAAAAGCTGATAATATGCTTGTAATGGAGCTCAAAAATGATTCAAGCTGTATTTCCACTAAATTAATTTAATGTTGACTGCAAGATTACTCTCTTAAATGTTCTTTATTGGCATCTATGGTTCCATGAAGAACCTTCAACAGCCACTAAACCTTTCCACTGCACAAAATGTTCTTTATAGTAAAAAAAAAAGGTTCTTTAGATTGGGAAGCCAAAATGGATCTTCCATGGTATCGCTGCAAAATCCCTCTTTTGAAACTTATTTATAAGAGTGTATAATGTAAGATGCAAAATCAGCCTATTTTTGTGTTCATTACTGGTAATTATGGATAGTGTTCAGCTGGTGTTGTGTGAGATTTCATTGGGCTAAACTATAAGGCATTTCCTTTTGTTATATTATTTTTAATTTTCTTATAGGTTGGTTATTAATGACTGGATTCATTACTCCAACTTTTAGTGTTTTTTTTTTTTTCCTTTTAGTCTTTTCTAATGTAAAAACTGTGTGGGTAATTAAATTTCTCATTGATGAGATGGTCAGTATTGAGTTACTGGATTTTATCTTATTGTTCACCTTGTATCATGATAATATTTATATGAATGCACTGTACAAATGTTTTGGTATTTTGAAAGTAAACAACAATACAATATCTTCGGAAATAATTGATTTTATTTGGTAGGAACTGTTGGTTTTCACAGTCCACACTGAACACTTTGAGGAACTGAAAATCTTGTAAATCAATGAAATTTACATTCTTAAGAATGAATGCTACCATTTCTCCTAGATATCAGTGAATCAGCATATGAACTCTAGAACACTAAATATGATCTGAAGTTGTTTCCATTTTAAAGTAATTTGAGAATGTGTGTTACGTGTTGTGATTACATAAGTCCCACCCTCACACAGCAAGTTCACTCTTGTCAGCACTTTCACATGCCTATGTGGGAAGCGTGGGCTGCGGTCGGATTCGAAACTGGAACAGAAATTTCTATTTAAAACTCTAATCAACGTTGCCTTTGTTTAGAAATGAACAGACAAAATAGAAAGAAAAAACAATGGGAAGGTAAAGCACTTGTTGTTATGTTCCTGTGTTTAAGTGTGGTTCTTCCTTCCTCCAACATGTGAATGGTTTTATAATCATTACCAGTCCCTTCCTTGTGCTCTTTGGAGCCTTTTGTTCCGTTCCGAAAGTTGCTGTGACTCAGTGTGGTCTAATACTCGTCTGAGACGATGTCTTCCACGGCACTGTGTCCTCTCAGCACCAGCAGGTGGAATCCGTGAGGGTCATTTCCAGAAGCTGGGCCTCTACCTCCTCGCCATCATCAGGGAAGCGTTCGACGAAGGACTGGACGAGCCCTTCAGCACTGCCTTCATACTCAACCAGCTCCACAGCATCATCTACAAAACAAACAGCAACACATTGTTCTTCTTTTGTATATATGTAGCTGTGTGTCTCTGACCAAAAATGGTAATTTTCAGTGTATGGCTGAAGGAAGGAGGCTGAACACAAACCTTTGATGTAGGTATTAGCTTGGACAAACATCTTACGAGCTTCCTTACGGAGCAGAACCGTCTCTCTGAGGCGCAGGAAATCGTGGGTGCCATCAGCAGTCACAGCAGAGTAGCCTTCATACAGAGCCCTTCCTCCCTCTACATCGGCTGTGGACTTATGTACCTTTTGAAAAAAAAAATTATAAACATAATTTCAACATATAACAAAAATAATAAAAAAAAATCCCAAAAGTGTATAAGTGTATGTGTATATTATGTGTAAGTGTATGTGTGTGTGTTTGTGTGTGTTCTGTTTCACATACTATTTTTAATAAAAGTTGGGCTAGTGTATGCAGTGCAGTATTGAGAAGAACACTAGCTCCAATACAGTAAACTGGTTGTACCTGCAGTTTACAGAGGAACCTCTGGATGGCGCTCTTGCCCACTGTGTTGATCTTGCTGCGGTCGAGTGTTATGACAGCATCTGGTCGTCCATCTGTCCCTGTGCACTCCTTCAGACCAACCAGTCCTTCTCCAGCCTCCAGCAGAACCCGCAAAATCACAAACCGGGCCTGCATGTGAGCCTACGACAGCGAGATGCCAGGATAATGTTAAGACGAGCAGATAATCAATCAAAAGAGTAATGATTTCTGGACAGACACACATTTAAATCTCACCTGTCTCCAGCTCTTGCTCTCTGGTGTGTAAAACTCCAGTCCCAGCAGGCCGGCACGCACCATGGTCAGCCAGTTTACATACACCACCTCCTCTGCATCCTCCCCTTCATGCCCGAAAATACTGCCGCACACACAAATTGCTCAGCATTCATATCTCAACGATTCTATCTGTGTGAATCCATGTAAAAGTGACTGAACGTTCAGTGACTCACCTGAGCACCTGTTTGTTGAGACATAGGTACAGACCTACACACTCAGCTCGACACTCCTCATAGGACGAGGCGATGGTGGAGAACTTGCTGTCCCATGTCTCGCTGCCCTTGTACCAGCTCGAGATCTGAAAGCCAAAAGGTCCATTTCATGACTGTGTTTGGCAATGCACAGTTCATAAAGAGGGTAAAGCACAGTGGAATCCAGTAATGAACAGGACAAGGTAAATAACTCACCAGTTCCCCCGTTTCTGGATTACAAACAGCGGTTTGATCAAAGTTGAATTTTCCCTTGTCATCCTGTTTGAATTCAAACACGAGATAAAGAAACCATGAAACATTTGTATTCATGAAATGTTCTGGGTTCAATCCAACTATGCTCTATCAAGACTCTCTGCTAAAAAGACTAATTAGACAAGTTCACAGCTCAACAGAAGAATTACTGCAAGTCTTTACTGTCACTTTGGATCAATTTAATGCATTTTTGTGATTTGTTTCTTTAAAAAAGAATCTTGAACATTTGAACAGCATGCATATATATTTTTTTGGTAACACTTTAAGTTTAGGGTCCAATTCTCATTATTAACTAGTTGCTTATTGGCATGCATATTACTAGGATCTTGTCTGTTTATTAGTACTTATTAAGCACATATTAATGCCTTATTCTGCATGACTGTATTCTGCATCCCTTAATGCTACCCAATACCTAAACTTAAAGGGTTAGTTCACACAAAAATGAAAATTCTGTCATTAATTACTCACCCTCATGTCGTTCCACACCCTTAAGACCTTCGTTCATCTTCGGAACACAAATTAAGATATTTTTGATAAAATCCGATGGCTCAGTGAGGCCTGCATTGCACTCCCTTTTTCAATGCCCAGAAAGCTACTAAAAACATATTTAAAACAGTTCATGTGACTACATTGGTTCAAGCTTAATATTATAAAGCGATAAGAATACTTTTTGTGTGTCAAAAATAACAAAATAGCGACTTTAATCAACAATATCTAGTGATGGGCGATTTCAAAACACTGCTTCATGAAGCTTCGGAGCTTTACGAATCATTTGTTTCAAATCAGTGGTTCAGAGCGACAAAATCACATGATTTCAGTAAATGAGGATTCGTTACGTCATAAGTGTTTGGAAACTTCAATAGTTCATGTGACTTGGGCAGTTTGATACGCGCTCCGAACCACTGATTCGAAACAAATGATTCATAAAGCTTCGAAGCTTCATGAAGCAGTGTTTTGAAATTGCCCATCACTGGATATTGTTGACTATTTTGTTATTTTTGGCGCACAAAGTATTCTCGTCGCTTTATAATATTAAGCTTGAACCACTGTAGTCACATGAACTGCTTTAAATGTGTTTTTAGTAGCTTTCTGGGCATTGACAAAGGGAGTGTTATTGCTGGCAATAGAGGCCTCACTGAGCCATCAGATTTTATCAAAAATATCTTAATTTGTGTTCCGAAGATGAACGAAGGTCTTACAGGTGTGGAACGACATGAGGGTGAGTAATTAATGAAAGTAATTAATTCATTTTTGGGTGAACTAACCCTTTAACAACTACCTTACTAACTATTAGTAAGCAGTAATTATAAGTTTACTGAGGCAAAGTTATAGTTAATAGTGAGACCCTAAACTAAACTAAACTTTTTTTATCACCAAACTACATATAAAAAAATCTTAGTAGAAACACAATTATTCTATCACTAGAAAACTGAGAATGTCATTTTTAGTGCATAAAACCCACAAGTCACATATATAAAGCAACATGTTGATCTGCTTGTGCTTCTTTACCTGAACAAAGAGCTTCCCGCTGCCATGACCCAGCAGCTCGTGGAGTCCAACCTGCACCTCAAAAGAGGGACCTTTCCATTTGATGTACAGATCCTACAGGTATAAAGCCACAGAGGAAGAGAAATTACCACTCTGAGCCTCCACTGCAACATGTTTGATTCATTAGACTATGGGTGCCTAATCCTGTTCCTGAAGATTTACCTACCAGCAGAGTTCAGATCTAACCCTGACCCAACAAACCTGTCTGTAATTATCAAATGTTCCTGAAGATCTTAATTAGCTGGTTTAGGTGTGTTTGATTAGGGTTGGAGCTGAACTTTGCAGTAGTGTTGTCAAAAGTACCGACTTCGATACCAAGTTGATACTGACATTTTAAAAGTGTGACGCTTTGAGCACTGTTGAGCGGATTCGTGAACACCTCTGATTGGCCATTGTGTTCACACGCTCAACATATATGTCTGTGATTGGCTACAGTGATCAATGCTTCAAAAACATGTTGTAAATAGACAATGACGCTCTTCACCGAGCGCTTACATAGATACACATGGGAGCGTTTGAAAGCAGGCATCTACGCTCCTGGTTTCAAAACGCTTTCAAATTCAAACACTTCCATGTGCTTTCAGATGCTCCCATGGGTTGATCATTGTAGCCAAACCCAGAAATATATGTTGAGCGCATGAACACAATGGCCAATCAGAGATGCTTACAAATCTGCTCAACAGCGCTCAAAGTATCAACTTGGTATCGAAGTCAGTAATTTTGACAACACTACTTTGCAGGAAGGGACAGGATTGGGCATTAGGATTAGTCTAACCTTGTCATTCTCCTCAAGAAAGGTGAGCTTGTCTTTCTGCGTGGCATACGCAACAGCCAGCACATTCCCAAGGGACACATTCTTGAAACCTTCTGTCTGTCTGATGTCGTCATCTACAGACAGATAAAACTTCTCATAGAATATTTATCAAATCAAACCAGACTGCATATGGAAAAAACCATGCCAGTTCAGAGTACTCACAGTTTGGAATGTTGATTCCTGCAGGAATGCCGCTGCCGGCAAAGGTAAGCACATCCAGAGAGGTGAAGTCTGGCTTGAGGAAGCGGTCCTTCTCAAAGGCTGGAGGCCAAGGCAGCTCTGGAAGCAAGACCTCGGCTGAGCTCACCAACTGAGCAAAGCGAGCGCTCATGGCCTTGTTCACCACAGCAACAAAACCTGTTGGGCAAGATGGTAAGTGCAAAGGAGAGAGAGAAACAGAAGTCAAAACTGGGAATCTAAAAGAGTTATTGTTTTTTTGAGCAATTTGTGTGAAATGATTTCTTGTTTTATGTCTTTTTCTTGCGTGTTTTTGTACCACATGACTTTGATTTGGTGGACAAAAGTTTGGAGATAATGATAATCATCATCATCATAAATATTATCATCATCATTATAATTACTGTATTATTAAATAATAATAACAAAAAAGATGATTTTAAACTACTTAGGAATTTCATTCTTTTAATGAGACTTTTTTCTTCATTATAATAACAAAATGAATTTTTATGTTCATCATAGATGAGGCGTATTCAAACCATCATATGTATGAAATGCATTTATGTGTATTTTTGAATAAATTAAAGGATCTGGAGATGAAATGACCAAAAAAATATTTGAGCTTACCTTCAAATTCACCCCTTGAGCCAAATGGATCTCTGTAGCTCTCAATAAATCCAATGTAACTGTTAAAAATAATAATGAAAAAAGGTTTGTAATAGAAATTCCAAATGGGAAAGAACAAAAAGCCTAGCTCAATGAAATCAAACATTTAAGCCTATATCAATAGCCTGTGGCCTATTTCACAAAGTCAGTGGCTATCCAGGTAAGTTTGGGTTTACTTTGTGGTTCAAAACAAATGTATTAGTTTTTAGCTGTGTTCATCGCCATGTTAACTAATGCTACACAGCTAACATGCTCCAGCACGTATTATTCCAAATAAGAGGTCGCAAACCAAAACTGGACCAATCATATTTATAAAAAAAAAAAAAAAAAATCAGCTTTTATTTCTAATTATTTATACCATGGTCAGTCCGAATACAAAGTATAAAAAGTATTAGAATTTATAATGCTTTTAAAACAACTTTGCTCGTTTTCTTATAAGCTCACCTATAAAAATTATTAACTAAATAAATTCAGTTGATTCACTTGCATTGATATAGATGTTTTCTTTCAGCTGCCTTTTCAAACTTTTGCAGCAGCAGTGTTTCTTTTTGCCTTTGTAAATGTGTTTAAATTATCATATCATAATGATCTCTGTATACGTCTTTAGCAGAGAAGTGAACTGTGCTGACACTCTTGTGAGAAGTGAATGTTTCACATGATTGGCGTCACATGTTCAGGTGCTCGTGCTCCAGAGTTAATCATAAACTCTGGATCAAGATGATGGAGAATGTTTATAAAGAGCGTTGTGAATTGGATTTGGATTTGTTTGGTTTTGTCAACTTTAAACCTGCTCTTAAACTCAGAGTTTGTTCAATTAGCTTTGTGTAAAAGGTCACAGGCCTGTTAAATATGGGTCAGACACCTCTCCACAATAGGTCCTTTGTCTTTGATCCAATAACGGGACCCTTCTTTGTGGGCTTCCACTGAGCCATAGGTGAAACTGCGGATATACTCTTCCAGCATCTTCTTCTGGTTCTCATTGGCTGCATGAGCCTAAGAAAAAGAAAAGAAAAAAAAAACCTTTACTCATGCTTCAAAAGTTCATGCTGTTCATTTCACATCCAAAAGTATCAATGATTCAGTGTTTATTCAGGTTGAACGTTGTCATACCTTGGCTTTCTCCAAGTTCTGACACACTTTCTCCATAAGGAAGGAATAATCGCCCCTCTTAACAGAGAACACAGCATCCTCAAATTCATATCTGCCACAAAAATTTTCACCGTCCTTCTCAGCATCACAGCAGTCTGCAGATGAGAGGGCAATAAAAAAATGCAAAGAGTAAATAATGGAAAGAAGGGAAAAACACAAATGAAATGAAAACTAATACACAACATATAAACTGGATTTAAACTGGTCTGTATACTCACCCGCCTTCTCAGCAGATGCCAAACGCACCTCATAGCACCGCTTGCCATCTATTTCAGTCTTGAACAGACGGGTGTTGTAGGCACTCAGTTTCTACAAGGACAGACATGATTGTCTAAATGTGAGCAAATATTATTGGTAAACTAGTTCATTCATGCAGAAATAGCTTCTGTCAGTGAAGATATAACAAGATCAAGTTACAACATAGTTCAACTGGTTAAAGTAGCTATCATGCACAATCAATGAACAATACTTTAGCAGTTTTTATTAAAATAGATTAATGTTCATTTATGAACTCTTGTTCATTGTTAATTCATGTTGTTTCATAGCACATTAACAGATGATCATTCATACAAACTGAAATGTTAAACACATAGTACATGTAGAAATTTACCTGGATTAATAAAGGCTTTTAAAGTATTGTTCATTGTTAGCTCATGACACCTAATGCATTCAATAATGTTAACGAAATGAAACTTATTGTTACTGATATATATTCCATATAATTTATTTTTAAGCATTTGGCAGATGCTTTAATCCAAAATGTATTTAACATTTTAAATTTTTTGCCAGTATGCGTGTTCCATGGGATCAAAATGCAGGACTTCAAAAAACATAAAATGTTTTCAATGAAAGCAAAAAAGCAGGATTTTACAAAAAATATTTACAAATATTTATATATATATCTTTACAAATATGAAACATTATTTATGTTAAAGGGTTAGTTCACCCAAAAATGAAAATTCTGTAATTTATTTCTCACCCTCATGTCGTTCCACACCCGTAAGACCTTCGTTCATCTTCAGAACACAAATTAAGATATTCTTGATAAAATCTGATGGCTCAGTGAGGCCTGCATTGCCAGCAAGATAATTAACACTTTCAGATGCCCAGAAAGCTACTAAAGACGTATTTAAAACAGTTCTTGTGACTACAGTGGTTCAACCTTAAAGTTATGAAGCGACGAGAATACTTTTTGTGTGCCAAAAAAACAAAATAACGACTTTATTCAACAATATCTATTGATGGGCGACTTCAAAACACTGCTTCATGAAGCTTCGAAGCTTTACGAATCTTTTGTTTCAAATCAGTGGTTCGGAGCGTGAAAGTCACATGATTTTAGTAAACGAGCCTTTGTTACGTCACAAGTGTTTCAAAACGTTGTGAAATTTCAATGGTTCCCATGACTTTGGCAATTTGATACATGCTCCGAACCACTGATTCGAAACAAAAGATTCGTAAAGCTTCGAAGCTTCATCAAGCAGTGTTTTGTAATCGTCCATCACTAGATATTGTTGAATAAAGTCGTTATTTTTTTTTTTTTTTTTTTTGGCGCACAAAAAGTATTCTCGTCGCTTTATAATATTAAGGTTGAACCACTGTAGTCACATGAACTGTTTTAAATTTGTCTTTAGTACCTTTCTGGGCATTGAAAGTGTTAATTATCTTGCTGGCAATGGAGACCTCACACTGAGCCATCGGATTTTATCAAAAATATCCTACTGGTAATTTGTCTTACTGGTGTGGAACAACATGAGGGTGAGTAATTAATGACAGATTTTTCATTTTTGGGTGAACTAACCCTTTAATACTTTATTTAACATTTAATTTATGTGTTAATAATGAAAAAAAAGATAATATCTATATGTGTCATACACAGTTTTCATATTACTCCAAGGAACAATACAGCTGTTAGGAGCAGCTGTTAGGAATGTGCGAATCTTCCGGTGTCAGCTGCTTCCAGTTATTTTAGCTGTAAAAAAACAGTCAGTTATGCTGCTTGCTTGAGGTTGCAAACTGGAGTTTGTTTTCAAATTTTAATCTATTATGATAATTATAAACACTCTCATTTGTAGCTCAAATAGTTTTACCACTTTGTCATTCTTTGCGTCTAACGAATCTGAAGTCCCACACATTTACAGAAAATATCTTACTTCCGCATTTCAAAATAAGGTAAATACCTTGGAGTCCAGAAATTTCTGGGCAAACTCTGCATCTTCTAAGCAGCAGTTCCCTGAGAAGTAAGTCGTGATCCCCTAGGAGAGAATAGTTATGAATAGTAAAATGTCAACCTGAGACTGATATGTTAAAAAAAAAAAAAAAAAAAAAAAAAAGTCTTTTTTTTTCTTCTTTTACCTTCTCACCCAGACCGAGCTGTTTCTTCTTGTCTTCTAGGGAGTAGAGGGGCTCAGAGCAGGAGCCCCACAGCGCCTCTATGTCACCGGGGCTCTCCTGAAACGCCAGACTCTCCCACACCAGAGCCTTGAACTTCTCCTGCATATGAAAAAGGCATAGTTATCAAACACTAAACCTGCTGGGATGCTGCATAAAAGTATAACAGACTAAACATGGGACATATTAAGCAGGGTATTTCACCTTTGGTAGGTTGGGGATGAATTTGGTGTCCCCAAACGACTTGTAATTCCCCATATTTGCATAAATCCCAGCAGCATATACAAGGAAGGCCTAGAATGAGATACAACTTTGTTACGACAATGAACACAGAACAGATGTTAACTTTGGTGTTCGCAACAGGTCACTTCACCTGATATTCCTCTGCGCTCAGTCCAGCTGCAGTAGCCGCTGCCTTCAGCTGCAGTGGCGCCTGTGCGCGAAACAATTTTTGCAGCAGTACGTAGATGTTGGCAGACTCTGGAGACGTCTGGATCAGCACGGCCAGGCCACCGTACCAGGATGCCCGAGAGAGGTAGTGTGCATACAGTTGCTCTTTGGGAGACAGCAGCCTGAAAGCCTCCCGGCAATCCAGAGCAGAGATCCCGATGTCATTTGGGAGGTAATACTGAGAGTCCACCATTTCAGTCCTTAGGCAGCTTGATTCCTCTCCACACTGAAAATTCACAAAAGCATGAAGGAGTCATTGATTAAATATCCTACTATGCAAAATAACAAAATGACATGGGCTGAGTTTCCCAAAATCATCGTAAGCCTAAGTAGATCGTAGAAACATTGGCACCAATGGTCTTTACGATCAACTTAGTTCACTATGCTTTCTGAAAAACGCAGCCATGGTTATTATTGGGGATTCACATCATAGCTTTACACCCTGAACTTGCACTCTCTCGCGCACACACATCTAATAAGCCAGTAGTTGTGTAGATACTTTTGGATATGTAAATGTGTAAACATACACAGTCAAAAGATTTGCTTTATGGCTGAAAGGTTAATCAGCACTGACCCGGTGAGTTTCTCTTTCACTTCTGGGAGTTAACTGATCAGCTAATACTGTTAGCACACTTGATAGTGCAGGAAATCAGACAATGAAATTCCGCAAATCTGTGCCGTGCAAACAAATATGCCATAATTTACTATATACAGATATCCTATCGTCCACAATAGCGAACATACGCTTCCAATTTAAACAATATCCCAGATATTAACACCATGTAACACAAGTTCTACCTGAATTGTGCGTTCACTCCTGTCAAAATGAGCACCAGCGTCCGAATCTACTTCCGCTACTCATTCAATTGAATGACCCGCCCCTCAGCCAATCAGACAGCGGCAAAAAATGACTGACTAGCCCGAAAACCTATAGAAACAGCAGAAGAAATAAGGTTTCGAGTGATCGCAAATGAAATAATAGTTTTAGGAGGGGATTATTTTTTTATGTTCACTATAATGTATAAATATATTAGCATACAAATATATATATTTAATATGTTTCTCGTATTTGTGGACTGTTAATCTAATTTTGAAGCTCAATATCTGTTTATCACTTAAGTTAAGTGCTCAAGTGGAATTCATTTCCCAGCACTCTGAAATAAACGTTCTGTCAACAGGAAATTGTCAATCTGCATGGTCTGAACAGCATCTTGACCACCCAGGATCATTTGTTTATTGTGCTCTGGTTTGCTTTCTTGACAGTCACATTGGGAGATGAGAATAGTTCGCCGTACATACGTTTAGGTATAAAATAATGCAGATGGAATAGCCTAGCCCAAATAGGGTTTGAATAAATTAGATAAAACTATCATTCAATTCATCCTTAAAACCTGTTAAATTACTTAATTACAGTGAGGTAAGTAAATACACTTAATTCATGAGTAGTATTTTTTCCCTCAAGTTTGAAATATTTCATGAAATTCCATCACTTTCTGTTCACCTCACTATTCCAATAGTATGTTATCATAACAAAAGTGAGCATAATTCCCAAACATTAAAATCAGCCCAGTGTTTATTCCGGCCGTGGGAGATTGGAACACTTTTAAGGGTGGGTATGGAGCTCATTGTGGAATCTGGGCATCAACAGGATCCCAATGGCGCCAGATGAAAAGATAATAAACTCTTAAACAAGCACCTGCTTATGAACCATCGTCAGCTACATTACACAATTCAATGGCCACTTCAAAACAGAACACTCAGCTTTTCTCTTTTCTTGGGTGGCTAAAAAAGTGTAATGCCAAATGCTCAACTTTTATTAAAATGTAATATAGTAGGCCTATATCTATAATTGAAATAATAATTTCTGTTTATTGGGATAATATAGATGTCCATTAACATTATAATCAGATAAAAAAAAAAGAAAAAAGCGTTGTTCTTAGTTAAAAAAAAAAAAAAAAAAAAGCTGGTTTGCAGAATTGACATCCATTTAATAGGTAGTCTGAGCAGCATGCATTATCTCAGTGAACAAAGCTGTGGTTTAGAGCAAGCCAATCACAGAAAGCAAATGTCAATAAATCACATAGGTCCAACAGGTTACTGGGGCTGCACGTCGCCTGTTGCCTGTATGTTCATTCTCCTAACCAGAGGGGAAGGACAACGGAGCAAATCAGGCACTATTTTGCACAAATTATTCCTTGCAGTTTTACTTTTGCTTGGAATTTGTTCCACCTTGGTTTCATGCTACCAAATATTTGCTTTAACCAAAATATGCTTCAAGTTAGATGCATGTATCTACATTGGGAAAGCATCAAAGGACTAACTTGAAAATGAAGAGTTCATCTGCAGTGATACCAACTATGAAATTTATCCTTACAGATATGTTTAGGCAATGGACGATGGACTACTATTACAAGCCCAGACTCAAACATGGTTCTCAGCGATCCATGTGGAGAATGTTTAACTTTAAGGTAATGTTTCAAGCATTTGAACTTTATTCGTTTTTGTATTTTATTTGGGTGTTAAATTTACTCAGCAGCCCTTTTGCGAGTTTGGAAATTTTACTAGTTGCACAATGTGTTGTATTTGTTGTATTTATGGAATAGATGTGTTTTTAAGAATGTTAAAAAGATAGTCCCCCCCCCCCCCCCCCACCAACACAAAAAAAAAAAAAAAAAAGAAAACTCTGTCATCATTTACTCACCCTCGAGTTGTTCCAAACCTGTATGAATTTCTATCTTCTGCTAAACACAAAAGAAGATATTTTGAAGAATATAGGTAACCAAACAGTGGGCCCCATTCACTGTATTTTTTCTTTCCATACTATAGTCAATGGGGCCATCAACTGTTTGGTTACCCATATTCTTCAAAATATCTTCTTTGTGTTCGACAGAAGAAAGAAATTCATACAGGTTTGGAACAACTTGAGGGTGAGTAAATGATGACAGAATTTAAATTTTGGGGTGAACTATCCCTTTAATACATTATTTGAAGTGTTTTCTACTTACAACCCGAATTCCGGAAAAGCTGGGACGTTTTTTAAATTTGAATAAAATGAAAACTAAAAGACTTTCAAATCACATGAGCCAATATTTTATTCACAATAGAACATAGATAACATAACAAATGTTTAAACTGAGAAATTTTACACTTTTATCCACTAAATTAGCTAATTTCAAATTTGATGCCTGCTACAGGTCTCAAAAAAGTTGGCGCGGGGGCAACAAATGGCTGAAAAAGCAAGAAATTCTGAAAAGATTCAGCTGGGAGAGCATCTAGCAACTAATTAAGTTAATTGGTATCAGGTCTGTAACACGATTAGCTATAAAAGGGATGTCTTAGAGAGGCAGAGTCTCTCAGAAGTAAAGATGGGCAGAGCTGTGAAAGAGTGCATTAAAAGATTGTGGAATACTTTAAAAACAATGTTCCTCAACATAAAATTGCAAAGGCTTTGCAAATCTCATCATCTACAGTGCATAACATCATCAAAAGATTCAAAGAAACTGGAGAAATCTCTGTGCATAAGGGTCTTCAGGCCCTCAGACGACACTGCATCACTCATCGGCATGATTGTGTCAATGACATTACTAAATGGGCTCAGGAATACTTCCAGAAACCACTGTCGGTAAACACAATCCACCGTGCCATCTGCAGATGCCAACTTCATGCAAAAAGGAAGCCATATGTGAACATGGTCCAGAAGCGCCGTCGTGTCCTGTGGACCAAAGCTCATTTAAAATGGACTGTTTCAAAGTGGAAAAGTGTTCTATGGTCAGATGAGTCTAAATTTGACATTCTTGTTGGAAATCACGGATGCTGTGTCCTCTGGGCTAAAGAGGAGGGAGACCTTCCAGTGTGTTATCAGCCAGCATCTCTGATGGTATGGAGGTGCATAAGTGCATACGGTATGGGCAGCTTGCATGTTTTGGAAGGGACTATGAATGCTGAAAGGTATATAAAGGTTTTAGAGCAACATATGCTTCCCTCCAGACGACGTCTATTTCAGGGAAAGCCTTGTGTATTTCAGCAGGACAATGCAAAACCACATACTGCAGCTATTACAACAGCATGGCTTCGTTGTAGAAGAGTCCGGGCGCTGAATTGGCCTGCCTGCAGTCCAGATCTTTCACCTATAGAGAAAAATACGTCAAAGATTTGACGACAAACTCTTCAGCAGCTGGAAACCTATATCAGGCAAGAATGGGACCAAATTTCAACACCAAAACTCCAGAAACTCATAACCTCAATGTACAGACGTCTTCACACTGTTCTGAAAAGAAGAGGAGATGCTACACCATGGTAAACATGGTGTAAACCCCAACTATTTTGAGACCTGTAGCAGGCATCAAATTTGAAATGAGCTCATTTTGTGCATAAAATTGTAAAATTTCTCAGTTTAAACATTTGTTATGTTATCTATGTTCTATTGTGAATAAAATATTGTCTCATGTGATTTTAAAGTCTTTTAGTTTTCATTTTATTCAAATTTAAAAACATCCCAACATTTCCGGAATTCGGGTTGTATTTTAATGTGATCTACTAAGACCCCTAAATGTATGTCTATATGCTTTGTTTGAATTACTAGACTACGTAACCGTGTTTTGGTCTGTAGCCAATGCTACAACCTCTTGACACTGTCTGTATTTATATGATAGTGCCAATTATGTCTTTATCTTAGCTAACTGCCCGCACACAGGAAATAAGAAAATGATTTTTTTATTATTGCTTATGAATTAAAATAGAATTGACAACCTTTTTTAAACGGGTAGTAGTTTTCCTAGAATCATGGGTGGCAGTTATTCAAAACCAAATGCTTATCTACAAGAATAGAATCTACAAGAATCTACACTTTTTACTCAGAAAAGTAAAAGACCATCTTGTTTTGACAGATGCAGACCTAATGGTGATTAATGGCCAACTGTCACATGGATGAAGGGAGGGTCTTAAGGCCCCTACAGAAAAAAATGGGTATAAACACAAGCATGTCCAGAGATTAGAACCAGTGAATATGACCACATGCCATCTGGTAACATGCCTGACATGAGCACATGATCGTTTGAGTCATCTTAAATTTTAAAATGACTTCAAAGCTTTTGGAAACGGTTAGTGATCCACTGAGAGAAGAGTGCCATGGAAAAGCTAGAAGAAAGCAAATATTCATTGAGCAGAAGAAAAGGAGGTGAGTACAAAAACTAAACTTAATTCATGATAGTCACATGCAAATACAAAAGATTTTATACAAAACAAACATTGAATATAGACACACTGTAGATTTAGAGTCTGAAAGGACAACATTGTTTGAAATATCATTCATTGCTGATTCCATTGAAGCTGCTTAACAATATTTTTTTAGAATGGTGCCAATTGCATTCATGAGAACTGACCTGTGGAATTGAGACAAAACACACATACTAAAATATTTCATTTTTATCTAATTTATCTCAGAAAAATAAAAACTCTTAAAATGGGAGGGAAACAAGTATTTTAAACAAATTAAATGTAGTCATGGACTTTCTGATGACATGCAAATAATTGTCAAATTCCCTCTGTTATCATGCTCAGTATATATATATATATATAATTTTTTTTTTTTTTTTTTTTTTTTTCAAATGAATAAAATATTCAGATAATACCCAAACAACAAATCAGCCACCTTGGAAGGTTCTCTCTGCATTCTGAGCAGTTTTGAGATATTGAGCTTCAAAGTTTTTCCATTCCATACTCCTAGATAGAACCTTTTTGTTTTCTAAAAAAAAGTCCCAAAATGTACACAACTTAAAAAAAAAAAAATCACATAATGTAATTAAGTTGTCACAGAATAACAATACACTATAAACCCGAATAAGTTGGCAAAACCCAAAAACATTTAGGTATTCAGCTGCATCAAAATTTTTGAGTTAAGAAATTCAAAGTTTAAGTAAGCAGAACTGGCTCTTACATTATTTTTGTAGCACATTTTAATTGCTCTTAACTTGAAATATTTGAGTAAGCTAATTCATACTTTTAACTTAAAATATCATGTAAAATTCATACATTTAACTTAAAATATCACTCAAATATCTTTAGTAATGGAAACTTGGCTTTAAACACTATTAATCTCCCACTTAACATTAATCTTGCCCAAAAAATATATACATATAACACTTAATTTTAGCATTTACTCTCCCTTTCAAGTGTCATTGCAAAGCATGCTGGGAAATAAAAAATCCCAGCCCAGTTTCAGGTAAATTTAGGTTTGTCTAAATTAAAAGAAACAAGTTCATAAAACTCAAAACAATGAAACAGTTCTAAAAACAATGAAAGAAAGTTCTAAATACTCATAAAAGTTAATTTGTTTGAACTAATTTGTTTAATTTAAGTTTACCCTACTCAAAACAATTAATTATATTTAAGCATTAGGGTTTACAGTCGAATAACTCAATTTTGCCAAAAATGTCAGATAGAACCTTATAATTCCAAGGTGTATATACCTAAAAGTGCCCTTTTCCTTCCGTTTTAAGCTATTTTTATTCTTCCGATTAAAATAAATGAAATTGAAATTAAAATTAAAACGCTTTGTATGCATTTGTATGCATTTATCCAAAATGACTTACAATCGAGGAGCAAAAGCAGTTGTTCACAGAGCCAACAATATTTGTGCTATACAATGCCAGGTTTATTACAAAGCTAGATTAGGAAACAAGCTAGAGCAGAGAGAAAAATGCAGAGAAGGAAATAACTGTATAAATAAAGAATAAAGAAACAATTTTATAAATTAACAATGAGTTATAACATATTACACAAGCAAATATCAGTATTCTTTTTACCTTTATTTATTTACCTTTTCAGGCAAAAAAAAAAAAAAAAAGTATATGCACACAGGGAGGCATTATCAGAAGGCATGACATTGTATCAGAAGCTGCAGGCAACTACGCTTGGCAGTGATAAGACAAAGTGACGCAGTCATGACGTCTCTTTTTCCATCAGTAACGGTGCTGCCCTATGTCTTCATTGAAAATGATGACAATTCTAGAGTATGTTCCCTCCTCTGAATGACGCTAGCAGAGAATCGGGTCAACAGCATTCAACTAAAACAATGTCACTTAAAATGTTTGCATGTTTATATTGAAAATGCTTCACCATATCTTTTGTGGTTTTTCAAATTCACCATAACTTTAAATACAGGGTCTGCACAGAATGGAGAAAAACATGTTCTCGCTTGGCGGCACAGAGCAGAAGGAAGAAGGAGAGTCAGCTGTTCAAGGAGTTAACTGCTCTTCTGCCTCTGAACCCCAATATGGACGGTCAGCGAGACAAAGCTTCAGTCATTCGTCTCACAATCGCCTACCTGCACCTGAGGGGACTTCTGAACACCCCAGACAACTGTACACAGTCTTCTCTTCTTTCAGCAGGTAGAAAGAAAAGGGGTTGAAGTAGAAAATGGGTTGAAAGAAAGCAAGTTTTCTAAAGGCCGTTGTGATTGTAGGAGTATCGGCTAAAGCTCATGAGAGGGAGTTGCTAGATTCGACCCTCGGAGGGTTTGTGGTTTTGTTGTCTTTGAATGGCAAGGTCATCTTCACCACTAAGGGCGTAACTACACACACTGGAATTCACCAGGTGATGTCGCTAAAATGAAAAGAATTGCATGTACTTGGAATGACTTTACTGGCATCTTTAGTAAATCCCAAACAATTCTATTCTAGATGGATTTGATCGGGAGGAGTTTGTTTGAGTTCTTGCATCCATGTGATCACATGGAGGTCAAAGACATCCTCACAAGACTGATGGGTGAGCACTTCTTGCCAGTTTTGACTATAAATTTCCATGGCTAGTGCCGGTGATTTGATTTGCTGCTAATATTTCAGGAAACCAAGGACAGCAGGAATGTGATGTGCTCCTCAGAATGAAAAGTGTGATGAACCAGAAGCTGACACCTTGGAAAGTAAGAATCGCTTCTTTCCATTGTTTGCAAAAGTAAAAAGACCACACAATCTTCATTGTTTTCACTTCTTTGCTTTCTCTGTCTGAAGATTATTCAGTGTACTGGAAAGAAAACGTCATCGGCTACACCTGGATCCAGTTGTCTGGTTCTTCAGTGCAGGGTTCTGCCCATGCAGGAGATCGCTGAACTGGATGCAGCGCTGAATACAAGTACGTTTATGAGCGTACACAGCCCAGATATGAAGTTCACCTACTGCCACTCAAGGTACAACCTTATGCATGCTGCTTTCAAGTACATAAAGAGAACTGCTTTGACATTCTTTTGGCCGTCTTTATATTTGAAGCTCTTTTCTGGCTTAGGGTTGTGAAGTTGACCGGCTTTCAAGACACAGAGTTGCTGGGCCAATCCGTGTATCAGTACTATCATCCATCTGACTGCCAACAAATCCGCAAGGCACATGTTTGCTGTAAGATGGATTTCTTGTCATTTGTTTTCCACTTTGTGTGCTTAATTTGACTTGTTTTTTATTAAATGTGTTAAATAAAAAAATAAAATAAAACAATATTTTACATGTTAAAGTAGGTCCTTAAAGGGATAGTTCACACAAAAGTGAAAATTCTGTCATTATTTACTCAGCCTCATGTTATTCCAAACCCATATGACTTTGTTATTTCAAAGATTTTTATTTTATGATTATTTTATTTTATTTTATTTTATTTTATTTTCCAAACTGCTTCAAGCCCAGCATCTCAGGCCATAGGCAGGGAAACATGGATGACCATTTTTAAAAAAAATTTTTTTTACTCTTTTACATGAGAAAAAGAACTTTTTACATTTTTGGAATTACATGATAATGAGTAAATAATGACAGAAATGTTCATTTTTTCATGAGCTATCTCTTTAATAATGTTCAAATATCTGTCTGAAACAGTGCTCTCCAAGGGTCAGGTGTCAACTGGGAAATATCGGCTGCTGCACAGACATGGTGGCTATGTTTGGGCAGAGACGGACGCGTCAGTGGTGTGCAACAGTTGTACTGGTGTACCAGAGAGTGTCGTCTGCATCAATTACATTCTTAGGTTAGAAAATTGGCACTAGCAATGCAAGGACATTGGTTCATCTCCCAGGAAATACACATACTAAACCTATATACCCTAAATGTATTGTAAGTTACTAAGGGTCCGTTTACATGACAATGATGTACTAAAAACTGAAAAGTTTTTCCTTTGTATTTTTGGAATACAGATGACAACAATGTCAAAATGATCCTCATTCACATGGATCCGCAAAAACGATTAAAAACGCTGTATAATGCATGCCAGACCAGTAGATGGCGATGTCACTTTGTAAAGAAACACTATGCGCCTACAGACTGAACACGTAATAGACCCTTTCACTGTTTGTACACAATGATGACGTAGCAACGTATGCGCGCGCATTTTGGCAACGAAACTATGGCGAGCATCAGCAGCGTGTCAAGCTACGCGAGCGGATTAAGCAACACAGACAGAGAAAGTTATTTTAAAAGTTGACTTTATCAAATGGTATCCTGCTACCAGATCCGTGTACTATAGTGGAGTGGATAGAAGACGTTAGCAAATGGCCAAATATACAGTGGCCAAAATATATATACGTATTTAGTTGAGAAACCGAGCGTGTACACCCGAGAGAAATTACGAGCATATAAATCACTGGATGCTTATGAATACATTAGAACCACTGGGGAACAACACCACTTCCGTTGCCAAAATGCGCGCGCGACTATTTGATCACGTGGGCTGTAAAAGGGTCTATACACATGCACATGACATTTTCACAAACTCGCGTTTTTGTAGTTTACAGAGAGACGATAACGGTATTGTTTTCAAAAACTTTAAAATGGCCACTAAGGATGAAAGGGGCAGTTTACACGACTCCGTTTTCAACTAAAAACGAAAAACGTTTTATGCATTTGGCGTTCATTTACAAGACAATGGCGTTTGGGGGGCCTGAAAAAGCAAACTTTTGAAAATTGGTTTCAAAGTGGAAGTTTTTGAAAACAATACCGTTATCATCTCCGTGTAAACAACAAAAACGCAAATTTGTAAAAACGGTGACATTATGTGAATGAGTATTACGTGTTCAGTCTGTAGGTGTATAGTGTTTTTTTACAAAGTGACATTGCCATCTACTGGCCTGAAGAATACAGCGTTTTTAACCGCTTTCGCGGATCCATGTGAATGAGGATCATTTTTACAACGTTGTCATCTGTCCACGAAAAACACAGAAACGTTTTAGCACATTGTTGTCATGTAAACATTCCCTAAATGTAAATGTCTGAAGTTATGTTAAGTTTTATTTTAAATTTTTTTTGTGTGTTCACTTCATAATATTGTAGTGGAGTGGAGCAGCCCGATTTTGCATTTTTACTGGAGCAGACAGAACAAGTTCTGAAACCACATGATTCACTTTGCCCAGAATCCCATCCTGCCCCTTTTCCAATGTCTGCAACCCAGCAGGATGAAAATAGCCGTAGAACCAAATCAAACGAGCACAGTAGTCCTACAATACCCCTAAAGCAAAGAGGTAAATTGAACAGATATTAAAATATCACAGGATATGATGTTATTAAAAATACAGGTTATCATGACGATGAACTCTTTTTGCTCAGAGGGTGACATACAGGAAGTTCATGACTGCACAGAGATCACACATAACACAGAAGAGTGCTGCAAATTCAATTGTGTGAGTACCCTAACAAAATGTACTGTTTTGTATTTTAATGTATTTTAAAATGTAATTTATTTCTGTGATGGCAAAGCTGAATTTTCAGCATCATTACTCCAGTCTTCAGTGTCACATGATCCTTCAGAAATCATTCTAATATGCTGATTTGGTGTTCAAGAAGCATTTCTTATTATTATCAATGTTGAAAACAGTTGTGCTTATTTTTTTTTTCAGGATTCTTTGATGAATAGAAAGTTTAAAACAGCAGCATTTATCTGAAACAGAATTTTTTGTAACATTAAAGGGTTAATGTCATTTATTACTCACCCTCATGCCTTCCCACCTCACGGAGCCATCGGATTTAAACAAAAATATCTTAATTTGTGTTCCGAAGATGAACGAAGGTCTTACGGGTGTGGAACGGCATGAGGGTGAGTAATTAATGACATTATTTTCGTTTTTGGGTGAACTAACCCTTTAAACATGTGTACTGTCACTTTTGATCAATTGCTGTGCTTTACTGCAGGATTTATGTGAGTTAGACTTGGACAGTCTGGCTCCATACATTCCCATGCACGGAGAGGATTTCCTGCTAACTCCCATTTTAGATGAGATGGTGGATAATGCCGAACTAAATGTGTGTGGACCATCATTCAACAGTCCGTATCAAAAACTGGACCCTCGGTTGCAAAATTCAGAGGGAACAGTCTTTCTACCTATTAAGAGCCTTACACATACCCAACAAAGTGTCAGTCATTATTTTCTAACAAACAGGTGTGTTTAATAAGATTGGTGTACAATAATGCTCTTTATGCATTTTGCAATATATTAAACACTACATTCTTTTGTCATAGGATCACCAATACTAACCTGATATCAGCCAAGCAGTGGAATGACAGCTTAGATCTTGTGAACAGAATTTCAAAGGTACTGTGCTCATGTGCATACAAATTACCTTTATATAACAGTTAGTTCCAGTCCTCCAATTTGATTAGTGGATTCATTCAGCACAGAGACCCCACTGGTGAACGTGATTTCACCAAGTACAACTTGTTCCTGGATCAGCATCTTTTTTGATCATGGAACAACATTCCAATCAACCAATCAGATTTGAGGGACAAGTTTACAGTATATGTCAAGTTTACGCTTAAAACAAGGGTTAGGTGCTTCTACATCAGTCTTATTCAACTATCATTTCCCTCTGATAGGTATAAGTTAAGGATAGGATTAGGTTTAGGGGTTAGGACTAAATTTCGGATAGGAATGTTGTTCCAGGATCAACAAAATATGAAATAACATAACAAAATCCATTTAAACAACCCTGAAAATACATTCAAATGAAGTTCGTCATTAAGTAATTGGACTAATTTCTTCCTCCAGGTTTATAATTATAATTGTAAACAGAATAATTATCAACTCTTCTCTGATGAAAGCAAGACATATCATCGAAGGGAAGATGCGCGGAAATTTTCACAACAACCCAACAGAACACAATGGAAAATCGGTAAGAGATCTCTTCAGGACTTCAATAAAACAATATTTTCTCAATTTACTGTATATTACACATTTTATATTTCCACTAGATGGATCAATACCGAGGCCATGTCGCAGAGGCCTGAATCCACTTGGATCAAAGTTCAGATCGCTTCCGGAAAAGCGCCATTCTCAGAACAGAAGACACCATACTGATGTAAAAATGGACCCAACACATATGACTCTGCCTATTTTGAGCGGGTGGGAGTGTGAGGTCAATGCTCCTCTTGACCCCACATCATATTTGCTCCAAGGGACAGAAATTATAGCTGTTCTGGACCAAGTGGCCTCAAAAGTACCTTGGTGCTGATCCAAAACAAAATACAAGACTTATGATAACAACGCTTGCCAGTAATCAATCAACACCAACAAGCATTGCCTTAGTGTACATTACTAAAACCTGTGTGATGGGAGTTTTTATTCATCTTGGGCTTTGTGCTATAAACGACTCCTTTCAGAAGCTACAGTGTAAATAGTACTGTAGTGGCCAAGTGACCACCTGCCTAAGAAAATTGACATCTTTACCGTTTATTGAAATATTATTAAAAAATTTGAAACATGCCAAATTGTTCAGACATAATTTTTGGCCAGGCTGTCATACAAAGAAATGAGGAACACATGCAAAAACAAGAGCAAAATTAATATTAAATATTAATGACTGATTATGTTTTACCATTTTCATGTGAGCTTTTTTTGTGCATTTTTTTTACATAGTACAATAAACCTGTAGGTGGTTTGCCTTTTATTGCCAAATATTATTTTCAGATAAATACCTTACCAACCAAGTTTAATGTTTTGTTCTATCCTCATATTTAAAAACTATAAAATATTTTCCTCATGTTTTGGTTTATTTGAACTTATAGGGTCATTAAAAACAAATATCTCCTCTGGACATCACTTTTGGCCACTACTGTATATGTAATTATGGCCTTTGCTGTGTTGTATTTCAACATATTCTAGAAACCTTTATGAATAAATAAGAACTTATTGATTGTGCTGTCACAATTGTCTCATGTTTTCATGCTTTGTGTTACGTACATGATGTTATTACTTAATCTAATTGTCAGTGTGTTTACACTCACTTGTTCATCTTTCCTCTGTAGATACGCTAGTAGCGTAGTGTTCTTTGGGAAACACTAATGAACAATGATTTGATGATGTATTAATAAGTTGCAATTAATGATTGTGTAGACTGCGGTCTAAAACTTAGAAACTTAATAGTTTGTGTAATTTATGTAAAACTCAGAAGGTCGTGGTGATCCATGTTGATAGATGGCAACGCAGCATCTAACACCATTGTGGTATCAGTTATTAAAGTACACAAAGAACAGCGATAGCTAAATAACTACCGAATACCCTTATTTTACAAAACATTAACATCTTTTAAAAATATTCCTATTATCAGACATATTCAATGCTATCAAATTCTACAAAACAAACAAAAATGTTTGTAATAATACACAAATAACATTAGATCAGTTTAAATCGCAGCAGTTTTTAATGAGGAAAAAGAATAAAGTTGTACAGAAAACTGTCAGAATTAAGAAATTAGTCAAGGGATTTAAATTCACACACAGGACAATGTTTGTATATACATCACTTGTTGCGACTTTATTCATTTAAGAGACAGCTAAAATTAGTACATTTTCTTTGAGAAATCTTCTGTGAAAGACCGGTTCCCGGATATAGATTTATTTTGTAATGGTGTTCCTGTGAAAAGAAGAAGATACCACCAATTAACAACCAAAATATAGATAGAATGGAGTGGAAATGGTGAAATACATACGCGTTCATGCTCTTCCCACTGCCACTCAGCACAATGTAAGGAGTTTTCTGGGACTTCTGCTTTTCCTGCAGAAGAGCGACGGTGCCCAGAGGAGTGTCACTGCTGCTCATCTTCTTCAGCAGCTGCAGGAGGGAAAAAAAAAAAAAAAAAACTAATGTAAACACTAATACGCATCTTTTTCTCTCCGTTTTGGCCTTCCGTCCACACTGAGAAGCATTTTTGTCCTGCGAAAACTGACACTCTCCAAAGTGGACAAATTTGAAAACGCTGTTGTAGTGCGGACTGTGAAAACGGAGGTATTTGAAAACAATGACGCAAGTTTAGTCATGTGACGCATATTGAACTGATAGATTTGTATGTTTTATACCGCTATTGTGCCCGTTATGTGCTATTCACTTGCCCACAGTTGCTAAAATGTTACTTTGCACACTCTTCATATCACAGTCCTGCAAAGATAACAGAAAATTTACTTGCAGTTGCTCTCCTGTCAAAACATAAGAGCAGTTGCATTTTAGACCGAACATATAATGGTGACTGAGTGCAACCTGGACGCATCAGTGAATGATAAAATATTTTGCTAAATAAAATGATCCTGCAAGAAGAACTGCATGAGAACCTTATGTCTGTTCCATCTGAATCACCTCAGTGAGCTTTTTTGAGGTTTTATGCATGCGTAATAAGGTGAATTATGCATTTTCCGACGTTTCAGTGTGGATGAGAAACTTTTGGAAAATGCTTGAAAACGCTAGTGTGGATGGAGAGCGTTTTTAAAAATTAATGTAGACGTAGCCAAATTCACAATGAATTTAAAATGGACAATTCTTGTTTTGTTTTTTGTTGCATGTTCTAATATGCTTGGCGATGTGAAGAAAACATACCGCCTCTTCCTCAAGCTTTTTCATTCTCCGTTCTGTCTTCATCTTGCCAGAGCCCTTCCCGTGGAACCGATGGGACAGCTGTCTAAAAGCCTGGAGGACGACACATGAAGCTGAGCATTCGTAGCAGTGATATCTAATAATGTCATAGGTGAAGAACTACATGTGCACAAACCTCTTTAGGGGTCAGCTTGCGACCAGATTCATCAACATATTCAATCTTGACATCAGGCTTGTAGTTATCCTTTTCCTTGAAATCCTGAGTGAAGCCTCTGTACTCCTCCCTCCTGCTGTACTTGTCATCAATATTCCTGCAATACAATGAAAAAGAAATAAGAACATCTTGGCTTTTTTTAAATAAGAACGAACTACTAGGGAAAGCACTGCTACATCTACTCACATCTTGTCTTCGATGCAGTAGTTATCATTTGCCAGAACTGGTTTTGTGGCTTTGACACGAGCCACCTTCAGCATCTGTGTGTCCAGCAGCCCTGAAAGGGGTAAATAAAAATACAGTTGTAATCAATTAGACATTTATTATCCATTCTATCTAGTTCAAAATCAGATTTGGTTGATCTCTCACCTTTGTTTTTGCACAGAAGCAGAGCGGCAGAGAGACCAGAGTTCACAATGGGCTCTTCATCCAGAATAGTTGTGGATGCCGTTGAGAACTATAACAGAGCACAAGATAAAAGAATAAGTTTCACATTCCAACTGAATCGCTGTCAGTGAGGGAGGGGAAGACTCACATCTGCCTGGATTTTCTCCTCGTCCAGGTTGACGGTGCTCCAGCCCACGTTGTCATCCATATCAGAGTCTGACTGTCCACCTCCTTCTTTCTCAACATCCTTTTCAAAGTCCTGTGTGACCCAAACAAATCAGAATCATCAAGATTTGCAGGTGAAGCAACCTATCACCTATAAGTGGGAAGGGTTGGGATGGTTTGTACCATAATATCCTCTTGGTCCTCTCGGTTGCCTGACAGCCCGTAGGTTGGGATGTCTCCAAGAGTACGACAAAATTCAGAGGTGGCATTGAAGACAATGTTGTTCCTTTTGTCTGGGTCATTGTCGTCATCCCCTGCCGTCCTCATTTGGTTCATGTGCTCAGCCACCTGAAAAACACCACATACAAAAGGAAACAGTTGAATAAATGTTTTCTCAGCGTTTTATTGTTAATTATTAGGGCTGCCCCCAACTAAAGATTTTTCTATTCGGCTAGTAGTCATTCATTTAAGCCATTAGTCGACTTTTTGCACATTTAATTACTTACCGCGCCAAAGACTATAGAATAACACAAGACGCTTCACTCATATTGTTTTGAATGGGAGAAAGTGCAACGCGCAATATGGCGGATTAAGTTCCGCCTTCTAAATGAGAGCTAATCACTGATTGGTAAAGTCAACGCGTCACTGCAACAGCCGTTAGAAGCTCTGGTTCCTATTAGGGATGCACCGATACCATTTTTTTAAGGACCGAGTACGAGTACCGATACTTTTACTTTTTTAGTACTCGCCGATACCGATGCCTATACATTTATTAAATTCTCTCTCCCTCTCTTTTTTTGATGTTGCAGTTTTCCAAGCACAGTGAGACTAATGAAAGTAGGACAGTTTCTTTATTATTACTCTAATGAAAAAAGTAATAATTTTTATGTGCTTGTCACAAACTTAAAGAACAAAAATTTCACACTGTCCAATAACCTTCAAAGGGCATAAATACCAATTGTTATATAAAAAGAAATTTACAAACAAATTACAAATACAACAAATACTATAGAGATACAAATTAAATAAACTTGTTTTTCAGATACAGTAAGTTTATTGACCATGTATACATTTATTTAACATCTTTTGTTGTTTTATTAACCTTAATGACAAATATAGGCTACGGCCCCTTTAATACCGAATCCATGGATACTGACACATATCCTGTTTTCACCCAAATGTTTACATCCACTTAAGCCATAACCGACTGTATTTACTTGAGATACTCCACACGATGGACATTTTGACAACTATGTGTGCATTTGACCATTCAGGCGCAAGGAGAACCGATCGCATGCTGTCTGAGAGGGAGCGCTTCTGGTCTGTGTCATTCAGCGCGATTCCGCCTATCCCGCCTTCACTAATCGATAACGAATTGCGATTGAAAGCATGCAGTTCGCAATGTGTGGGTTGTCATCATTAATTTTGAAGTATTTCCACACCTCTGAGGCTGACATTGTTTCTGCTGCTGCCACCGGTGTCTCTGTGCACGGAAAAATCTGTCAGTTACGTCACGTGATTTATCAGTCTTTGGTATCGGGGGTATTTTTACGAGTACGAGTACAAGTACACAAGCTTGGTATCGGGCCCGATAACTTTAGAATGGGTGAAACCCTGTAAATCCTGTGCGGCTAAATGGTAGTGAATAAAATGTGTCTTTGCAGGTCAGCTGCGAGAATCTGTCACTGATTCAACGATATCTGTTAAGGCCAATTCACACTGCACCAACAGATGCAGACCAACGGCAACAGTCACCAGATTACAACACGTCACTTCTCAGACATTCTAAATCTTATTGAGCATTTTCAATCGCCGAAAACAAGCTCCGATAGATGCCAACAGACTCCGACAGGCGTAACACACTGATCCGCCAAAACGGAACGTGTCTGTCGATGTTTGTTGGCATCTGTGCGGTGTGAATTGGCCTTTAGATGCGAGGTGTCCTGCAAAAGTGCATGTTTTCACTCAACCACTGCCATGGAAAAAACATGGCATTGGGTTGTAATTATTGATTCATTTAAATAATTAATAAAAATGTGGATTTTTATCCTGCATTGCTTAAGAATTGCTTCAGGAATGAAAAGTGCTCACCCTCTCTCCTGAGTCTTTGAGCATCTGTTTTTGTCTGAGTTTCCTCTGTTTCTCAAGCTGTTTCTGGAGCTCCTGCTCGGCTTCATCCTCTTCTAATACAGTAGGCTCTGGAGAGACAAAGTCCTCTGAGAAAGACAAGGAGAAAGAGTGAGTGCAGAGAATACTGATGCAATTCATTTGAATGTCAAAGGAAATCCCCACAGATACCTTCAAAAAAACGAACTTAGTACATTAAAAAGTTGTTACCGTCATCACTAATGTCCATGTCCGCCATTCTAATGTCATCCGACCGTTGGAGGACATCACTGAGCTTACTGATAGTTTGCACAGCAACATTTCCAGGCTCCGCCCCCTCCTCCTGATCCTCTTGCTTTCTACCTCGACCTCGAGACCTGAGTGCCAGAACCAGTTTTTGGTTGAAAGAAATGTGGTGTCGCTGGAGTATTCAACAGCAAGCAAGTCAAGGCTTTACCTGGAACCGAAATCTGTGCTTCGAGTGTCGTCGATCAAGAGGTCACCAGCCTTCTCCTTCTTTCTGATTTTCTTGACTTTGCGTTTGGTCTTCTTAAAGCCGACCTGATGTGACACATGGCAAAAAAATGAGTCAAGCATGAAATCAAACTTAAACCCGAGTGCACTTAAACGTCTTTCTCACCATCTCCTGTGGCGTGTAGTATTCAGTGGCGAGGGTGAGAGAGGGCATATCCAGAGACTGAGCCTGATTGCGCAGGTTTTCTCTGATGGCCTGCAGCTCTCGTTCTCTCTCACCCCCAACAAAACCTCCAACACTCAGCCTAAAACTCTTCTTCTTCTCCCCCTCAATCTCCTCATCGTACTTGGACAGCACAGACTTTGGCTTGAACTGGAAAGAATTAAAAGAAGACAAGAATGTTACGCTTAAGAAAGACAGACGCACAGAGCACTATCAGTCAATATCAGTGGTATTTTAATAGTGGAGATTTATTTGCTCATTATGATGCCAAAATGTCCGAACCAGAGTTCAATTGCTCCCCCTTCCCCCGCTGGATTGTGTTCACAATGTATTGCTTGATTCTGAATCACAGCCCACTTGCTTCAAAGCAGCAGCTGTTTACCCTTGTTGCTTGGTAACGATGACACAGAAGGCGGTGGCAAAATGCATAGTGTTGCTCACATCACTTTTAAATATTGTTTTTGAACCTTTGGTTTTGTTTCCAAAGCATCAGCACATAATGGCACTTGAGTCTATCTGCCGCAAATGTACTGCAAATTTTCTAAAGGATGCTGAAGGCGAGCAAAAATTACATATACGTTCTCTCTGCTTGCAGTACATCAGTCACGCTTATCAGGAAAGTGACTGAGAACACACACAAACACATTTTTTAATCAAATCATACGTCATCAATAGCCATTTATTCCAGGGTTGCCAGGTTAACACAACAAAACCCGCCCAATTGCTTCTCAAAATTAGCCCAACCATTTGCATTTCGGGGGGTAAAATCCGCATTTTTGGCGGGGTTTCCCTGTTGAAATTTGCATCCCAGGGGCTAAATATCATGTTATTTGGGGTCACCAACTCACGGCAACAGTGTTAAAGTAGCCCAATTCTGCAGGAAAACCACAGACTTGGCAACACTGGTTTATTCCGCATTTTAGTACAATTGCATTTGTTTCAGAAGCGTGCCATACTGGAGCTCACATGAACCGTACCACAGACAACCCTTTTTATGCGGACTCGGTTCATGGGTGCGCACTCGAGTTTGAAAAACACCGTTCACATCATCCTAACGAACTCTGACGTTAATCGAACCCAACTGCGCACCAGTGTGAAAGCACCCTAAATATGTTTTAATGCATTTAGCGAATTTGAAATTTCAAAACAGGCAATCTTACAACGACCATGTCATCCACACTCTCCTCTTCTTCATAAGGTTTATAATCTGGCTTCTTTTTCTTCAGCTCCACATTTTTCTCTGCTTTCTCTTTGTCCACCAGACCCACATTCACCAGCACGTCCTCCTTCTCCTCCAGAACACCTGTGAAAATCACCCACACAGAGAAACCGTGAGTGTGCCTGGCAGGAGAGTGTGTGTGTAGATGCTGTCAGTGATTTAGCAGATGCTTATTCAACTAAAGCAACAGTACATCTACCCACCCTCACCATCATCATCATCACCATGTTAGCTTACCTTTGTCTTCTAGAGTTAAGACAACCGTTTCTCCCTCTCTGAAAGAGTCCATCTTGTGTTGAACCTTGAGCCCTTTGAGATGGTGTGAGCCATATGAGTCCTGGTCAGTACAAAAAAAGCTAAACTGAATTAATACATAAATGGATATGCAATACTATCTATACTAATATATATGTTTAAAGAGAAATCTTCCCATCAACAACAGTTAGATGATCAAAGCTAGTTCCTTTCACTGCTGATTAAAGCAGTGGTTCTCAACCAAAGGCCTAAATGAACATTAAAATAAGCTAAACATCAAGATATTTCTTATTTTAATTGACCCCTTCAACAACCATCATATTTATTTAAGAGACCTGGATTTCCACGGTCTTGGAAAACTTGTTTTTGGGGAAGTATAATCTTAAAGGTGTGATTTCTAGACCTGTCATGTACATTAATAACACAAGTAATGGAAATTAATAAATATGAATATAATGAATATAATTTTTTAGTTATGCCAAACTCTGAAACTTTTTATTGGGTAGAAATTGATATTTATAAGTAAAAATAAAAATAAATTCATTCATTCATTGAAGTTTCTGGAATTATGGGATTTATTTGAATTCTCTATTGATATATTATTATAGAATTACTTTAATAATCTGAAAGTCTGAAAATGAGTAGCTTTGTCACTACAGCAGAAGTACCAGAAATATTTAGGGGGCCTTTGAATGTTGTCTTGGGGTCAAAAAGGTTGAGAACAGCTGGATTAAAGTCTGACTGGGGACCAGCAAGAAATTGTCAATAAGGTCACGCACCCTCTTTTCCTGTGCAAACTCCTGCTCGACCAGATTGCTCACACCGAACTCTTCATCCATCTCCTCTAGGAGCTTGGCCTGTTAAGAGGCAGATTACACAGAAGACAAAATAAGAAGACTGATAGAGGAAAAGCGAGACGCAAAGCTAGCCATCTGGTTGTCTCTACATCTGTCCATTCTCACCCTCTTCTCTGCCAACTCCTTCTCCTTGGCTAGTTTGCGACTCCTCTCCACCCAGGCAGCTGTGTCGTCCAGCCATGGTTCATCATCTCCAAGCGCCTTCACCTTCCTGAAAACATAAAACAACAAAACAGAATGATATTAGTTTGATTTAGTCTGAGTAACATTTTTTTTTATCTGTTGCAGGTGGTCACAATATCCTACCCCAGTTTCTGATTGAGCAGACGCTTCTCTTTGAGAGCAGCCAGTTTCTCTCTCATCTCAGCCTGCTGTTTGATATGGACTGGATTGATGGTCTCAGCCAGGAGGGGCTCCTCCTTGGTTCCAGCCTCTGAGGAACCATCAAACAATCACAGATTTAGACGAAAAGCTTCAAAAAAGATTGCATTCAAAGCAATGTCAGTTTGGGTCAGTAAGATATCATGTTTTTAAAAGAAGTCTTTCATGCTCAAGGCTGCATTTATTTGATGAAAAATTTAGTAAAAACAGTAATATTATGAAACATTACTACAATTTAAAATAAATTATTTCTATTTTAATATATTTAAAAATGTAATTTATTCCAAAGCTGAATTTTCAGCATCATTACTTCAGTGTCACATGATCCTTCAGAAATCATACTAATATGCAGATTTGCTGCTCAAAAAACATCTCTTCTTATCAATTTTTAAAACAGTTGTGCTGTTTCATAATTTTTTTGGAAATCTTGATTCTTTTTTCCTTTGACGAATAGAAAGAATCGCATTTATTTGAAATAGAAATCTTTTTGTAACATTATAAATGCCTTAACTGTCGCTTTTTAATGATTTAATCAATCCTTGCTAAAAAGTTTTAAAAAAAAAAAAAAAAAAAAAAAAAAAATTAATCTATACCCAAACTTTTTAACAGTAGTGTATAAAACAGCACTTTGATGTAACAACCATCAAATTCTTACCTTTCTTGCTTTCATTGAGATCAAGGGGTTTTAAACCTAGTTTGGCCCTCAGTTTACTGTAAAACAAAGTAATGGCATTGAGTAATATATATATATATTTTTTTTTTTTCCATTTCAATTAATTTATTTTTCCCCTCCCATAATTACAAATGACAGTGTGCTACAAAACATACTTGGTCTCTTCAATGCTGAGTGAAGCATCACCACTTGCAGATTTGGGACCTGGCTCTGCAACACAAGATGTTGACATACATGAATACCGTCCAATGGCTCGACATCTACCAAGGCCTTAGAGATTATTGCAGGCCATAAATGTAGTAGGACAAAGAAATGTATGGGATACAATGGTGAATTTTAGTAAGAAATAAGGCTGTCTCACAAAATTTCATCAGCTGCCCACCTAACAGACTATTGCCCGGTTTCAGAGACAAGGCTAAAGTCTAGTGCCATACTATAATGCATGTTTGAGCTGTTTTAACACAAAGCAACTTGCACTGACACATCTTAAAATATGTATGTTTTGTCTCAGGATGCCCACCAGTAATTTTTTTTTCTAAAGGCACATTGATAAAAGCTGCTTAAATGTCCTAATTTAACTAAGGCCTAATCCTGATTTAATCTAAGCCATGTCTATAAAACCAGGCCTATGAGGCTCAAACACGCAGTCTAAAATTTTCATTTTGATGACAGTACTGCAGAACATCATCTCAACACAGTTTTACTGTAGTAATTATGGTAGTATGTCGGAAACTACGTGGTGGACAGGATGACTGACCGCTGCTGTCCTCGAAAGCAGGATCAAGCTTCTCTTTCTTGACTCGCGGCTCTGCATTGCTCTTTTCCGCTTTACCGCTTCTGTCTCTCTCTGTTCCCCGTCCGCTCCTCTCTCTGGATCGGGATCTCTTTCTCTTCTCTCGCTCTCGGTCCTTATCCTTATCCTTATCCTTATCTCGGTCCTTGTGACGGTGTTTCTTGTGCTCGCGGTGCCGGTCCTCAGGATCCCGGTCTTTCTCCTTTTCTTTGTGTTTCTTTGATGAACCCATATCGGTTCTGTTTACGAACTAAATGTGATGCGTCTCTCTGAAGCACTTTAGTTGATTATAACACGGCAAAGAGGCAAATATTTACTAAATTTCAACAGTACCAAGACATCATAGTGTCAGAGCCAGATTATATTATCCGAATTTTAATTAACGCATTATTTCGCATTTATTTTAGTTGCAAAATGTAAACATTAAGCATACACGACTAACACAACCGCAACACAGTCGTATGATGAACGCCGTGCTGTTCTGATAACTTCCGGGTTAAATTGACAAAAAAGGGTGTTGCAGCGCCCCCTAGTATGGAGGCTGTTGGTCTGTACAACGCAGTCTTGTAGTATTCCACACTTTTTGATTTTTTTTAAGGTCGCCCTGTGGTGAAAAAAGTTTTTAATGTTGTTTATATGTCTATGTGGTGTTTTTAATATGCTTTAAGACAAACCATGTGCAAATTCATAAGTCAACACCATAGAGTACCTCAGGAATGACGTGTTTTTGTAGGCCAACCCGGAAGTTAGCGGCGCGCGGGTTCCCTCGATCGAAAGCCAATGCATTTTTCCCATAGACTTTTGGAAAATCACAAAAAATAAGCTCTGTGTTTAACAAAGGGTCATGACACTTAAACGTTTTGTCTATCAAGATAATCTTTACAAGTTAACACAACATTTATACATTTTGAAGCCTAAATAAAGTCGTCACATATAAAAAGCTAACAGTAGGCTATAAACGGACTACAGCACACGATGGCTTTGTTAACCACAGACCTTATTTCAGGCGATTTAGCAAAAACCCATTCAAAAAACCCATTGACTTCGGGGCGATGGAACCGGAAGTCCTAAAATGCTAACTCGCTTCCGGGTTTTGCCTACAAAAACGTGTCATCCTTGAGGTACTCTATTGCTGAGTATTTTCTATTTAAAACTGCTGTGAAAAAACGACAGTCTCAAACCCGTGGTTTGAAATCGCTGGTGTTTCTGACGTCACAAACTACCTTGTAACCAATCATGTCAACATGCTGATGGCCTTTAGCATATCATTAACTATGACCGATCTGAAGCAAGGGAGTCTCAAGAGAATATATCCCAGTATATTTTTCTGTTGATATATATATATATATATTAAAAAAAAGGTAGATTTAGCAATATAACGGGTGTATGATGTATATAACAATGTTATGATGAACTATATGCCTATCTCCACTGACGTTAAGGTGTTCAAAGCATTTTTAAGGATACTGATTGTTAGAAGACAGCTGTCTGACTCACGACCGGGAACATGGTTTGTGTAACACATTATTAGCTGATTGATAATGTAGTCAAGCAAAATCCTAATCATATTAATTACCGTTATGTGTCCGACGTTGGAAAAAGCGATACCATTGTGGAGCGTTTACCTCAGTAAGTTGACCGAGTGGATCTCTTGAGCTAGTGCCAGTGAGTGGAGGCTGGGCTAACTAGCATATTCATAATAAATGAGGCAAGAGTGTAGAGTTACATTCAAACTATTTTAAGACATGAAGAATTTTTTTTACACAGGAAAAAATGTTTAAATGTGTCATTTTGGTGATCAAAGATGAGTTTTAAGTTTTAAAATTATTGACTACAGGAGGACTTTAATATATAAAGTTGTTTATATGGAATGAGAAAGTATACTAATAACTTTTTTTGTAACATCATCTAGTAATTCGTAAAATGCAAAACTAATAATTGGCTTTTAAAATGTTCATTGTACTAAAGTCAAATAACCTATTTGTAAAATACTATATACTATACTATAAATGGTCATTATACCATTGCTAAAACAACATCTAATGGTGGCCTAAGACGTTTGCACAGTACTATACTATATACTATATGAACATTTAAACAAATCAGTTTACAGTTTACTAGAGATTAACAGCTTTTATTTCAATATCTGTCTGTACATAACTTAAGTAGGAATATACAAGCTTCTTTTGGCATGATTACTAACAAACATTTGGAGGATGAAGTTGACTTTCTGATCAATCAAAAATGAAGAGGGCCATTTCCACTAATAATAATAAACATACATTAACAGAGAGCAATTCAAAGCAAATGAAAACAGAGATTATAATAATAAGTGACACAAACATAATAAAATTCTTAGTCATAAAACTGCTTTTAAACATTCACATTTACATGAATTGGATCAATGCACTAACATTTAAACTATAAAGCATCAAAGTAAATTCTATGACCAATCAGCAAATCATAAATTGTTCATTATTGTCATTCATTATTTCCCCTTATTATGTTTTGTTGTTGTAATTCAGTATACCTCCAACAACACCAGGCTATAATTAGGCCCACAAGGCCTAAATCAGATGACAATGTCTGTGGGGTGTTCAGGCATCCAGATCATTTAGCAGAGGAGCACCTGTACTCCAATATCTCCAAAATGGAGTCCAGATCCTCTTGAATTATTTTTCCAGCCATTTCCACATTGGCAATTCTTGCAAAACAAAGGAAAATGACACATATGTGAAACTCAAACAAAGCATAAAATTCATATAGATTCCAAGTGTAAAAATATTGTCTAAAAATGTTCTACAACCTCTCTGAAACATTTCAGATAAAACAGTTTTTGTTTTTAACATAAAGCAGTAGCATAGCTTTTTAAATACAAAGCTGAATTATGTTGATGACATTTTTTGATTTATAAGTCCTAATTGTGTTTGGGCCACAAAAAATAAAAAAATAACATAAGATGCCTCAATTGTCCACTAGATAGCTTGTTCATTCTTATTCCCATAAAACAACCCTCTCTTGTGAAGTCAACCATGTTGTATACAGACTTCTTATGCCATTTTTAGCTTGTCTACTGTCTTCCCATCCTAATTTGATCTTCTCATAATGACCACTGCACACACAGCCCGACATCACAAACAAATGAGGGCCTTTTATACAAATTAACACGCCCAGTTGGCGTAACAATACCTTGTGGTAAAACGAAAATAACTTTGAACTCTGGATCTCCGCTGCGTCATTTACCTTCATTTGAATTTGTGAACAATCTGCCCTGCCTTACACTAGCACTGCTGAGGAGGAACCTGTAGCTCTTTCCACAGCGTTAACATTTCTTTCGGGGTGCGTTTATGCACTAGGAGAACATTATGATACGCACACGGCTTCTCCCGCAGATCCTCTGGAAGGTCGAAGGTAAGGAAACCCGAATGATGGGTGGGGGACACCCCGAGCCTGTGAAGGCACATTCCTAAGTAAACATCGTCAATGGGAAACAAGCTGACCCAACGAGAGACCTCCTGCAGACGCATGGCCAAAGCACCAGTGTAAACCACCCCACCGCCGCCTGCGTACGCCGGATACGTTCCCTTATAGAAGCTTTCGGGTATGTAATATTTAGTATGAGGCTGCCGATTGGGCCAGGCATTGGCAATAACATCTCCTACAATGAAATCGTCCCAACCTTTCGTTTTATTTGTATGTGTTTTTTGTACTCCAAAATGGTCTAAGTAGTCCAGCAGAGCCTTAGTCCTAACGAACACGTCATCATCTCCCTTGAAAATGAAGTGGACATGAGGACAGTGCTTTGAAAGCCAGTTCCAGAAGAGGACATCCTTCAGGGTGAGGTTGAAGAAAGTGTCTTTGAAATCCCATTGCAGGATGTCCTTATGGGTGCTGCTCTCCAACTTCAATAGGGCACTCAGGTCGGGATGAGGCCCTGTCTCGGTGTCCTGCCTCGCGAGCAAGAAGACAGTGCGTATGAACCAGCCTCTTCCTCCGCTGTCCCCTTGGATTCGTCCGCTCCTTCCCCATGTCTCTCGGATGGCCTGTCTGTTCTCAAAGTTTCCGACTTGTGACTTAATCGCCATTAAAAGGAACGGCGTTTCAGAGTCCTGTCCGAAACACAGGTTGGGTTGATCCATGAGGATAGAGTAACGCCTACAGTGCATGGACAGGACAAAATCCTTCATTTGTTCAGGAAGGGTGTTGAAATCAGGCAGGTGAGATGCCCAAGCCTCGTCTTGTTCACAGGCACCAGTTTTTCCCATCTCTTGGGGTTGTATTTCACCTCTGTACCTTGTATCGTTACCTCTCAATATGGGGTTGTGCTCTCTGTCCCAAATGTGCTGGAGGCGGTTCCACAGTGCCCCGTCCTCTAGTTTGAGATTCCAGAAGGGCCGAAGTGGATGGGATGCAAGATCTCCCGAGTTTGCAGAGGCTCCGGTGGCAATGAAATGGAGGGGCAGTTGCGGTAGAGGAGGGGAGTAGGAGACGGCTACAAATATGGACACCATGATGTAGACCAACAGGTGACTTACCATCACACAAGGCAAGAGACACAGACATAGGACCTTTCCATTACACCTGGAGCGTGCCATGGACTGGAAAAGAATGGAAAACACTGAATAGATATGTAATACATAGCATCAAATTTCAGTAAATTACAGATGAGAAAGCTCAGACAAGCCAAGCTGTTTTTATTAGAGTAAAATACTAGGGCTTCTGCCACTAGGCGGAAGTCTCCGAAGTATTCCGTCTCCATGGTTTTGCCTCCTGAGACTCATTATGTGCGCCTGACCAGGCAACGTCCACAGCATCCTACCGCCCATGATATTTACATCATGTACTTTAAGAACATTTACTCTGCATATGGAAAAGTCTAGCTTACAGCACTGTTTCATTTATTTTCCCTTGGGCAACTGAAGCCTAACTAATTTAGGATGGCAAAAATATATATAGTTTTCTTATTTTTTTCCCCACCAGGAAATTTTTTTTCCAACAGAGAAAACTATTTCCCACGACATTTTGGGATTTCATAATATTTCAGACATACTAGCTGTACTCAGAAAACGCATGATGAATTTACTTAATACATTAGTAATAATACATAAATTAATTAAATAAAAGAAATTTAAGAATACATTCAGCTTTTCAGCTGAAGTGACATATTCAACTGTGAAATAGCTGAAAGATTATCTATTATCTTACAAAAAATCATTCATTCACAATACCTTCAGATTAGAGGTTTTGTTGCTCTGATTGTTTCAACAAATGCCTTTCATTTATCTGGAATTTTCTCTCCATGCAGTTTCCATCCTTTCTTGACAAGTCCTCAGTGGTCTCCGGTATCTTTCCATGCTGGTTATGGTGTTTTCCAGGAATGAGTAAATATTAAATTGACCTTTTCTTGTGCAAACATTATGTCCTCATTCTGTCGTTGGAGTGTTGAAATTAAACTATAGAGTATTGATTCTCAACGTCTTCACAGGTGCAGATACTAAATGAGAACATTTGCATGCCACAGGTGATTTGAGGAGGCACATAAGCCACACCCACCTACTACATGTAAAACCTGTTTGCATAATCCCTACTTTATACCCAAGCCTTCTGATATGTAAAAAGCCTGGACTGAGATATTACACGCTTCAACAGAGCTGTTGAGCTCACAGTGTGTTCTTTCTTTATCAGTGATGCTTCCTATAGGCTACACCTAAAACAATGTTGCTGGGCAACATGTTTGATGACTCCTGAGAGATTTAGAGAAACGTGCCTCAAATCACAAAGACTGAATTCTTCCTTATTGGAAGTACAAAGTTATCATTACATAAGAACCATGATTAAGTCATTTTTCCAACCCAAGTTAGCAAAGCAAAGATTATAAAATTAAGGAATACAGTTGCATGAAAAAGTATGGGAATCTGTGAAAATGTGAATAATTTTAACAAAATAAGAGAGATCATACAAAATGCATCTTATTTTTTATTTAGTACTGTCCTGAGTAAGATATTTTACATAAAAGATGTTTACATATAGTCCACAAGACAAAAAAATTGAAAAAAATGAATTTATTAAAATAACCCCTTTCAAAAGTTTGGGAACCATTGGTTCTTAAAGGATTAGTCCACTTTCAAATAAAAATTTCCTGATAATTTACTCACCCCCATGTCATCCAAGATGTTCATGTCCTTCTTTCTTCAGTCCAAAAGAAATTAAGGTTTTTGATGAAAACATTCCAGGATTATTCTCCTTATAGTGGACTTCAATGGCCTCCAAACAGTTGAAGGTCAAAATTACCGCCGCGTTCGTTCCGTAAGTTGAATAAGGAAGGCGTAGGACATTCTTTTTGAAGAATACGGAATCACGTTCTGGTGGAAGCACTTGTGATGCGATCATTTGTGCCTATAAAGTATATACATTTTGATTTTTTTTTAGAAAATGACTGATCGTTTCGCTAGATAAGACCCTTATTCCTCGTCTGGTATCGTTTAAAGCCCTTTGAAGCTGCACTGAAACTGTAATTTTGACCTTCAACCGTTTGAAGACCATTGAAGTCCACTATAAGGAGAATAATCCTGGAATGTTTTCATCAAAAACCTTAATTTCTTTTGGACTGAAGAAAGAAGGACATGGACATCTTGGATGACATGGGGGTGAGTAAATTATCAGGAAATTTTTATTTGAAAGTGAACTATTCCTTTAATACTGTGTCATTACCTGGATGATCTACGACTGTTTTTTTGTTTTGAGATGGTTGTTCTTGAGTCCCTTGTTTGTACTGAGCAGTTAAACTGCCCAATATTCTTAAAAAAAATCCTCCAGGTCCTGCAGATTCTTCAGTTTTCAAGGATTTTTTGCATATTTGAACCCTTTTCCAGCAGTGACTATGATTTTGAGATCCATCTTTTCACAATATGGACAATTGAGGGACTCAAACACAACTATTAAAAAAGGTTCAAACATTCACTGATGCTCCAGAAGGAAACACGATGCATTAAGAGTCAGGGGTGAAAACTTTTTGAATTTGAAGTTCAAGGTAAATTGTACTTAATTTGTCTTCCGGGAAACATGCAAGTATCTTCTGTTGCTTCCAAAGGGCAGTACTAAATGAAAAAAAGAAAAGATATTTCAACAAAATAAGAAAAATTTGGACATCTTCGTCCTGTTCAAAAGTTTTCACCCCCCGGGGTCCTAATGCATCGTGTGCGAGTAGATTAAAACAATGGCCGGTGTTGTGCCGAATTTCAACCCCCTGCCAAATTATTACCCCCCTCGTTGAAGTCACTACCTGATTGCCTAATCTTAACCCCACCCCTAATCCTAACCCCTCCCCCACACCTACTCCTAAACCTACCAATACTAGCGGGGTAATAATCTGGCAGGGGGTCGAAATTCGGCACAACACAACCTATCTGAGTGTGGTACAACCATACTTAATAGCGAATAATCAGAGTAATGAAAATTGCATGTAAACTGGAGTGAAGATTCCTACTTGTGTCATGTAAACATTTTACTGCGATTAAGACCTTACTCTGATTTTGAAAAATAATCACATTATTGGTGGACATATAAACTCATAAGGACTGGCTGAATTCCAAATAGCCATAAAATGATATGGGAGAAATATTGAGAGTAGTAAGCTATTCTATATTCAGTCACCATCACTTTTTTATTTCTGAATGAATCAAAGTTTTTGAACAAATCATTGAATCAATGACTTATTCACCTACTGTTGCATTCCAAAATGTATCGGGCACACAATTCATAACCAACCGCAAGTATGTGAACTGCTCAAGCACTCACAAATGCTTGCTTACTTGTTAAGTACGTTAAGTATTTTTCTTGCCTATCAGCACTCTTGGAACACCCCCGCAAATCAAATTCAAAGACTGGAGCTAGCTGTTATACAGTTATTACAGTATAATTATTATAGAGAACGTGCTGTAAAATCATATGCATTTATCACTCCACATTCATGCCCTCAAGACCAGTCTACAGAATTGAGTCATCAAGTTTCACCAATATTACGGGGGATTTTGGAGACATGGATCAGCAGCTTTGCCTTGAGCATTCTTACGCTGGCCTCTCACATGTGCACATGATTCCACACACACTCTAAAAGCCTTTGCCCCAGTTTCTTTCCTCATCCCTCTCAGGCACACTACCATTTTAGCTTTGTTCTATCATTTTGACTTTAACGCTGAAGTGGCCTGCGAGTAGGCGGTCACAGGAGGGATCCCTCCCCCAGCTTTTCTCTCTGACACTGAGTAGATTAGATTGCAACAAGGACGCCACTGAAAAGCCAATGGAATCCGAGTCCAGAGAGGTCTCTCTCGGAGAGAGCAGCACCTAGGTTTCACTTTGACATGATAGGTGTCCTGTATTAGACCATGCTGACTATCGATCCAAGCCCTTAGGGTGCCAAATCACAACGCAGTCGCACAACACAACAGCTAACAATTATGTAACTGGTGGGCTACACCGCTCATTTGTCAATGGTAATCTAACAGCTCATTGACTATGCTGTAACTACCAATAATTTCCAAACCAACATTCCTGGTTCTGAATGAACTGGTCATGGTTAGGGTGGGCTTATGTGAGTGCTAGGCTAATGCAACAAGATACCACATTTATTTCGTGTCACAAGCCATCTGAAAAGAAACACAACAGCATTGCCAATTTGTTGTAAAAAAAATTTATTTCGACAAATCATTTCAGCTTTGCAAGAACATCATATCGATGAACAATTTTATAACAAGCCGATCTTTTTTTTTCTTTTTTTTTTAAAGAGGTACGTTATTCTCATAGTCATTACCGGCAAGGATCAGTCTAACACTTTTAATCGTTTTTGCTTCACAACAGTATCACAGTCTCTCACAGTAAAGTTTTAAACAGGAAAAAGGATGAAGCCCCATCATTTGTCAGTGATAAAAACTGAAGTACACACAAGTATATGGTCAAACCCCAACACAGGCTAACGTGTCCGTCTTCTCTCTGAAGCAGCGTGGGCACTGATTTCTCACGGGGGAGAACGGCTGAGTCAGTAGGAAGGGGAGAGAAGACTGGAAGGTCAGTTTGGAGCAACATGCATTCAAAGTACATCAAAGTACAACCCTTGAGGGATCGCTATAAACCTCTATCCAAAGAGTCACTGATAAAATTGCCATGATCAAACAAAAATTAACATAGGAAAATATAACTTCTTAAATGAGCAATTTAGCAGTTTAGTGGGTAAGAAAATCTGCAGGTATAAGTGTAAATTTACAGTAACAGAGTATGACAACATCATATTGCCGGGGAACAAGGTAAGACACTGATAACTGAGCAGTTCAAACATGTTTTATCCTAGAGAGGGCACTTCTTTTTGTCAATATTAAGATGCCAACCTTCAAAGCCAACCTTCATTTCAGTATTTGGCACAAAAATGAGATAATAATAACAATAGTAATAATAATAATTTAAAAAAAGAACAAGCATTACATACATGAATAAAGTCACAGAAAGAATCAATTCACAAATTTACAACATGTCCAAACAAATTTTACACAAAACTTTACATTTAGTTCATTTCTATGTGCAAACCATATAGTGTATATAAGATTATTCAACACAGGAAATACTGGTCATATATAGTATCCAGTTTTGACGCTTTGCACACATATTATAAACAAATTCAGCTTTCATACACTGAGATTCCAACAGCAATTCACAGAGTCTGATGTCCAGCGCTATTCATTCAGTGTTGCCAGGTGATTCTGGTAGGCCTATGAAGTATTTGTTTCTACAGTGACAGGTATGATTGAATGTACAAAGAGGTAAAATTTCCCCCAATGTCTGGAAGAGCAAATCTAGGGTAAAGAAGGCATACAGCAGTGGCTCATGGCATTGACAGATGCAAGCTAACAGTGAAGCTTGAGTTGTGCCAATGGACATTTAACAGGCCTGAGGTTGGGATTCTTGATAGAAATGGTAGGAAAGTTTAACCCACATTACTCTCTTGTCTCAACACGTCTAGCACACAGCAAACACACTTCTTGTGCCCACACACACACACACACACACACACACACACTTTTGCGCAAACAGATATAACACAGAGAAAAACAAACACAAACATTTACAAGACTTCCAAGTGCTTAATTTTCTTTCCACTGATAGGTGCTACATTGACTCGGAAGACAGGTTATTGTACCAAAAGGCATCCCTGGCGTTACTTTTTCGCTTATAATACACTATATACATGTACTCATGCGGGGATTGGGGGGGGGTCCTGGCAGTTTTTGGAAATGGTAAACAAACTGTTACAAGATATAATGGAAGAAGGTACCTGATGCCAGATACCATTGGATCTGTTTAGCAATAAAAATAGTCACTAGTTATTAAGTTCAACCAGGGCATGTAACTGTGTTAAATTTCTTTGAATTCCATGTCATTTCAATTCAGTATGCTGTGGCATGTGGTCAATTCAAATCAAATTTAAACTCATGAACTAAAGGGAATTACAAATTTTGCCCAATCCTGCTTTTCTGATGAAGATTTGTCTGATTTCTCAGCACTCTGTCACCTCACTGAGACCTATTTATTAGGTGTTGCTTACCTAATCGTTTCCTCTGGGCATAATCAAGCTACAGTGTCAGACAAAAACACTGTCAGCAGAGAGAGACAGAATAAAACAGTCAGCATGTCACGGTATGACAAGTACAAGCAGCAGCTGACCCTTAAAATAACAAAGCAATGGCACTGAACCGGTCGGTAATAGCAGCCATTTTAAGCCAGGTTCACACTCTACGATTGTCATTGTTTGAGACAAATTTTGTGAATCCTAAAAGATTCCTCGGCCAAAATCTGAAGTCTTTGATCGATAGTTTGACATGCTCGCCAACAGCCGATCAATGACCACTGCAATCAAATCTTACCTACGATGAAATTCTGGCAGTGTCAGAAGTTGACAAGCAACAGTCGTAAAGGACTATTATAAATCATACAGTATGCACCTGGCTTTAGATGGGAGCATTTCTGTGGTCTTGTACCTATAAGAAGACACCTTTACTCTAGGTACTGTAGGAGGTTTTGAACTGGAGCATATTTGAGCTGAAATGCAAAATAGTATACTTTGTCATGCGCTGCTGGGCAGAGAAAATTAATGGAGACACAGCAGTGGTGTGTGAAGGCCCAATAGCTCAGTGAGGCAGACAAGAGCTCAGAGATGACAGACAAACTCCTCGCTTGTCAAGACTGATGAGAAGAGGCTTCAAGGACCAAGGCTGAGAACTTGACAGTATACAGGAAGAAAAATGTGTTTCACAGTGAACTGAGTGAAGTCTTTTTTCACAGAATGTATTCCCATAATAATGCATAGTCTCTAAGAGAACACGAAGGTAGGAAAATGAAGGAAGAATTCAAATGGAGGAAGGGGCTCTGGTTTCCTTTGTGGTACGTAACACAAAACCAGATTGTTTGCCTACAGTCCTGAGAGCACTAAAATCTGATCATGGTCAAAATAGGCAGGGTGTTTAAAATTAGGGCAGGCATTAAAGCTGATAAGGGTAGTTCATTTTTCTTATGCCATGAACTAAATACCAAATGAAAGAAAGCACTTCACGTTTTAGCTACATCTGCACACTATCGTCGTGGTACTTTCCTGCTGAAACTAAAATATCTACTTGTCACCTTGATGTGCAATTCTGAAATGCAAATTCAAACCATACTGAAGAGAGAGATTTATGATGATGACTTGGCCCAATCCAGTCATAGTAATTTTGCCCAATAATAAACAGTGTAGATATTCCTTATTAAAAATGTAAAATAGGATTTGCGTTCGATTTCACAAGATCTTTCTACTCATAATTTCAAAACACCATTTGCAGCACAAAAAAGACAGCAATAAAACATATAGAAAGCACAAAAATAAAATTAAATGTGTAAATTTAACCATTGCACTTCCTGCACAAAGTTAAATAACTAGTCAGTTGAATAAAAAAGACAGAGTAAAAAAAAAAAAAAGCTATTGTATAGTCTATTGTGCACTTTTGCTTTTTTTTTCATGACACAGTGCTCTATACAAATTGCCCTCTGTCCAACATCATAAGCAAGTAATAGAAAAAAATATGATTTTTGGATGTTATCTGCCATTGTAGTGGCTGGTTCAATAAAATCAAAAATGTCCATTAGTAAAACAATGTCAGAGCGAAAAATAAATTAAATCAGTTCCACTTCCACATCAACATCAGTCTCTATTGCACACCTCCCAAACAAAGACACTCAGATGAAGGATTCAAGAAGTAAATCAAGTAACAAAAATAGCAGTATCGAAAAAATTTCAAAGGCAAAATGAATCTTCATGTCAGTGGAGAAATTTATAAATAGTTGGCAGCTAACGCAAAAGTAACCAAAAAAAGCACTTTCAAACGATCTCCCAATTCAAAAATAGTCTGTCTAGAAAAGTTCTATGCACAGTGGAAAAGGAGTTTGAAGTTTGCTACAGCTCTTGGGTCTCGAATGTGATGCACGTCACAGTTCTGAGAAACTCAACACATTGAATATTTTTCTGTGCTTGACAGCCAGAGAGTACTTTGATTGCATTTGTTATCTTATATAACGTTTGTATTTAACCAAACTTAATAATAGTAATATAATAATACTTTAAGTGAAATGAGTTGTTATTTTAAATGAAAACTTGGCACATTATTAACAGAGTATCAGGGTGGGTAGCGCAAATATCCATTTGTAATGTAAGTGCTATTTATATGAAACAAAAAGATTTAAAAGAGCAGAGGTACCTCAATTAAAACAGACGAAAGACTCTTTTTTCTCTCCGTTTCTTTCAAACTACTTTCATCTTCTGGTTATTTCTGTCTCTCGCTCTTTCTCTCTCTCTCTCTGTCAAAATCCTTAATCTCAACTGTCGCAACATTTTCTATCCATTCGTTTCTCTCCATTAATTCCATCTTCCTAATTATCTCCTTTTTCCCTCTTGTTTTCTTTTTTCTTACTTGCTCCATCCTTTTAAACTTGTGTTTCCAGGCCACTCAGTTTGGGGGTGAGGATGCGAGGTGTTACCCCAGAGTTGAGGTCTCTCTCAAACTCTAGCAGCTGGCCCATGAAGTTGAGGTTGGGGGAGACTATTGGTCGCCGACCCCGCACATACTTATAGGCATCAGTCATGGTCATAAGGGTGTGCTTCATAAGGTAAGCAATGACAATAGTCGCTGAGCGGGACACGCCTGCTTGGCAGTGCACAAGAACGCCCCGTCCACACTGGTGCGCTTCCTCTGAAAAAAAAAAAGAAAGGGGTGTGACACACATTAAAAACAACACAAACCAAAAATATTAATGACTCATCCTGCACTACACAGATTGTGGTTCAATCAAATGCTCTTTATAATGAGAATGTCCTGCCCCCATAATAGCTATAAGGCTACTAGCTATTCAAAAAAGAAAGGGATAATCCTGGCCACCCTTCCTGCTTCAATAAGAAATAAGGACAGAAAATTGCACTTTGTCAAGCCATTTCATTGGGTCTGTAAATGTTTAAACTATGAAAGAGTTGACAAGTTCTCTTACCGATAAACTCAAAAACCTCTTCAAAGTACTGTCGCAGGTTCTGCTTGCTGTTGTCAGTAGCAGGGAGCCTTTTGTAACGCACCAAGCCTGTGTCCAGGTGGTAGAGAGGAAGATGGGTTGTGACATTGACCACAAAACCAATATTGAGACGAAGCAGTAGATCCAAATCCTGTGCATCTCTCTCGTTACCCAGAAAAAGGAAAGGGAGGATGGGGCTGATCACAGCATTCTCCACATCTGGGGTCATCACACTCTCCTCAGACAGTGACGCTGGGAGGGAGGAGGAAAGAGGGAGGGAAAGGTGCACTGGCAAAAACAAAACAAACAAAAAAAACATACTGTTGCTTACATTTGTTTTGTCATATTTCTAAATGATTTATTAATAATTTGATCATCTTAGAGAGGTGTGCTGGTATGCTGGAAAAGGATTTGAATGTTTTTAGATTCTTTTCAGTCATTTAAATATGGCACTGAGTATGATGTCATCAAGCCCTTATGTAAGAAGAAATCCATCCTCCTTATCTTTCTTGTTTGAAGTCTCATCGCTCTTCCCCCCATAGAATGGCTATTATCCTTTAGTTCTTTCAAAAAACTTAATTTTTTGAGTTTCAATAAGACATAAAACAGAGGATAAAGCATTCTGAAATTTCAGAAAAAGAATTAAAGGTAGAAAGGGCTTAATCAGAAAAAATCATGGGTAATGTAACTCTGGCAATCGTTTGAAGCTAGACTAACGAGGATTATGCACCCCACAGATTAACTGAACTGTAATTTGAATACTATCAGTGCACATAGTCGCATAGCCTAATGGAATATGAGAAAATGAAATCGAGGTCAGTACATTCAAGTGGGATTATCAATGTGAAGAGATTGTGCTCATCTTTCTGAGTGGTCAATCATCAACACATTATAAAGATGTCACTCAACCTGCTGAGTACTTGCATCTTTACCTCGTCCATTTTCCTCATCTTGTTCTCTGTTGAGTGAGTTGAGGACCAAGTGGAGCGACTGTGCAGAGGGTAAGGTGTGTCCACCTTCCCTCTCCCTCTGTTTGGGTTTGGGCTTAATAAGTGTGCTAGGAGCAGAAGGTGGGGGAGAGAAGGATGGAGGAGAATCTGGAGAAGGAGAGCGCAGAGACGGGGATTGTGGAAGCACTTCGTCATCAAACCCGTTGCCATCCCCCATGCAAGCATCTGCTCCTTTGTTCCATAGCCTCTTGAGGGAATCCCTGCCCTGGTCCCCACTATTCCCTGATCCGATAAAGTCCAAAACTGCCATCTTCCCTTGCTGGAGCCTACGCCTTCCTGCCTGATCTGTCAACTGGGAACGAGTGAACTCCATAAGGTTCCGGCAGTCGAGGATTACAGGATTTCCGCCATTGCCACTATTCTGGTTGTGGCCCATGCAGGTCCTTCCTGAGCCCATGCTATTCCCTGCATTGTGGTGGATAGGTTGGGTTTTAGAGCGAGTCATCTTTTTTGCTAGCTCCTCTGGCCAGATTGTGCGTACACTGTAATCGTCATCATCGGGCTGGTATCCTCCCATGGTATGTGCTCCAATATTACGGCCCATGTTGGGAGGATTCCCTCTGTGTGGGTTGAAGGTCACTACAATGGGGTCACTACTACAGTAGCTGCATGTGGAGCTTCCAGTTTGGCTTGCTTTGGGATTGCACCCACTGACGCAACTCTGGAGTGCTCGAAGAGGTGCAGATGAGGACAGAGGAGAACAGGGTAAGCAACCACCAACCAGTTTCTTACGGAAAGCCGCAGGGCTCTCAAAACCTCCAGCTTCTCCAGAACAGGATGCACAACCTAAAGGTCTGAGCAGCCCTGTGCGACAGTCCGACACAGTGCTGTTGGAAGAGGAGGTGTTGGTGGTGGAAGCAGTTGACAGGCACCCTCCTAAAGTCTTCAATCCCATGGTTCCACCACCTCCGTTGGCAGCACTTGTTCCTTGGGTGTGGGAAAAAGAAGAGGATGGGCTTGTACTACGACCGTGGTAGCCAGTTGAATGACCTCTACCTCTTCTACAACGCACCAACCTCCAACAGCCACAAGGGTGGGAAAAGTCAATCGTACATGTGTGGTCAGGACTGGGGAAGCCTCCTCGGGAGGAAGTAGGGGAGAGAGGCAAAGCGCGAAGAATTTGGGGCCGATTATCTCTAGTGCGTGAGGGACGAGGTTGACTAATGTGCTGGTAGGAGGAAGGGGCTTGGGAAGGGAGTGAGGGTGGAACAGCAGGGTAGTGAGGGCTTAGGATGGCAGCATGGGGTAATGGGGCTGAACTGTGGTGACGGGATAGGCTGTGGGCGTGGGGCAGTTGGTGGCCGGGTCCCAGTTTGGAGTTTTCTTTGTTTCCTACAGATGATACGTCCTTCTCACTGTGCAACGGGTAGCTGGTAGTTGCAGAACAAGACTTTGATGACAAGTCTCTATCTCTAGTAAGCTTGGATTTTGACTGCTGTCTTTGGGCTGGTACAAATTCCAAGATCCCTCCAGGAGAGACTGTAAGTTGGCTTGGATGATGGCTACTGTGCTGAGTCCTGTTTTGACTCTGATGATGGTTCTGCTGCTTCTCCACTGACTCGGAAGACTTTCCTTTGCATTTCCTTTCACCTTGCCCTGGATCCAAGTGCAGGGACACCCGTTTAGTTCTGTTCCCCTTGATGCTTCCACTTCGGGTAAGACTACTGATGCGGCCTTTGTCTATGTAAGATCCTCCTCTTCCACCTTGGTCTAAAGACACTTTAATGTCAATGGTATGGGTGTGCTTGTGAGGCCTGGGACCTAAAGTTACAGTCCCATTGCTGTGACAATGGCTAGCATTGTGGCCGCTGCCCTCAAAGGGAGCACCTCGTTCTCCTTTTTCTCTCTGAACATGGGACGACTGCCTGCGCTGGCATTCCAGAGACAAGTAGTTGGAACCTAGATAGGAACGGGGTGGTGGGACTTGGGGTTGTGGTAAGCGGGGTGGGGGCTCGTTGTGAGTGGCTGGGCGGTGGGAGGAAGACTGTGATGTGGTTGGTGGGGAGGCCACGCGCAAGGCCAAACTTTTGGGGCGCTGAATAACCACTATGCGCTCGTCAAGAGGGAGCGGAGGCATCTGGGGCTGAGCAAAGCTGTGTGGTTAGGAAGCAGAGAGAAAAAAAGGCAAATGAATCAGTGCTCATTTACTTTGCTACTTGTGTAATTTGAAATAATCAATTAGAAATGTGCACATAGAAGACATACATTATGTGAGTATTGCGCATACAGTTAGTATTAGTCACAGCACACAGAATTACATCAACAATTGTGATGAGGTAAGCACAGAAGACAGTCTTCTGTTAGTCATTCACAACCTTCCTTATAATTAAACACTGTGAAACAATAAAGAACAGCACACAGGGTACATCACAGACTTGTCAGTAAGACAAATCCTAATGTAACAGAAAATCCCTTCTGACCCATTATCTTTGTTAACATAAATTCCAGGGGTTCACATCTATCAAAGAAGGCATAAAAAATAATTATTACAAGCACACAAGCAAACAATGTAAAGAAGTGTATAAATTGGGTAGCTTAGGTAATGATGTCACATCTGGGAAATATAGACGTAATTTTATATTCTTGGTTATCACCATTGTCTTGCAACATATCAGCTTTGTCTACTTGACTGTTAAAGAGAGGTCATTGTTTTGCTAGAGATTACTAAGGTATGCATTTAAAGAGTTCATCTTGAAGACGTCTATTATAGTCAAACATGTGATGGAATGTAAATGGAATAATGTTATAATTTGTAATGGAATGTAAATGGAATAATGTTATAATAGAGATATAATCTGATGGTTGCACTAATCACCCCTCCTCAGAGCAGAGTAGACCAGTTCATTATTCTAAATAATGACAGTTTGAAACATTAGTATTAGATATTACGAAATGTCAATGGAAGGACAATGAGAAGGTTAAAGGAATAGATCAGCTATTAATGAACATTTAGTCATAATTTACTCACCCTCCAAGCCCATAAACCTTTCTTTCTTCAGTGGTGCACAAAATAAGAACATTTGTTTTGCTTGAGAAAATGCAATAAATGGAGACCGAGTAATTACTTAATTTTTGGTTTGACATGGTTTGAATATAGAGTACAACTTTTATAATGGTTCTGCATTATTTATGATGCATAAAAGCTTCAGACTTTCTACATAGTTATTCCATGGAAAATAACATGGAAAACAGGCTTCATGTTTGTGTTCCACAGAAAAAAGAATGTAATTTGGGTTTGGAACAACAAGAGAATGAGTAAATAATAATAGAATTTTTATTTTATTCCTTTAAGAATAACCAAAGGGTGAAAAAAGCGGAGAGAACGAAAAAAGTGTGTGTGTATGTGTAAAAGAGAATATAAAGCAGCACAGAGAGAACAGTTACAGGATGTGACATGGCTGGATTGACCTCATGTAGGAGGGAGGCATGCACAACAGCACTTGAGACATATACCCCAACACAACCGCCACACACACACACACACACAGACCCGAGGACAGAGCCAGCACACCATGCTCTTATTTCCACATGCATACATTCACGCACAGAGCCTGGTGATGGTATCCTCATCCTCTTTGCTTTTTTCAGTCTTGCCTTTTGTAGCCTGTGGTGGTGAAGGGGGGTGGGTGGTTACATTGACCCAGATTTGTCATATTGCAAGTCAACATCACTCCAATCACTTTAACTCACACACTAAACACCTTATCAGCAGGATTTCACACACAAACCACATGTGTAATGAGATTTTTCTGCAATGAATCACGTACAGCAGCACACGCTTGGGCATCAGCATGTGCTTCTGTCAGAGATGTACAGCATCAGCATCAGTGAGCTCAGGTACCGACTGAGCGCAGACACAGCTACAAACAATGATCAGGTTTCACTGATATCACCACAAAGAACAGTGTGTGGTTGTATAAATACAGTAATGTTGAAGCAAAATGATAACTGAACCGTGAAAACAAACATGTACATCTGATATTACAGAAAGAAAGAAAAAAGAAAGCTCATGATGGACATTGCTGATTTTGTCCCCACCACTTATATAATATATGTGACAGGGATATAATACTGATATAAGACAGAGGAAGTTTCTATTTTTATGATTTAATGACAAACTGGTAATGAAATTTGTTATTTTTTTCATTAAAAGGGTTAGGTTACCCAAAAATGAAATTTCTGTCATTAATTACTCACCATCAAGTCTTTCCACACCCGTAAGACCTTTGTTCATCTTTGGAACACAAATTAAGATATTTTTGATGAATCCGAGAGGTCCAGAAAAGTAGTAAAAATATTGTTAAAATAGTCAGCGTGACTACAGTGGTTCAACCTTAATGTTATAGCGACGAGAATACTTTTTGTGCGCAAAAACAAAACAAAAATAACAACTTTATTGAACAGATTCGTCTCTCCCCTGTCATTCTCATACGCTGTTTACGTCTAGCACTTCCAGGTTCCAGGCTCAGTATTGGCCGGCTATGGTCATGTGAGCAGCACGACGCATGCGCCGGCCAATACTGAGCTGGCGCTCAGATGTAGAACCAGGAAGACGTTCTAAAGTCGTTATTTTTGTTTTGTTTTTGCGCACAAAAAGTATTCTTGTCGCTTCATAACATAAAGTTTGAACCACTGCAGTCACGTTGACTATTTTAACGATGTTTTTACTACTTTTCTGGACCTTGAATGATGGTTATTTCGTTGCTTTCAATGGAGGATAAAAAACCTCTTGGATTTCATCAAAAATATCTTAATTTGTGTTCTGAAGATGAACGAAGGTCTTACGGGTGTGGAACAACATGAAAGTGAGTAATTAATGACAGAAATTTCTTTTTTGAGTGAACTAACCCTTTAAAGGAGTTAAATTGCAGAGCCCTTAATACTCAAAGCAGAAATGTTACCACTATACCAACAATTTAAATTCAGTATTAATCTGCTAGTCATATATCCAGTGACCTACACAATCTTGTGACAAGAAAGTGTCAGTTAAGGAATTTTGTTAACAAATTACATTTGTCACTTGAATTGGTCAACTAGAATAATCAGTCCCCAATGTGTAATGAGAAGTTTGAAGTTGTCAAATATACGATTATTGTCATGTAACGTAACATTTTAAATTATTTGTGCATAACCTAATTATAATTAATGAACTCTTCGTCATTTAGTGACGCCATTACCGGCTTTTTAAAACAAAGTAAAGGCCACGTAGCCAACACAAATGATGTAATCATTACTCATAGGCTACCATATAGGCCTATTCACAACATTAATTTATTTAGCATCTATATTTTCATTTACACGCAGGCGTACATTAACGTGGATAATTTCCAGGCATGTTTTACATTCAACATTCTGCGACAGATGCATGCGCCTCCTCAACTCTTTGCCTGAATTTTGACTGCATTGTTGTAAGTCATTATAAAAATTATGGTAAAAGGTTAACAGGGTAAGAAGGTGAAATCCAGTGGAATGATTTCGCGCATCGTCACACGTCATTACGTTCATTGCCAGTTTCTCTCACTGGAAAAAGAAATCACAGCAGTAGCCTAATCCTTTGTTTCTAATGTTTCTACAACTACCCAAGCATAATTGCGCTTAATGCGACGTCTGAACAAACGCTTACTTAGATGTTTCACCAAAAGAAGAATGATTACCAACACAATGTTATCTAGGCCTAAACTAGTCTAGTCAATGAAAGAGAAAACAAGAGCGTCCGCCACGGATTTTCAACTGTATTGACTGTCACTTGTTAGGCCATGCTGATGCTGTCACGCAATTTCGGATGCGCTTCCAATGTAGCCCAGTGTCTTTTCGCCATTTGAGCTCACTCTTTCAATAGCATAAGAGTGCTAAAAGAAATTATGCTTACTAGATTTAAAATGTATTTGCATTACAATTCGAGCGTTTTGCGTAGATTTTTGGTGTGTTTCTTTAGAGACAAGCTCCAAAACGTAAACTATTTTTATTATAATGAATTTTTAATATAAACAATAGCCTGCAATAAAGCTCGCACTTTCTCACTAGGCGACATTTTGTTGAAAATGAAATATTAAGTAGCCATTAAGTATAATTCATTGCCGGAAACACAGAGATACATCACTGCATATGATGAAGGCCTCAAAAATAAAACGAGGAGGAGAAATGACTTACGTTATAAACTGTACGTCCGCTGTATCGTCATTATTTGTGATGAATTAGATCCTTGTGTTTCTCCGCGCGACAATTCCGCTCCAGTGCCGCGAGACATTTACATAGCTGCGGTTATCTATGGTCTGCCTTAAAGTACGGTTTACACTGTAAAAATCCAGTGATGTCCATCAGTATATGACATTCAGGAAGTTTATCCTCATCCTGTTCAACGCGTTTGACTTCATCAGTGTGGACAATTAACACAATAACAATGTGTACGCCAGCGCAATGTATGTGCGCTTCTGTTACTGTGCGTGTGCATGAGACAGCGCGCTATGTGGGGGGCGGGGTTTCTGTGTAGGTGACATCATCCTAGACCAATGACAAACCAAATGTGACGAAATGCTGCCCAAATAACGTAGCTGCTGCAAAACATGCTATATATTTTACAAGATTACCAGTTTCTCTTTTTAAATAAAGTTTGAAATTTGGTGCAAGGAGATCACTTGGCCCCCGGCCACTTTTTTTTTCATAAAATGACAAAAACTCAGGCTACTTATTTTTAAAGCGAAATTCACCTTGTCATATTTAGGGATCTAACAGTTTATCATACCAAACCTGTGTTTATTGATTTATTTATTGCAGAACACAAAAATAAATTATTTTAAAGAATGTTGGAGTCCAAGAATTTTCATTTTTGTGTGAACTATCTCTTTGAGAGAGAAGGAGTCTTGGGGTGGTGGGGAGTGGACCCTCTAAAGGCAGCCATAATCTGGCCTCGATTTTAAGTAAATGTAACTTTGTTCCTCACTGGAAAACTGAAATAGTACATTATTTTGCTTTACAACTTTTTTTTATCCCACCAAACGCCTAGAGATGGCAGCAAAGTGTTCATTCCTTCACTGTCCAATGAAAGGACATGATCAGAGACTGTGATGTATGGCATAGAGCTAAGCAACAAAACAATAAAATAAGTTTTTGTTTGCACTTGTTGTGCATTTGACTTTACTCGATAGGATTGGGATAACAAATGGTAGAGAAGGTAATAGATTCGCCCGCTACTAGTTTCCTAAAATGATATCCCTGTTGAAAAAACCAGCATATGCTGGTTAGGTATGTTTTGAAGCATGGAAGCTGGTTTGAGCTGGTTTATGCTGGTCCTTAGGTGGTCATGAGCTGGTTTAAGCTGGTCAAGTGCTGGTCCTAAGCTGGTCCTAAGCAACTAGCTCCAGCTTAGGACCAGCATTTGACCAGCTTAAACCAGCTTCCATGCTTCAAAACATACATAACCAGCATATGCTGTTTTTTTCAACAGGGATAACCTATCTTTTTTGTTATGAAATGTGTTAGTTTTAGTTTTTTTTTTTTTTTTTTTTTGGTTTGTTTTGCTTTTAGTGAGATTTGTTTAGGGCATTTCAATGCTCTTTTTCCTAATACATAAGTTCCCACTTCCTTCACTGTGTGTCAAATGAGAATGTCTTTCGAACACAGCTTCTGTCTACAATTCTGCGTAGCCTCATGGAACACGTGGATGACGTGTGATGTCTGCACGAGCTGGGTGCGCAGAGATATGTAAATACAGGTTGACAGGCAGATAGGACATTCTGTCATTGTATTCGGATCGAATGCAATGATTGGATGAATTTTTTTTTTTTTTTGTCCTGAGTCTTTCAGAGAAGATATATGTATTTTTCTTTTTAATATTTAGACCACTTCTATTATTGATTGCTATCAGGATGTGAATAGTTTCAACCAGTAGGCTATAACAATGTAACAAGTATATATAACAAGTGTTTTTGAAAAACATTGCCCACCCTACCTTTAAAGTCACCACAAAATCAAGATCAGCTATTCTTATTTTTTACAGAATATTGCAGTGTTTATTATAAATGATTTATTAGTGCACATTATTATTATTATTATTTTTAAATTCATGGGGTGGTGGGGAGCGGGGGAGTCCCAGTCCTATTGTGAACGTCTCTTAAAATATTTTCTCTGATGATGTGTTTACTGGTGTGAGGGCGGGACAACCTGTCACCCACATGAGACAGCAATAGCAAACCACAACAATCCAAACAATTTCCAATGGACAAAATCAATTCTCACCCTACATTTTTTTTCTTGTCTGAGAAGCCGTTTCACTGGGATATACGTAACAATAGGGAAGAAAAGACTATCGCAGTTTTCGTTAAAGGTGCACTCATTTTTATGTTTACATTTTGCTGCCTCATATGACAGTATAACTGGCAGTTATATACTGTTGGTGTAGATGCAGAATCACAATACAAACACTGGATGACACAGTAGAAATAATCTCTTCACAGGTGTATTTGTCATCCATGATTAATTCAGTCAACATGGCAGCCACCATGAAGGAACCCATCCCATGTAGAATAAAACTGGTTATAGGGTACTGATCTGGTCTCTTCGTTTTACGTGAGCGTATCATTTCTAACAAATTTTTCCAACAGCACTGGTCATGTATTTGTACGTAAATCTTATTAATGAGGAAAATGCACATGAGTTAACTGAGGTGCATTTTTCTTGCTTTCTCTTTCTTTAGATTTCATAAGTACACACACACACACGTTGGGTTTTCATGTTTTACGCGGACATTCCATAGACATTATAATTTTTATACTGTACAAACTGCATATTCTATACCCATAAAGCTACCAATCACAGAAAACTTTCTTTTTTAGATTTTCAAAAAACATCAGTATAATAGTATATAAGCTGAGTATAAGTATTATCCCCAACAAACCGTTTCTATACCAGCATGATGAATCCGATCTTCAACTAGATGGAACTGGATTAAATATTTTGACTGTTGTGATCCCAATCTTATGACCTGTAATGCTGCCTGAACCAAAATCACACACTGTTCGTTGTTGGCCAAAGGAGAACTGGCCCCCTGACTGAGCCTGTTTTTTCCCAAGGTTTTTTTTCTCCATTTTGTCACCTGTTGGAGTTTGGGTTCCTTGCTGCTGTCGCCTTTGGCTTGCTTAGTTGGGGACACTTGATATTCAAAAATGTTTTTGATCTGCCTGCATTGACACCATTGTATGCAAACTGTACTGAGCTGGATGATGACATCACTGTTTTCTCCAGAGCCGATGTATAGATAAATTAACTAAATTAAAAACTATAGATTTTTTTTACAAAGGAATGAATCAATACTGAATTTACTTAAGCTGGACAATGACACCATTTTCTTCTAGAGCTGCTGTGCAGCCAGAATTATTTGCCATGTTATCACTGTAAAGCTGCTTTGACACAATCTGAATTGTAAAAAGCGCTATATAAATAAAGGTGACTTGACTAATTATTATATACCAAAAATGTCCCCATAAGTCAAAGATTTCTGGTTTTGCCATCCTTATGGGGACATTTTGTTCAATTCAGAGCTTGTTCTGTGTCTTTCATTAACCTAACACAAAACAATTGACATCTAGGTGATGTCCTTAGACGTTATTATAATAAAATACGTTTTTTTGCATAGCGAATATACATATTAGACTTTAATTTTAAAACTATGTGTGAATGAAAGACTTTTATTTTAAATCCCTATGCGAGAGAGGCAGAGGAAGTCGACCCACAGTCTGGTTTCACATTTCTCTTGAACGCAAACAACACTGGCGTCCGGGCGCTGCTGCGGAACCAGTCGTGATCGCCCGACTGCTCGGCTTTTCACGGCTCACAGATGTAATTCGTCGCGTACCACGGACTGGAACCGACCAATTTACACCCATTCACAACCGGGCCACGGTTAGGACATATACTTACAATCATACTGTCAAAATATCAGTGACTTTTTCGAAGTCACCCGGCCAGCTAACGCGCGTTAGCAGGTTAGATGTGATTTTCAGAGGCGCAGAGAGCCAGTATACGAGAAGCTCCGCGATGTTTTTGTGCTTGGATCGTTAGTTTGTCACCTTGAGACGATATTAAGTGTTTGATTTGGTTTTGAAACGGACATGTTGACACCTGTATGACGGATCATTACTCGGAGTAACGCTGATCTGAGCGCTGCTGAGTTGGCTAACTGGAAGGAGCAGCTCAATAACTTGCCCTAAAGTTTTTGTGTGTGCTAAGCGGGACTTCCATGTGTCTTTTCTCAGGCTTGTGAAGAAGAAACCAGGATTTAAGTTTTGACATTACTGATGCGCAATAATATACATCCGTACATTTATAGTTTGGACTAAATTAGGGACCCTTTTGCCACCCGGCCTAATAAAACTTGTGAGTCCTCGGACTCGATTTTGCACATTTGTGCTGGGAACAATTTTGTTGTATTTTATTAGCTGACGGGTTCAAATTACTCAGACTATTCTTTAATGCTGTAATTCCCTCGAAAACTCACTAGTTTGACTGCAGAAAATCACATAGGAAGTTGGCATTCAATGTTGACACCCGCCGATAGGGTTAGTCGAAAGTTTTCAGTAAAATTCGTCTTCCTGCCGAAATTAGTATGACTTAATGACAGGACTTTTTGACTAATCTGTGCTGGTTTGGGGTCTCACACCGAGCTCAGGAGTTCATTTTGGACTTTGGACACTTTTCATCTTGCCTTGCCGATGCCACATTTGATTGAATTGTGAGAGCTGTGAACACGTTCAGTTTCAGAAAATAAACTGTCAAATTCAACCTCAGAATATGTCGACGAGGACACCACTGTTACCCATGATTGACCACTCCACTGGCCAGGTGAGTCTAAAATCTGTCTGTTTTCAAAAACTTGGAAGATTATTGCCCCATTTACTAGTTAAGTTTTGTTTGTTTACTTTTGTATAACAAGCTTTGTTTTCTTTCATCACTATATTGCCATGTCAGATCATGGCCTAGTTAGCTAATATAAAATACAGAAGCTTATGATTCTCTAGTTTAGCCAACCTGTCAGCACCGGGGAAAACCTCTTTAGCTGCTTATTTTTCACTTGCTTATGTAATACGAAAATGCTTTTTATTATTGTTGTACAAACAGGAAACCACGCAACAGTATTGACTAATAATTTCCTATTTACCAGAAATAGAAGAGGCTGTTATGAGTTCATTCTAGATATTATTTTGACATGTTCTCATAATCTTTTTGTAAGTGTTTGAAGATATAAATCCACCAGTTTACTTTCTGTACCCTTTCAAGTTCAGTGGTTGGGATTTCAGTGTAAATTCCATATATGTCTATTTGCCTTGTTCTGCTTTTTAAGTGAAGTCAAATTTATTTGTATAGCCTAGTGCTTTGCTCAATACACAGATTTTTATAGAAATTCATGATAATATACAGTAGTATACATTTTGTGACAATATAAACAATCAAATAGTTGAAATTCACTACTATATAATATATATTACTTTACACTGGGTCATTGTGATATTGCCAACTAAGACATGTTCCTGGATCAACATATTTTGTTGATCCTGGAACAACATTCCTGTCTGAAAATTTAGTCCTTATCCCTAAAATCAGAAGGAAATGATAGGATGTAGAAGCACCTAACCCTTGTTTTAAGCGTAAACTTGACATAAACTGTAAACTTGTCCCTCAGATCTGATTGGTTGATTGGAAAGTAGTTCCATGTTCACCCTTTACACAAGTATACTCTATGTATGCGGATGAAGTTGGATGTACTTGCATATCCAACTTTATATGTGAGCTGTGCGATAATATTTTACTTTTTGTTATGACATATAAACAATCAAGCAGTTTACATTTGCTAGAAAGTATAATTTGCTTATGTGGGTGTACTATATGTATGCCAATGAAGTGGGATACACTTATTCAAAAGCGATTTAAATACCACGCATATTGATAGTGGCTCCTGACGCCCCCAAATTATAGGCCTGTATACACAGAGTAAGCGTGATCGCAAATTTAAAAGTGAAAGTTCAAAGTTAGCGTGCATTCAAATAAACCTCTGGTGTGATTAGTAATATTGCCACAAGTTTACATACCAGTGTGAAAATTTCCTCACCGTGACCTAGTAGGTACTCGTCTAAGTTTCATTGATGCTTTGCATTTGAGGAATTTCAGAACATGTTACAGTTGAGATGCAAGTGGTCTGTTTTGATCTGAGCTCACATATTTTGAAACTTGAAAACATTTGAATGGTCTTAAACCCATGGAAGGAAGTGCTCTAAAGTAAATCGTTGTGTGTAGCTTGTTTCTAAGGCCAGTTTTAACCAAAAAGACTGATCCTCTTTCAGTGACTCTGACTCACTGGCAGAATTGTACCAACAGTAAGCAGCTTGCTGTTGAAATCTCAAGAGACTGATTTGGAGTCAGTTTGAGTGTAAGGTTTGTTTATAGTGAAAATGAAATGTTTGCTGAAATGTGTCTCTTGCTAAGTCATACCCAATGTTCCTGTGATTTGCAGTTTGAAAAGGTTGGTCAGCACTTTTCCCTCAAGATTTTTTCTTGTGGTTTAGGGGAATCAAGTATAATCTGTTAGGCCTGATGTAGTGTAATGATTTTTAATCATCTCAGGCTGGTCTCCATGTAAATCTTTTTTTTTTTTTTTTTTTTTTAGGTCAGATAAAGGCTTATTTTATTTCCTCCTTAAGCAATGTTAGGAGTTGTGGCTCTGTTTTTCTGGGCAAAGATTTGTGATCTGCAGCTTTGTCAATCTGGACTGGCATTTCCAGTCAGGCATGGTTTGGGGAGTGCCGTTGGAGGTGTGTTTTTATTTTGAATGTTTAGTTAATCTTCATGCATAATGCATTTTTGTCAAGTCTTACCTAATCAGATACTTATAAGTCTGGAAGGTCTTGAGAGAAAATCACAATTTTGTGTAATATTCCCTACAAAACAATCATGATTTTGAATTTTGTCATCCTTCAGTAGTTTTCAATAGTCTGCTTTGCCACTGAAAAATATTTTCTCATTTGACTTTAAGCTAAAATGTTTTTAGTCATGTGTTGTAGTAGCTGTAGCAGATCACCTGTAGTTTGAGCTTGACATGGGCATCTCAGTCTTTCAAAGGCTGAAGCGTTGTAGCGTTTCACCGACGGGGGGATGTTCAGCTGCCATCTATTTGTGTACTGGCTGCTACCTCCCTCCTCTTGAAATAGTCATGTTGTGATAAAAATACTGATAAATGACAAGCTAGCTCACACCCCTCCTTTATTCCCCCTCCCTCTTGTGCCAGTCTACCCTGCTGTTTTTCCCAGTGTCTCAGACAGTTACCCCTCATTCGGAGCCTCTGCTTCTCCTTGACCTTCTAGTGCACGGAGCACCGATGTTGAACGTGGTTGTGAGCTGTCGCACGGCAACATTCCCACAATTGGTGTCCTCTTTCGGGTGTGCGTTGCATCTTCGGGGTGGTTTTCGTATCCTTGTCAGATATTAGTCATTCACGTGGACCTGAATGTCTTCCTTCGAGCCTTTGTAATTAAAAACCAGCAATTCAATAGGATGTGTGTGCCATGTGTAGCTGCTTTTCAACCAATGGCCTCTGCCCGACACTACCGTGACAAAGTTGCCTCCCAGCCAGCTTGTTTGGTTCTGTTTACATATAGGGGAGAGTGGGGTAAGCTGTATTAGGTGTGCAATATACAGTGCCTTGCGAAAGTATTCAAACCCCTTCATTTTTTTTTTTTTTTTTTTTTCATATTTTGTAATGTTGCTGCCTTACGCCATAATGGCAAAGCAAAAAACAGATCTGTGACAATTCTGTTCCAAGGAAAAACTAAAATAAGTATATTGCATAAGTATTCAAACCCTTAAAGGGTTAGTTCACACAAAAATGAAATTTCTGTCATTAATGACTCACCCTCATGTTGTTCTACACCCGTAAGTCTTTCGTTCATCTTTGGAACACAAATTAAGATATTTTTGATGAAACCCGAGAGCTGTCTGACTCCTCCATAGACAGCAATTTAACTACCACTGTCAAGGTCCAGAAAGGTACTAAAGACATTGTTAAAATAGTCCATGTGACTTCACTACAGTGGTTCAAACCTAATGTTATGAAGCGATGAGAATACTTTTTGTGTGCAAAAACTCTCCTACACTGTTTACGTTAGGTGCTTCCAGGTTTCTACGTCAGAACCGCCAGCTCAGTATTGGCCGACTCTTTTCACATGAGCAGCCCTTCGTGTCCATGTGATGCTGACGCAGGAGCTGACCAATAATAACTCTGCGTTCTGAGGTAGAACCTGGAAGAGCTGGACATAAACAGCGTAGGAGAATGACACAGAAGAGTTGTTTTTTTTTTTGTTTTTTTTTGCGCACACAAAAAGTATTCTTGACGCTGCTAAAAACTGCTACCACCATGCTTTACTGTTGGGATGATATTGTGCAGGTGTTAAATAAATAAAAATAGTTGTTGTCGATTCCAATTTGTCCGTTCAAGCGCAAGAAGAAGTGAAAGAGAACTCAATTCAGTATTCGCATGCTGTCTATGACGCGCTTCTTTCTGTGCATAAATAAAAGGATGACATCTAGTGGAGAAGACTAGTAATAAGATTCGCCTTAATCAGGTAATATTTTTAATGTTTGCAGAAATTAATATGGAAAAAAGATTTATTCATGGCTTTTGAGAATCAATATCAAATCAACCACATTTTTTTAAAAAACAAAATTAATTTGATCTGCCATTTATAGGGCTGAAACGATTAGTCGACATTATCGACAATAAAAAATTGTCAACAAATATTTTTGTTGTTGAATAGTCTTTTAATCTCATATGACCTATTTGAAGGGCCTGCAATAACGTGGTTTGACCAGTGAGGTGCTGTAGCGCAATACTGTAATGCAGCTTTCCCGGATTGAATCCAATAGAAGAAGACACGGTGCTTTGAAGTGCATAGTGCAAATGATGTCGAACCCCGTAAAATGTGGGAGTTTAACATAGCATAAAACATAACGTTTAGCATAACTACAAAAAATGCTGTCATGCTACCAACTCTCATTCAAACTCACTGTTCTCACGGCACACGTCCATTTTCTCACACAGTGAAAGATACATACAGCAGAGCAAATAGGACACAGACAACGCGCCGACAGATAAGACAGATCAGGTTACTTTTGATATAAAACAATATCAAACCTGTAGCGCCCCAGGTCAAGCGGCACGTGAACCTATTATCTTCCTCTTTTTTGCTATTACAGCACAAAATAAACGTGAATGAACATCAAAAAGTATGTTACAGTACAACTTACTGAAATTAAGCCATCTCTAATGTAATCACTTAATCAGAGTTTCAACCGCAGAAAGACGTCAATAAAACAGCTTGCAAACAAGTTTGTCACAAAATGTTACATTTACCTCAAGAAAGCCATTCAGTGACCATAAACTCTAAAAAGGAGAAAAATCTAGAGGAGCATTTTTTTTTTTTTTTTTTTTTTTTTTATAAATATGCACTATTATATATTTGTATTTTTAATCAAAGTTATTACAATTCCCAGTTTTTATAAAAAAACGGTACCAGTCATTGTAACAATTGGACTATTGATGACTTCTGAGGAGGAAAGGAAACCTGAAGGTGTATTCAGTTGGCTCAAAATTCATTAAAAACACTTTCAAAAGCTGAAGTGATTTCCTTGTTTTATTTATTAAAGTATAGCTCAATATTTTAACTAATTGCTAAAGTGGAATAATCGAACAAAGCATACTGATTAGCCAGTGTAATAATCGACGATTAGTCGATTAATCGCTCTAATAATCGTTAGATTAATCGATTATCAAAATAATCGTTTGCTACAGCCCTACAAATTACGCAGTTGAGATGAAACCGCTTACCCACTGACACATCTTACCCACTTTTCCATGTGTGTGTGTGTGTGAGATGTCATCTTTAACTGCAGGTCTCTATTAGAAGAGAGACCGAAGGCTGAGGTGAGCATATATAACAAAAAGAACATTTTGAGCAAGAGATCTCCATAGCAACATGAAACTTCAGAGTTACGCCGTGAAGGTGAATGCAGTCAGATCTTAGCAACACTAGCATGACAGCCTCAGTCATTTTCTGTAATAATGGTTTTTAGTTGGTTTGTATGTTACATACTGTCCCAATAAAACAAACCGCTCCTGAACATTTGTCAGCTTTGACGTCTGTGACCAGCCCTTAGTTACTGGGCCATAAACGTCAGTGGTGACAAACACTGAAACTACTCTTGCTCAGAACACCCTCAGATTGTTCACTGAGGAATCAGAGAACTCCAACCGGTTCGACAGATGACATAATGAGAAGTCTCAAGTCCTGATGAACTATTAGCCTAGTAGCAGAATTACTTAAATGAAGGGTTGTTGTGTATTGTAGATGTGGAGCTGGATCATCTGGTTGGTTTTCCCACTGGTGCTAGGTTAAAGGAAATAAAGGTGTTGAGCAAAACTGGTTTTTCTAGGAGAGAGGTAGAGCTAGTTCATCTGTAGCACAGTGGAAGCACAGTGTTTGTATACTGCCTTCTTTCTTTGGTTGTAAAGATGGTTTTAATTGATAAGCATCTGTCCATTTCGTAGGGTTTAATATGTCTTTGAATGAGCAGGATTCCACCTGGATGTTTACTGATGGGTGTGGTACTGAGCTGAACTGCACTGATTTTGATGTTGTGAAATCATAGCAGAACTCAATGCTTTTATCTTGTTATAACACATCAAATGATACCATTTACTTTCTTCCAGAGACCCAAAAAAAAAGGGACTGACCGTGCCCACGCACATAGACCGTCTAGGTTGTTTCAGCTCAGTTGAGGCATCAAATTGAAATCGATTTGAAGCTGTAAATGTGTATTTATGTCCAAGATTTTATCTTGTAAAAATCATTAGGAGATTTAAGTCATTCATTGATCTTTGGCTAAAACAATTACTCGACTCATGGCTGACTCAGAAAAATTTCCTCTATTACACTGTGGTCATGGTTGGAGAGTTCAGAACGTTTGTGTTCAGAAGATTTTGGGAATACCTCACATCACACTACAGAAATATATTAGCCTTAGGGCTGGGAGATACAGCTAAAAAATGTGTAACGATATAATGTTTCATATTGTTTGGTATCGATAATTATTGGAAAAAAATGTAAAACGTAAAAAAAAAAAAAAAAAAAGAACAGTAGAGAAAAAAAATGTAATTTAACCAATGCATTTTTAATTGAGGCAAACAACAAATAATTTTAAATAAAAAATAAAATATAAACACATCTATCTTATATTTTATATAAAGATTAAATAAATAAGCGTCAAAGGAACTTAGAGCTGCACAATTCTGGATAAATTGAGAAACTTTTTTGTTTTGTCAAACTAAGATCACAATTCTGAATGACAACTAAACGAAATAACGTAATTTACTAGAAGTTCTGACAAAATATTAATTGCTGCAGTCTATTTTAAAAATTTGAATTTTAATTAATTATTTTTAATATTATTTTTTTGAATTAGTTTTCAGCGCCAAGTTTCTTTCAGAAGCTGATTTGCTTAATTTTGATCGATAACAGAGACATTAGTGTTTATACCTGAACTATAAACTTTTATCTCAGTACTTCTGTGATAATTTGAATATTTGTAACAGAAATAAAGATACTGTGTGGTTGAAAACACTGTTTGTGCAGCTGGTAATACCGACATGACAACTGCTCTCTCAAGATGAACTTTGAAGTAGATCAACTGTAAGATGTAAGGAAACCATGAAACTGCCACACTGACAAGCTGATATGTCCTTTTTTATTCACAATCTCCTCGTCGCCAGTAGGTACAGCACTCATTTTCATGAACTCCACAGCAACTTGTTTGTGTGTCACTCGTAGCGCGTCTGTTTGTGATCCAGGGACGGAGCGATCTTAAGAGTTGTTCATGCAACCGAACTTCATGTCTGTTTACATTTTAATGCATTTAAGTGAAACTATATCGAACATCTTTTCTATCGTTATCGATTAAGACGTACCGTCGATAAATATCGATACCGTTTTATCGCCCAGGCTTAGCCTGATCTCATAACATGCCAAATTTAAGTCTTGACGAAAGAAGTTGTGTACATTTTGGTGAAAATTAGTCATGCGTATTAAAAATAACTAGTAGTAGTTAAATTGAGTAATAATTAAGTCGATAAGACAAATTTAAAGTGACTGGTAGCCTAGTTTTAACCAGAGTTTTATTGTACAGGTTTTTTTTTTTTAAATACTGTTTTAAAAATGGTAGTTTCATACACTAACTACACTAATGGTAGTTTTCATACACCTTTTCTGATGATCTTAGAGGTCTATTCTCTAATTTTATTTTTCTATATTCCAGTAGTTTAAAAGAGAATGTTAAAAATTATTGATCTAACCAGGTTAAAGGGCTTCATCTACCTTATTTTAATGTTCATTTCATACAGGTTTAAAATATTTAATAGTAGTTAATTATTAATAATAAGTCAAGATTAAATTAATATTTTATATATGAATGTATGAAAATATTCATATATTTATTTATGAATATTATTATGTGAATGAATAAGTGATCATTTTTGACTGCCACGGAGGCCTGGTGGGCAAAACATGCATAGAACTGCATTACAAACTAGGGCTGGGGGTTATGGCCAAAAAGTCATATCTCGGTATTTTTTGGCTAAATGCCGATATATGGTATATATCTCGGTATTTTCTACATTTTTCTATTTGGATTTAGAAAAAAAATAATCTGTATTTCCTTTTTAAAAATCTTGTCATCCTGTCTAATGTTGTCCTACAAACAGTGTTTATATTGAAAGCTATTAATACAAATATAGTGAATGTAACCATGTAGTCTGGCACACTAATAGTCCTACAGTATGTGCAAAAAAGAGAACGTTACTTTACATTCTAACATTGTAACAGTACAATCTAAAAATAAAAATGCTTTTTAAAGCAGAAGTTAAATTCACTAGACTAAAAATTAAAATAAAAACAAAAGCACAGACTAATTAACTATATATAAAAAATACTATCATAAAAATACACTTACTTGTAGGTTTCAAATTTTACATATGGCACATTTATTGTTCAACAACAAACATTTTATCAAAATGTATATTTTAGTCAGAATTATGGCAATCCCATTCTATCGAGCTCCATCTGTTTGGCGTGAATGCGCGCGGCGGCGCTCGTTCATGGAGGTCTATGAAGTTTAGAGGAGAATGAGATTCGCTAGCAGAAGGCTCGTCCACTCCTGGCAGCAAAAGGGAAATATTTGTATGACTTTCTAACATTTACAGATGGAGAATATACCTGTGAAATGTAAGTTAAGCGCTTAGGAAAACAACACATCACAAAAGCATTAAACAGCGCAAATGTCAGCACATGAATCTGTCAGAGCGTCTGACGAGGCAAGCCGCTTTAAACGATAGGCCTACGTGTTAAATATATCTTAATCTTACGAGTTATTTTTAAAGCCCTTAATATTAAGCATGTCTCATGTTTAAGCCAAATTGTATTATGTATTTCCCCTGCAGCAGCACCCTGCGACGTCCACCGCTGTTTTTCAGATGCGCTCGTATAAAACTACTGTATATCGATATAAACGGTATCGCCTCATTCCGTATCGTATATTAAAATATATCAGTATATTGTACAAACTCGATATACCGCCCAGCCCTATTACAAACCTGTCAATTTCTTTTATCGCAAAAGTAGAAAATCAAAAACGTGAACAAATTGCAAGTTTTGGCCGCTTGTAATCCATATACAGCACCTGCTGCAGTTTAAACCTTATTAAAGATGCATAGTATATACAGGTGAGCAGATGAGCCCAGGATATGAACGCAACACGCTAAATGGTTAAGTGTTTTCTTTATATTAGTTTTCTTTGGAAAAATGCTTAACGAGAAACTGCGTTGTGTTTACATTCTGGGTTCATCTGCTTGCCTGTACATCATTAATTAGGTGTAGGCCTATATTTGAATTTGGTCTTTTAAAAGGGTGGTTGGTTGATTATGATTTCACTTTTTTAAGTTTAGTTAGTGTGTAATGTTGCTGTTTGAACATAAACAACATCTGCAAAGTTAGGACGCTCAACATTCACAGCAAGGGGAGATATTTTCTTTTAAAGAAATCGCTTTTTAAGGATTAGAACAAACAGCTGGTAGGGACTACAACAAGCTTCTTCCCGGGTTATTGACATCACTAACCCTAAAATTTACATAAACTCTGCTCCCGGGAACACGTAACAAAGGGGTGAGGCCAGCACAAATGCAATAGGACTAGCATGTTATAAAAGCAAGATGACAACATAAGTTATAACTGTAATTAAACTAAACTATACCTGTTCTGTCTTCATGCAGCATATATTGTCTGGCTCTGTAAGCATTTTACAACAGTTCCCACACGAGCGATTTATAGATTATCATGACAGAATATGCTAATCAATGACTAAGATAGTTAACTCCACATCAGCTACATAAATTCATCAACTAACCATTCAGAAATGTCCTGTTGCATTCTACACGTTGTCACTTCTTGAGTCTTTCCATCATTGTCCGACTCCGGTTTGAACATAAAAGGCTGAACAGTTTCTGACATTTTCAGTGAGTCTTTGTGAGGTAATCGGCGCTGCTAACATGAGCTCTTGAAACTCCGCCCTCTTCTTGAGAACAGCAGCTCATTTGCATTTAAAGGGACACACAAAAACGGGGCGTTTTTGCTCACCCTCAAAAAGTGACAAATTTAACATGCTATAAAAAATGATCTGTGGGGTATTTTGAGCAAAAACTTCACATACACACTCTGGGGACATCAGAGACTTATTTTACATATTGTAAAAGTGGCATTATATGATCCCTTTAATATCACTGTCTTACTGCATTAGTACTTAGCACAAACCTGATTAAAATGACTGGCAGGCAATGGAGAAAAGCGTTGTTTTGCCCTCCAGGTGGGCGTTCCTATAAGAGTGTGATGTCATGTGAAAACTATAAATTCTCTGAATTAAATGTTTTATACTAATTTTATTTAATGCATAATATATATATATATAAATAAATGTTTATCTAACCAACTTTAAAGACTTTATTTAAATTAAGTTGCTACTTTAATTTCCTTATGTTCAGTTTTTGTCTTTTTTTTTTTTTTTTTTTTTAAATTACATTATTATTTGTATGTAGAGTAAAGCTTAAGTCATCGTTTGTTGCCAACCTAATTTTCCAGGGGTATTTACTGTAGTGATTAATATAGTTCATTCAACATTCTAATTGTAGTTTTGTCCAACTCCTTTGCCTGAAATAATTGAATCTAACATCCACTTTGAATTACAGTAAGCTCCTTTTAATCCCTTCAATTCCTTTAAAATGTAGTCCCTCTGCTACATAAACAAGGCTGCAACGATGACATCATTCATCCAGCAGTCTTGTATGTTTGACTCATTGCTAGTGGATCAGATTAACTGGAGAAATCTTCAGAAGGGCTCAGTCTGCAGTTTGTCTTCTCCCACTCTGTTTCATAGTCTTGTTTCTCAGCTGTCCGGGCATGTCAGCTCTCGTTTCCAGAGAACTTCTTGAAGGCCTCCTCTTGCTCCACCAGCCACTCCTCCTGACAAACCCAGACACGTCGCTTCCTGTGTATGACCTGGAACCCAAATCATTTTGGCTTTTTTCTTCTCTCTTTCTTAGTCTCCTCTATCACTGTACTTCCGGGAATTAGCTCGACTTCCTGTTATGCCGCAGTGTGTGTGAGGAAGCTGCTTTTCCCAGCTCGGACCCCCAGAGTGGTCAGCATGTGGATCTTATTTTAGGCAGAGACCTTCTGGCCCCTGAAGTCCTCCTCAGGGTTATTCGTCTACGGCTATCAACGCTGGGCTTTTTGTTTTGAAACCATCCTTGAGTATCTGTCCTCACCTCTGTCATGAGCCTTGGAGAAGATTAAACTCTTTGCAGAAGGTATTTTTATGGACCCTGAAGCTAAAAACTAGAGGTACATGATGTTTTGAATTATTATAGACACTGAAATTAAATTACAGGTGGTTTATGGTATATATTCTTGTACCTTTTTTTTTTTTTTTTTTTTTTTTTGTAATGTGCACCTAAGACCCTGAGAGTCTTGTGTCAGTGTGTGTACAAGCACGCACAACATGTTGGTGTGACCCAGAAAGAGTTATAGCCAAGTGTTTTAGCCAAGTTAGCATGTCCTGTCATTCTGTGAGGATTTTTGCATTGTTTAATGTTCTATTTGGACATTCATCTAGATTATCTGCCAATAGTAGTGGCATTTTTCATATTCTCTTTATGTTTCAAGGCATAAACATAATCGAAAACATGACAAAGAGCCACATCTATATAGCTTGTGGGGCCGTTCACATAGGACATGTTCTCGGCACTAGACTATTTATTTAATTGTTAGTCAATGTTTGTTGCTTTTTTCCAGCATTTCGCATTTTTTAGTATGTGTTTCAAGTTAAAAGTAGTTCACCTTTTTTTTTCGAGACCCTACATTTTTTTTCGTTCTATTGGGCTCTTTCTAGCTGTTTTTGAATTCAAGAGCACATCCTTTGTGAATGCCCCCTTACATGTCATGTGTGTTGACTGCAACTGTGTTTATAATAGTTCAGACCATTCAAGTGATACATAAAGCATGACTATCCAATATGTGTGTGTATTATTATCAGGGCTCCAGACTGCGCCTAAAACGGTCGCATTTGCGACTAAAAATATTAATTTGCGAGTGATATTTTTGCTGAGGTCGCCACTGGCGACCATACAAATTCACACGTTATGACTGTAAAATTTGAATGTTGTGTGTTCTGTGACCAGTAGCCTATCACATCGTTTGTTGTGTTGACGTAATTAAATGAGATGCTGTGTGTGAAGGTTTCACTGAGTTAGAGCAACAAAATATGAACAGGTAAGGGAAAATATCACACCAAACCGACGCCAAAAAAATAGCGCTGATGAAAGCCGACTGTGTTGTCACTTCGCGTCAGTGCAAAAATGCTGCATTTGAACACCGTTCTGCTCCTGCATAAAGGAGACAACTGACAATTTCTTCATATAAATTCATCTATATTCGTCATTCAAGGGGAAACCGGCTCTGCAGACTGCAGATACACACAATGCAGCGCGTGCTTACCGTTTGAATATCAATCATGCTGATCACTTTCATTATTCCACTCCGCTCATGCTCCACAGATAAATGTAAGGTCATAAAAAGTCTTCAGTACCTTAACAAGGTACTTCATTTCATTTGATTCAAAGTAAACTGTTGTAGCTTCATTGCTTGAAATAAATGTTAATACTGAAATAACAACAAAAAATAAAACTAAAATAAATAAAAAAAAATATTCAAACTTAACAAAAAATGAAAGCAGAATATAAAAATCTAATCGGATTCAAAATATTAACAAAAACTATAATAGTATTAAGTGAAAATAGTGACATTCATTTCCCAGAAATGCTGAAAATGCTGAAACTGTAAAGGGGAGATAAATAAACACAACAGGATGACTAAAAGTAAGTGATTTAAAAATTTAAGTTCATTGTTGTATGGCTCTTAAAATTATTTGGCGCCTGTTTTTTCCCCCTACAGGAGCCAATGGCTCCTTAATTAATTTTTTTGTCTGGAGCCCTGATTATTATTTTTTTACTGGTTGCTATTATGATTATGCTATTATGAAAAGCAGTACTTAAAGGGATAGTGTAAAATACTGTTTTGCCCTCGACTTTCCCCCCCATGTCAGTCATAGAGGTTTAAGAATGACTTCTGTGGGAAGGAAGAGAGTTGGGGTCCAAAAAAGATTAGACTCTTTTGATAGAAGGAAAGCCATACGAATTTGGAACGACATGAGACAGAATTTTCATTCTGGGGTGAACTGTCCCTTTAAGAGTTGGTCACATAACCTATATGTATTGTAAGTCCATTTTAAGCTTTTAAATGACTATTTTGTGATATGAATTATAGTTAACTTTTGGTGTGTTTTTTTTTTTTTTTTTTTTAATTGGGGGCCTCCTTAAAGTGCCTGATGCGTGTTGCTTATTTACTTCTATTGTTATTAGTTTCTCAAAGGAAGGCAGGTCTCTTCCTGTCATATGTGGTGTTAGGTCTAGCCTTTTCTCCTTTAGGTGTTAATTGTTTTAAGATTTATCATGGTGTGCAGAAAGATTTCTGTTTGACTTTGTTTTTCCTTGCTGCATCTGTTGATATAGAGATTTGGTGAGGTGACTGATGTGTAAATCAGTGTCTGAGCAGCAGTGCTACTGTACTGAAGGTCAGAGCTCTGTGTTTGTGTGTGCGTTTGGTGTTAACCTCACTGCAGACCCTCATTGCACATCAGCTCATTGTGACGTACACTCGCTGCAGTATCATTACACTTCCCTTTTGTCATGAAGAAAAGGCAAACTTGTTTGTCTAAACTGAAGGTGATTTTATATAAGTGGGTGAATCTCACAAAGATGACATGAACATAACATGAACATTTATCTGAAAATTGTACATCGTTTACCCCAATTAGGACATCCACATAAAATACACTTTAGTTTTATAGATAAGCATAATAGATAAGTATAAGAAAAGATCAGTAATCTGATGACCGCTTCTGACATGATAACAGTCAAAGTCTTTCAGGCTTCTGTTAACTGTAAAGCTGTTTACTTTTTGTTTGAGGCTGTTACTAATACACCACTATCTGGGGCACATGCAGACAAGCAGGGCTCATTGCTAAGAATACAGATAACCAAATAACAAGCAATAGCACAAATAAATACAACAGAACAAAGACACAAATGGAAAAAAAAAAATTCTTGTCAGTTTTTTCAGGTAGGTCTAACTGAAGTTTACAGAAATTGAATAAAGTGATTAAATGTAAAATAACACTGCATAAATAAATGCATAAATCACTGCATAAATCACTGTATAAATAAAATATTGATTGTTTTTTTTATTAAAATCGGGACCGACAGCAGCAGGTTTATTAGGCTGCTGTCACTTTTAAGACTCAATGCACATATCCATTATACTGTTACACATGCATTTTCTTTCTCAACTGTTTGTTCACTTAAGACTTAAGCAGCTGTTTACTAGGATATTCACCAAGATGGGATTTTGACACAATTTTGTCTGTATTTGTCCAATCAAACACAAAAAGTGAAAGAGAACTTGCTCTCTGTGTGTGCGCAGAAAGCGAGTTCTCTTTCGCTTGTTTTTGTGCTTAAATGGACAAATACAGATAAAATTATGTAAAACTTCCATCTTGGTGAATATCCTAGTAAACAGCCGTTTAGGTCTCAAGTGAACATAAACAGCCGATACAGACTACCACTAGTCCACTACATAATTTTGTAGTGGACTAGTGGTAGTCTGTATCAGCTGCAAAAATCCTTATTGGAGCATCCTTAAAGGTAGGGTGTATATTTTTTTTCAACAACACTGTTTGGAAGTTTAGTCGGGCCGACACCAACAACAAACGTCTAACCAACTGGCATTAGGGGGCGTATGACGGTCGAGGAGACAGAATGAAAAAGAGGGAGATTTGGAAAAAAAAATGCAGAAAGAGAGATGATGAGACACCAATACAAAACAGCTCAAATGATATCACTTGAATGAAAGTTTATGACTGGGCAAGCACTTTAGGACCTAAAGGGTTAGTTCACCCAAAAATGAAAATGTCATTTATTACTCACCCTCATGTCGTTCTACACCTGTAAGACCTTCGTTCATCTTCGGAACACAAATTAAGATATTTTTTTTATTAAATCCGATGGCTCAGGGAGGCCTGCATGGACAGCAATGGTACTTCCTTTCTCAAGATCCATAAAGGTACTAAAACATATTTAAATCAGTTTATGTGAGTTCAGTGGCTCTACCTTAATATTATAAAGCGACGAGAATACTTTTTGTGCGCCAAAAAAGCAAAATAACGACTTTTTAACAATATCTACTGATGGCCGATTTCAAAACACTGCTTCGGAGCGTTATGAATCTTTTGAGTCGAATCAGTGATTCGGATCGCGTATCAAACCGCAAAAACTGCTGAAATCACGTGACTTTTGCACTCCGAATCACTGATTTGATTCGTAAATCTCCGAAGCTTCATGAAGCAGTGTTTTGAAATCGGCCATCAACAACGAACACTTGTTTGTATTTACTCTTGTGTACTGTAAGTTCATTTTTTGTGCTTCCTTGTCATTTGTTCATCATCTGCGCTTTATTTTTCATGAAGCATTTTGTTGTGCGTCAGCTCTGATAAACAGACGTCCACTGTCGCATTGCGTGTGTAACAGTGGCCAGATAGTAAGAGTTGAGCATGTAAACCACTGCACACTGACGACCGCTAGAGAATGCAGTGTTTAGCGTCATTGTCAGTGCACTTGCCTCGCCTGCGGGGCCGGGGTTCGAGACCGACTCAGAGCAGGGTGGTTAGGAATAGGATTGGAGGGTGAGTTTTGGAGGCGGAGCAATGAAGAGAGGGGTATTTTTCTTTTTTTTTTGGGTTGATTTAAAATATAATTTAAAATAATGTCCAACAGTGTTGTTAAAAAAAATACATACCCCACCTTTAATAGTGTTTTTTTTTTTTTTTTTTTTTTTTTTTATAGAAATGCGTTGCATCGATGCATTGTAATATAAATAAATATGGGATTATAATGGAACAACAGTTTTAAAAAGTGATTTTTCACTATTTACAACAGGATCTGCATTTCCATGGGTTTAAAGGGGTCATGAATTGAGAAGTCAACTTCCTTGAGCCTTTGGCATATAAGAGGTCATTGAACTATAAAAATATTCTGTAAGTTTCAGAACTGAAAACTTCCTTGTTAGTCGAATAAAAGCTTTTATTGACTCCGGGCCCAGCGAACGACTGGTCCTGGAATGTGCCTATCTATGATAGATAGGTGAAACGCCGCCTCCGCAGAAGAAATCAACACCTACTTCATCATTGCAACGTTAGCCCCGCCCACTGCCGTGTTAGTGAGATGACGAGGAGAGAAGAGCAATACAGGACTAATAACATTACCTTTCAAAGGATCCTAATGCTAGGAATATGGTTATTTATTTTCAACAATGTGAATGTCTCAGTTGAGCTTTATTTATTTGTGTTCAGTACTTTTTACTGTGGATTCTTTGGTTAATCAGTCACGTTTTGGCACAGGCTTTGCAAACAGATTTGTACGATAAGGACTCGACAGTAATGCCACAACATGTAAGTAACTGAGTTACTCCTACAGTTCTAATGCCTGATCTGATATGTAATGTTTCATGTACAGTCAAATGTTCTTTGTCTATGCGTCAGTAAATCAAACCAGTGACTAAATGGTCAACTTCATGTTGTTTCTCTTAGTAGGATGATAATAATCTGTTATTTAAACAGTAATTAAATTATATATAGAAAGCGATCAAAGAACGCTGTCTTTACAATCACTAGAGCTGTCAATCAAACTGTGCGCGTTACATTTAATTAACCCTTAGCAGATTAACTCAGCAAAAAAGAAACATTCTTTTTTCGGTATACTGTATTTTAAAGACAATTATTTAAAATCCAAATAAGCTTTATTGGAAAGGGTTTAGCTAAAAAATGTTTTTCATGCTTGTTCAATGAACCATAAATGATTATTGCACATGCACCTGTGGAGCAGTCCTTAAAACACTTTACAGACAATCGACAATTAAGGTCACAGTTCCAATAACTTAGGACAATAAAGATATACTGATTCTTAAAAAAAAAACAAAACAAAAAAACAGGAGAAAGATGCCCAGGATCCGTGATCACCTGTGTGAAAATTCCATTTCTGTTTGTCAGTTGTCTGTGAAGTTTGTTCAGTGTCTCAGTTTTTGAATCTTTTTATGTTCATACAAATATTTACATAGTCATATATGCCTTAAATGAACGTAAACAGTCGTCGAGAATGACAACGCACGTGTAAATGATCAGTATTTTGGATCCTTGCATTTGTCTTAAAGTGACAGCAGCATAATATTCCTAATATTCCTGCTGCTCTGTTTTTAATGTTAATCAAACAAAAACAAAGAAATCACTCAATGCTCTTGACTGAATAACTTTTGCAACTTTAATAAGGATCTTTATACAGTGATGATTATGCAGTTATTTTACGTGATTTATTCTACTTCTGTACCTGAAAACAAATGTTTGAACTACCTGAAAACCCTGAAAAACACATCTTAGCTCTTCTTTGCTCTTTATTTGTGCTATTGCTTGTAGTTTGATTATTTGTTCTTATGTTCTTTATTTTTATTTGACAGTAGTCCTTTTTTTTCCCTGAACATAGCACATACGAACGTGATAAAACGTGATATATTTACCTAAGACTATCTTTGCAGATTTCTCTCACTGCCTGTGTAACATTCTGACTATCAACACTAAATAATGGAGGGTTTTTCTGTGTTATGAGCTTTGTGTAATGTTTAAATAGCACTTAAGAGTCTATCAGTGATGTTCCTAGTAACCCCTGACTGACTCACCAGTGATGGGTGTGTTTAGCAGAAGTGATGTAAATTCATCTGGCTCTACGAGGGTGTTATCAGGAAGATGCGTCAAAACTAAATCACAGACCTCATCCAGTTGCTTTTTTTAGGTCCCTTGAAATTAAGTTTCTGCAGATTTTTGCCATCTGTAGACAAAGGACACCCTTAGCACACTGACGTACGGACACAAACCAGACTTCAGGGACAGACTAATGTGAACGTGGTGGCAGTAACTGTGTTTTGAAAATGTGCGACGATCCAGACAATAGAGTATCTGTTTGAATCAATGTCCTCACCTTACTGGTCAACAGCCTGTCCTCAGATTTCAGCTCTAATGTGAGCTCACACACAGGGACAGGCCACAATTGATGCTCTGTTCCCCAATCAACACAGAAAGAACCAAGTGTACCTCACGCCAGTCAAGAGAAATCCCCATTGTCAAATACTTCTCTCTCACTCTTCATCAATTTCCTCTTTTTTTTTTTTTTTTTTTTTCCCTTGACTGCTGTCTGTCATGTGACCTCATTTCTTATCATCTCTACTTGTAATGCACTGAAATGAAAATGCCTGAAGCTGAAAACAAAACTGAATGTGTTAATTTAAATTGGCCTTTGTTTAGGAATAACTGAAGTTCTCTTTCAACTTATTTTTACATTTTCACAGATATTAATCAATATTTTAAAGGTTGTTGGAGCCTAGATGTTATTGTAGTAAGGGCTTGACAATAAGAACTGACCGATAGCCCAAGGCCAGTGTGAAAGACGCTTGGGACTGTTGACGTAACTGTCACTGGCCCGTGCTTTTAAGTCTTGTCAAATTAATCAGTTCAAGCGCTCATTTCAGTATAGGGCTGGGCGATAAAACAATAACAATAATTATAGCAACATACTTTTCACACACCCAAAGTGGTCATACAAAAGGCCCAAGACAATGAGAAAACTGAATTAAGTTTGTGGTCAGCTTTGCCATCACAGGAATGAATTACAATTTAAAATGTATTAAATTAGAAAACTGTTGTTTTAAATTGTAATAATATTTGACAGTATTACTTTTCCTCTGTTTTTAATTAAACAAATACAGCTTTGGCGAGCAAAAGAGACTTCTTTTAAAAGCATTAATAAGTCTTACTAACAACAAACTTTTGAGCGGTAGTGTAGATAATTGCCCAGAATGGTCTAAAAAAAAAAAGTGATATTTGTGCAGAAATGTATATATTTTCAGATGTTTAATATCTCCCTTCTCACATCACATCTGATGTGCTACATAAGATAGACTCATATGCTTTGTGCAATCATTGGTTTAATGTGTTAATAACTAAGAAGTTGAACCACGTATGTTAAATGGTTAGTTCACCCAAAAATGAAAATTCTGTCATTAATTACTCACCCTCATGTCGTTCCACACCCGTAACACCTTCGTTCATCTTCGGAACACAAATTAAGATATTTTTGATAAAATCCAACGGCTCAGTGAGGCCTGCATTGCCAGCAAGATAATTAACACTTTCAGAAGCCCAGAAAGGTACTAAAAACATATTTAAAACAGTTCATGTGAGTACAGTGGCTCAATCTTAATATTATAAAGTGGCAAGAATACTTTTTGTGCGCCAAAAAAACAAAATAACAACTTTGCAACGATATCTAGTGATGGCCGATTTCAAAACACTGCTTCATGAAGCTTTACAAATCTTTTGTTTCGAATCAGTGGTTTGGAGCACTAGAGTCACGTGATTTCAGTAAACGAGGCTTCGTTACGCCAAAGTTCATGTGACTTTGGCAGTTTGATAAACGATCCGGACCACTGATTCAAAACAAAAGATTTGTAAAGCTTCGAAGCAGTGTTTTGAAATTGGCCATCACTAGATATTGTTGAAAAGTCGTTATTTTGTTTTTTTTGGCATGGAAAAAGTATTCTCGCCGCTTTATAAAATTAAGGTTGAACAACTGTATTCACATGAACTGTTTTAAGTATGTTTTTAATACCTTTCTGGGCATCTGAAAGTGTTAATTATCTTGCTGGCAATAGAGGCCTCACTGAGCCATCGGATTTTATCAAAAATATCTTAATTTGTGTTCTGAAGATGAACGAAGGTCTTATGGGTGTGGAACGACATGAAGGGTGAGTAATTAATGACAGAATTTTTATTTTTGGGTGATCTAATCCTTTTTAAGTTTGCCATTGGGACTTAAACACACAACTATGGAAATGTAAACTGAATATGCAGTCACATTTGAATATTGACTGCAATGTGCTTCTTTAGGCTTTTAGACATTGTGCTTGTCTGAAGAGGTGTTTAAACAACTGTTGAACACAACCTCTTTCCCAACAATATATCATCCATCAACAGCTGCTGTTTACTTGAAGTAAACCTGAACCATTCAGTCTGCTTTTTAAGGTCAGTGATGCTGTTATTGGATGTCAAAGGGGTTTCCGTTCTCATTTTTGATCAAGATTTTCTGCCTGTTTTCTCTCAGGCAAAAACAAACCAAAAATGGTGTCTGTTGAAATTGTGGTGCATCCCTAATCTCTGCTCTTTTTCGCAGTCTCTTCCTTTTTCTACCTCACTCTTCATCTCTGCCTCCCTCTGCATGTCTGCTTAGTGTGAGAATCAGATGGCGACTGGCGACAGTCCTATCCAATCAGAATCACTCGAGCTCTGATAAGGATATTATTAAAGCAGTGCTCTGCAAACCTCCCATCTGTGCTTTTAGGTTCAACCTTCATAACTGTTACCAGGTGAAGAACTGTGGTCTGGAATAGTCGAGAAAAACAAACACTGGCCTAAACAATTTTTTTTCCTCTCTCCCTTTGTAGTCTCACTCCGATTCAAAGCGCTGCAACATGCCCCACTCCACAGCAGACGAGCAGCCACACATCGGCTGCTACAGGCTCCTGAAAACCATCGGCAAAGGCAACTTCGCCAAGGTCAAACTGGCCAAGCACATCCTCACTGGCAAAGAGGTGAGGATTGAGTTTAACCCCCAAAGGAAAAAATGACAAGGCAAACCATAGGCTGTTTAATTGGCATGTGATTTGCCAGATGAGTGGAATGTCTTTAAATCATTTGTCTGTTCCCCATAATGCAGATGCTACTCAATTGTTAGCTCAAATCTGAGATCTTAAAGTAACAGCAGCAGCCGTCCACCTGATCCCACTTTTAGAAAAAAAAAATGCACTGAAAGTGTGTTATTCACTGGTGATGAGAATGTACTTTGAGTACGTAGAAATGGCAATATAGTATTTCACAATAATATCATTAAATTGTATTTTTTTTGGTATTGGGTATCGCATAGGTTATTGGGTTTGATTTACAAACACTAAAATACTTAAATTTAAAACTACTACTTAATTATAAAACTTGGGAAAAAATTATAGAAATGTTATTCAATGCATTTTCTCATTTATTTTGCCAATTTAAAGTCAGCATGTAATAGAAAAACACCTTGTTTTCTAAGTGCATATGTGACCCTGGACCACAAAACCAGTCATAAGGGTCAATTTTTTTAAATTGAGATTTATACATCATCTGAAAGTTGAAAATATAAATATATATATATATATATATATATATATATATATATATATATATATATATATATATATATATATATATATATATATATATATATATATATATACATACATATATATATATATATATATATATATATATATATATATATATATATATACATATATATAATTTGGCCGAGATACAACTATTTGAAAATCTGGAATTTGAGGGTGCAAAAAAAATCAAAATATATTGAGAAAATCATCTTTAAAGTTGTCCAAATGAAGTCCTTAGCAATGCATATCCACTCACAAAAATACATTTTTGATATATATTTATGGTAGGAAATTTACAAAATATCTTCATGGAACATGATCTTTACTATGATTTTTGGCAAAAAAAAAAAATCAATAATTTTGACCCATATAATGTATTGTTGGCTATTGCTACAAATATACCCGTGCGACTTATGACTGGTTTTGTGGTCCAGGGTCACATATTATTGGTCTTATTGTGATTCATCCGTACATATGTTTAATTTTTATTTATTTTATTTTGACCTTGTAATGTTTAATTTAAATATCATGACATGATAAATGCCAGACTTCTCCAATAGTTGTTTCTGCTTAAACTCTGCTTCTTTCTTATAATCAACTGCAAGCTCACATTCACATCCGCCACCATCCAATCAACAACCAGTGAATTGAACCAAGTCCGCACCCTATATTTGTTTTTCTTTTCAATAATTTTTCACTTGGTTGTAAGTCACAATGTGGAAGAAATGATCTGTCGCTACTTCCGTTACATCACAACATTAAAAGAATAGTTCACCCAAAAATGAAAATTCTGTCATCATTTACTCACCCTTATGTCGTTCCAAACCTGTAAGACTTTCGTTCATCTTCGGAACACAAATGAAGATATTTTTGATGAAATCTGAGAGCTTTCTGTCCCTCCATTGACAGCTACGCAGCTGACATTTTGATGCTTCAAAAAGTTCATAAAGAGATTGTAAAAGTAATCCATATGTATTGAGCTATTTAGTCCAATTTTTCTGAAGAGACTTATTACTTTATATGATAAACAGATTTAATTTAGGCTTTTATTCACATATAAACCTTGATCAGCAAACATAAACAGAAGCTCAGCCAAACCTGCCTGCACACGAGAACAAACCTCTTCCAGAAGCTCAAACGTGCTGCGTAACACACAAGAATGAACCTCATTGGTTCTCGCACATCAAGCGAACATGCTTGAGCTTCGGTTTACCACAACTGATGTGTGAATTGATGAATGTTTATATGTGAATAAAAGCCTAAATTCAACCTGTTCATAATATAAAGCGATCGAGTCTCCTTCAGAAAATTTGGACTAAACCACTCAATTTATATGGATTAGTTTTACGTTCTCTTTATGAACTTTTTGAAGCGTCAAAGTGATAGTTGCTTAGCTGTCTATGGAGGAACAGAAATCACTCAGATTTCATTAAAAATATCTTCATTTGTGTTCTGAAGATAAACGAAAGTTTTACAGGTTTGGAATGACATGAGGGTGAGTAATTGATGACAGAATTTTCATTATTGGGTGAACTAACCCTTTAAGGTGCTTTTATTGTTTCATTTTTCAACATTAAAATGGAGATCAGCTGAGATACAGAAAATTGTACAAAAACATCAACCGGTGTTTAGTATATAATTGACAGGACATAATCAGCTCTAATCTGTTTTTAATAATATTAATACATTGGTTCATCTCTCTTATATCGGACAAATACCATGCGAGATTGAAACCTTTTGCTGTCTTTTTTTTGTTTTTGGATCCCTGTGCCTGCTAATACGAGACTGCATGGTGTCTGAGACACCGATAATGCACTTGATAGAGAAGAGGGGGGACAAAGATGAAAACTGTGGGTTTGCGTGTGTGTGCACTCACCACAGGAGCAGCGCGCTGTAATCTCAATGCGCCGTGGTGAATTGTTTCCTGATGATGTGAGATTGTGATCTGTATAAATGCAGACCAAAGCTGATGTGTGCCTTCAGCCTCAGGCCTTTCCTTGCGCTTGTCCTAACTGAACTCTTTACACTCTCGATCAGGTGGCGGTGAAAATCATAGACAAAACTCAGCTCAATTCCTCCAGTCTTCAAAAGGTGAGTGTGATCCTTCCTAAAGTTTAATGGGTCAGAATTCATTTTCAGAAGTTTACTGGTAATTTTTTTTTGTTTTGTTTTTTTAACTCTCCCACCCCTGTTAAGTTGTGTCACTTCCTGTTGCCTTGTGACTTTCAAGACGCAAAGCCTTTTCACTGTAGGGCCCATGGCAGCTAATTATAGGAAATTAGGCTCAAATACTTCCTGAAGTAAAGGGTTGGTTGGTTTGCTTGGGGTGGGGGGGTTCTTAACCACATCTTACTCGTGTGCACAAGCTTGAAATATTTATGCTCTGTGAAGGACAAACACATCATCTGTTTGCAGCACATTGACATCTTCTGTCTCCTTTTTCAGCTATTTCGGGAAGTGAGGATCATGAAGCTCTTGAATCACCCAAATATCGGTGAGCTTAACTGACAGACAAATCGCCCTTAAGTCTCTCAGCTTGAGTCTCCAGTTTTCCGGTTTTGGCAGTACCCAATGTTTTTCCCCCCCCCTTTTTTTGGGTTCATTAATCCTTGTCCAAATGTCAGTGTTTTTCTGTGCAACTGGATTTGGTGAGCGTAAAACCTCTTGGGAATAACCCAAATCAAAATGATTTTTAGTCTTCATCCAGCATGCCGAATATTGCATTTAAGTAAAGCAAATTGAGTCTGTGAGTTTAACCTTTCTTACATTCCTCTTTTTTTTTTTTTTTTTTTTCCCTCTTCTGTAGTGAAGTTATTTGAAGTGATTGAGACCGAGAAGACTCTCTACCTGGTGATGGAATATGCCAGCGGAGGTCAGAGCTTTCCCAAACTCATTTTAACCTCATTTTGTTTACCCCGTTACATCCCATAGTGTTTCTTTCTCTCTGATGCACTATGAAGGTTCAACTGTTATGTAAATGCCTCTAGTTCACTGTAGACAGGATGTGCCTCAGTTCTGATCAATGTCCCCATTAAATACCAAAATTTACCATGGTACTATATCTTCATTCTTCAAATTTCAGAGTCTGACCCAGAGGAAAATGTGCTGCTATTCAGCACAGTTCAGTGATTTAGGCAGTGTGACGTGTAAAAATGAATGCATCTATGCATGAGATTCTTTAAAAGCATTCTGTAATGGATCTAAATAAAATCTTACTGGGATGTTAACAAAACTTAAGGATTTCTATGGCACAATTTAAAGGGATAGTTCACTCAAAAAATAAAAATTATCCCATGATTTATTCACCCTCAAGCCATCCTAGGTGTATATGACTATCTTCTTTCAGACTAAAACAAACGGAGATATTTAAAAATATCCTGGCTCTTCCAAGCTTTATAATGGTAGTGAATGGGGGGTGAGATTTGAAGCCCAAAAAATGCATCCATCCATCATAAATATAATCCATACGGCTCTAGGGGGTTAAATGGAATTTCTGTCACTAAGTACTCACCCTGTTTATGTCTGAACGCGGGCTCAGTATAGGCCAACTTCTGTGTCAGCATCACACGCATGCGTCGTGCTGCTCATGTGACCAGAGCTGGCCAATACTGAGCCCGCATTTGGACGTAAACACGGAAGCTCTGCAACGAAAATAGCATAGCAGTATGACAGGGAAATATGTTGAATAAAGTCGTTATTTTTGTTTTGTTTTTGCGCGCGAAAGTATTCTCGTCACTTCATAATATTAAGGTTGAACTACTGTAGTCATGTTGACTATTTTATCGATGTCATTAATACCTTTCTGGACCTCAAAAAGTGCAATGATGATGCTGCCTATGTGTGGATCAGATACCCTTGGATTTCATCAAAAATATCTTAATTTGTGTTCCAAAGACAAATGAAGGTCTTACAGGTTTGGGACGACATGAGAGTGAGTACTTAATGACAGAAATTTTATTTTTGAGTGAACTAACCCTTTAAAGATTCAGTGTGTAAATTTTATTGGCATCTAGCGGTGAGGTTGCAAATTGCAATATAGAGAAGCTAAGAAGCTAAAATATCCATATTTAAAACTTTATTAACTATAATAACTAGCTTCTGGCAGGCGGCCGTACACATCAATTTGCGGTGGAAGAGTAACCTCTGACCCGATGCGTGACGAAATGACGAACCCGGAAGGATAGTGCAGAGGATAGAGCAAAACACTGGTCACAAATTAGAAGTCTAAAACGAGAAATTTTAAAGAGAAATGTTGGAGGATTTCGATATAAGAGAAGTTTATAAAGTTATTTTAGATATGGATATTTTTCTTACAAAAACCCATTGCATCACTTCAGAAGGCCTTTATTAACCCCCTGGAGTTGTATGGATTACTTTTATGATGGATAGATGCATTTTTTGGGGCTTCAAAATCCCACCCCCCATTCACTACCATTATAAAGCTTGGAAGAGCCAGGATATTTTTTAAATATATCTCCATGTTCGTTTGAAAGAAGATATACATATACACCTAGGATGGCTTTAGGGTGAGTAAATCATGTGGTAATTTTCATTTTTGGGTGAACTATCCCTTTAAGTATGAAATATAATTTTATTTTTTTTTTTTTTTTAAACAAACATTAAGAAGACCATAAGACGACAACTGCATAAACATCCTAGCAGAGACAACATTTCATAGGAAACATGCAAATAAATTGCAGATCCCAACACGTACACATCATGAATTATCAATATTGAATTTATTGACAACTCTAATTTCATTACATCAGTCGCTGATTTTTTTCCCTAAGGTATCGATTTATAGTGTAGTGCCAAAGCCAGACCCTAGCTTACCTTTCCAATTTGTGCATCTGTTTCTTTTCTAAACGTGACTGTTGTTCCTCTTCTTGGTTTGCAGGTGAGGTGTTTGATTACCTCGTAGCCCACGGCAGAATGAAAGAGAAAGAGGCCCGAGCCAAATTCAGACAGGTGAGAGGCTGTGCATTTGTTTTTTATTCACTCACTTGTGCATATTTTATGTTGTTGCATGAATACAAAGCACCATAGGGGCTGTAAACATATCAGTGGTGTTTGGGTTTGTCTGAATTTGCTGAAACTTTCTTTTCTAATTTTAAAATTCAACACCCTGTTCACATGATGTAATGGTGTAAATGGAGTCTGATAGTTCAATGAGGTGGTCATTCAAGGAGACACATTTGTAAGTGCTAATGTTGATGATATGAATGATGCTTGAGTTGGTAAAGTTTAAAATCATTGATAAAATCGTTTTAGCAGTCAGTTTGTGTATAAGCTATTGTTTATTATAATAGTACCAGCTGTGTGTGTGTTTGTGTGTGCACAGATTGTGTCAGCAGTGCAGTACTGTCACCAGAAGTGCATTGTCCACAGAGACCTGAAGGTACACAAGATACACTCTGTTTTCTGTCTTTACCTCTGCCTTTGTGAGTGTAGTCTTCTATACTGATGCAAGTTCAGTTTCATTCCTAAATACTCCCTTGTTTACAGGCAGAAAACCTGCTACTGGATGCAGACATGAACATAAAAATAGCAGATTTTGGCTTTAGTAACGAGTTCACACTGGGCAACAAGCTGGATACTTTTTGTGGCAGCCCTCCATATGCTGCCCCCGAGCTCTTTCAGGGGAAGAAGTACGACGGGCCGGAGGTGGATGTCTGGAGTCTTGGGGTCATACTATATACACTGGTCAGCGGTTCTTTACCGTTTGATGGACAGAACCTAAAGGTGAGCACACAGAAATGGGAGTAAATGTCAACAGCTTTGCATTACATTCTGACTGTTTGTTTTTGGGTGTTCTTAGGAGCTGCGAGAACGCGTTTTGAGGGGCAAGTACAGGATTCCCTTCTATATGTCGACCGACTGTGAGAACTTACTGAAGAAATTCCTCATACTCAACCCAACCAAGAGAGGGAGCCTTGAGGTTCGTACATGCATAAATTAGGGGTGTGCATGAATTGTCGAATATTGAAATATTCAATCTGTATTTATTATTTGAAAAATAAAAAAAGTATTCCCAATTTACTATGTTGCTATATTTACTATATGTTTACTATATGATAAATTCCAAGCATGCAAACTTAAACTCAGTTATAACTAAATACACTGGGTGGCGCTGTGGGCGGGTTAATATATAGAGGCTTTCGCACCGGAGGTACCTTTTCATAGTTACTAGAACTATTGGATTTTGCCGTGTTTGCACCGCAGGTACTAGGAACGATTTTAGTTCTAGGAACTCCTTTTGGGGGAACATACAAGAAACACAGCACCGATCACGCCATCCTCTATCCACTGGTTTTTAGCGATTGTAAATCCTGCGCTTAAGTTCACCCAAAAATGAAAATTCTGTCATCATTTATTCCCCCTCAAGTTGTTCCAAACCTGTATAAATTTCTTTGTTCTGCTGTTCACAAAGGAAGATATTTGGAAGAATGTTTGTAACCAACCAGCTCTCCCCCCATTGACTGCCATAGTATTTTTTTTTCCCTACTATGGATATCAATGGGGGGAGAGATCTGCTTGGTTACAAACATTCTTCCAAATATCTTCATTTGTGTACAGCAGAAGAAAGAAAGAGGGGCAATAAATGATGACAGAATTTTCATTTTTGGGTGAACTATCCCTTTAAAGACGCTGCTGTTGGCCACTTAAGAGTTCCTATTGCCGGTGCGAATGCAACCAGGAACAAGGCATTAGTTCTCGGGGAACCACCCTGGTGGCTAGTTCCTAGAACTACCCGGTGCGAAAGCCCCTTATGTCATTTCTACCAATGATCAATTTTGACCCTAGAAGTTTTTTTTTTTTTTTTTCTCTCAATGATTTGTGTACTTTGTTACAAAGGAGACAACAGTGAAGTTGTCACTGAGATGAAATGAGACATGGCAAAGAAATGTTATTGAACTGAATATTTTATATTGTGCATAATTTCCATTCATATTGCAACTTTGTCTAAATGTGCAAAAAATGTGAAAATAATTTATGAAAAATAATAAAATAATAGCATAACTTGTATAAACATAAAATGCTCCCTATGAATAAGCTTTTTGAATATCGAATGTAAGATTCAATGCCAATGAAAACTGTGGTAAATCCAGTGTTCAGTTGTTCTTGTGCAGCTACCTGGTAAACACAATGGACTGATATAAACCTTGATTCCTGGAAATTACATAAAAGCGATCAGGTCTGGTGATTTTAGCTAGCTTTTGCTATTTTTGTGTGCAATATGCATCAGACTGTTCATGAAGGCTCTGTGGGCGTATAGTCTGAGGCTTAGACGCTGCATAAACAACTGATTACAGATTGATATGTTTTTGATGAAGTGATTCAGTTTTTCAGCACTGTGTGATGTGTTTTTGAAGTGCTGCCCTCAGTTGATCTGTGAACCCTTTTCATAAAGGCCAATTCTTTTTACATTACGTTACTCCTCACCTCATATGATCTCTTTGTACACTTTGTTTCGGCTTACACTCAGCAGCAGATCATGAAGGACCGGTGGATGAACGTGGGCCATGAGGATGATGAGTTGAAGCCCTACATCGAGCCCCAACCTGACTACAAGGACCCTAAGAGGACAGGTCAGCACCCCAGCTGTGCAGGGGGTTGGAAGAGAGGTGGGGCAGACGTGGCCCGGGGCTTTGGTGGTGGGTGGGATTTGAGACCGAGATGGGTTATGATTGGGTAGTAAATCTTGGTGATGGGACTGGATCTGAATTCCTTACAGCAGCTCATCTGAGCATCTTTATTTGTGAGTTAAAGCAACGATTGATGACTTTCCTGCTTTTTAACGCTTTCAAATTTCCTGTTTTCTTGTCTCTTTATGGTTTGTGGTTTGTGCATGATTGTTTATTTTGATTAGTATTTTTTTATTTAAATCAATACGTTTAGTTGTTTTACTTATACTTGGGGTTAGGGCTATGTATGTTTGAGGAAACACTGTAAATATAAAACTAATTCAGCATGTTGTCAAACTTGTAAGCTGTTTTTCCTACTTATTTAACCCTTTGGTCTGTGTCCCCAGATATTATGCTACGAATGGGATACTCTTTAGAAGAGATACAAGACTCCCTTATCAACCAAAAATACAATGATGTCATGGCAACATACTTATTATTGGACTATAGGAACTCAGAGGTATGTTACTCTAAAGATCATATTAATATTTGTGTTTGTGCATGTAATTTGAAGGGCTTGTAATAGTTTTTTTTTGTTTTGTTTTTGTTGTTTTTGTTTTTGTTTTTTGTTTTGTTCTGTTTATTTTTAGTTTATTTGCTAAAACTGCTATATTAAGCCAATGATGCAGAGAATTTCCATAATTAGTTTTTAAAATAGGCACTTTACGATTCATATTATAGCTGCACGATTCTGGAAAAATTGAGAATTACCATTTTTGTTTAAAATATAGAACACTATTCTCCCACGATTCAGAACAGACAACTAAACAAAATATTCTATTTAAAAAATATTCAATTAATTATTTCAATTAATTTTTTTTTTTTTGATTGATTGATCGAATGATTCAATGACTCACTTAAAAAGACTTCACTTTTTTTTCATTACGCTTAATGGATGAATCGGCGTATATTAATGAATCTCTAGAATAAATGATTCAATGATGTGACTGATACAGTCTTTACTTGAAACATCAAGATTCAAAAGGTTATTTACCTTACTTGATACTGATCTCTATAGTAGTCAGTAGTGTTTATATCCAAACTATAAGACAGAAATAATGTTCCTGTGTGGTTAAAATTACTGTTTGTGAAGGTGTTTCATCATTCTGCTCTCTTGCTCAGCGGCAGCGCCAAAACAGATCTGAATGTTCGCTGTGATTGAAAATGTCAAAGGTTTAATAGGCATTGGTGAAACGTTGTCATTTAGGAATAAGATTGTGTGGTTGTTTGAATCGAGATTGCGATCGTTTAACGATTAATCATGCAGCTCTAATTCATATATGGGTCAATGACATGATGGGTCATTGTTTTTGTCCTTAAGGCCATAATATTTAATAAAAAAAACAAAGATATAACATCCAAAGTATGTAAAGTAGTACAACTAGATCTCTTTTATTGAACCCAAAAGGTTTTAATTATATTTTGCTATATATAAAGGTATTTTAAAGATTTTGAAGTGTCAAAAGGTCATTCGGTTTAACCGTCCAAAGGCCAATACAGCCATTTCATTTGTGACTAAAATATCTTAAAATGTAATAAACGTTTATATTTTTATTCTGGCATGATTTTATAACATCATATATCAACATAGTGCAAAATGGTATTAAAATTATGTGTAGAAGTCGTTGCTTTGTTACGAGAGAGAATGTCCGGAAAAATGAATTTCATTGATGTCATTCGGAGTAACCAATATAAAAGGGACCATTTTGGATCAAGTCATGTGGTCAATGTCATGTGACAGGATGTGACATCTTTCAGACACCTGCAAAGGACCACATAGTCATGAAGCAAAGTAACTAACTTTCTCTTAACTATTTGAAAAATTAATGTTTTCACTCGCTCATATGCATGTCCCGAAACATCAGGTCATTCGGTACAACCGCTATAAAACATGGAAAATATTGTAATATTTTAAAAGACTTATAAAATGTCTGATTGTCCTTTTGTTAGCTAGCTAGCTATCAGCCTGTTAGCATTGTTTGAAAATTTCGTCATTCGGTATAACCAAAAGTGTCATTTGGTAAAACCTTTGTAATTTTAGTTAAACCAAATGACTTTTTTGGTGACAAACTTTGTCCATCTTGTAAAAAATGACAAAAGCGGTTTTAATTGATTATAAAAACCACATAATCTCATTGTTAACACTTAATAAAACTTCAAAATTAATTATATCTCTTGTTTTTTTTGTTTTTTTTTACACTTTTAAAAACCTTATTCATCAATGTCCCATATATAATTTTACTTCTAGAGGCTTCATTAAACATGAGCTAAACCATGGAACAAATATGTGTACCAAATTGAATGGTTCCTGTTTTTAATGTCAATTGTTTTTAACCTTAATAGTGTCATTATGCGGATTTGAAGCGACGAGAACATAAATGTTAAATGCTTGCTGTCTTGATACTGTTTTTTCTCTCCCTCCTAGCTGGATGAACTATCAATAAAACCACGCCTAAGCACTGACCTCACAAACAACACCCAATCACCTTCTCACAAGGGACAACGCAGCACCTCCAATCAGAAGTCCCGCAGATCCACAGACCAAAGTAAAGCGTCATTCTGCTGGCCATTAGCCACAATAAGCACTGGCTCGGTTGGTTTGTAGTTCCTAAACGTTTTCCCTCTCCACCACAGGCTCCTCCGTTTCCACCAAGCGTCCTCAGGGCGACAGTAAGCACATTGCCAGTTCAAGCAGCTCCAGTAAAGTCCCTCCCAGCCCGCTGATCTCTGGAGACCATAAGAAAACTCCTACCCCTTCCACTGTGAGTACAGAGCCCCCTGAGGAGCTGATGACTGATAGGCAGCAGAGTTGTGATCTCATGTCACTGATTTCTCTGTCTGCTCTCCATGTGCTGTATAGAACAGCATCCTGTCCTCAGGCACCAGCCGCAGCAGGAACTCTCCAATCACTGAGAGAGCTACTCTAGGAGTACAGAACGGCAAGGACAGGTACTGCCACATTCCTTTTTCTAGCCACGAATCACATGGAAGAGCCTATCAAACTCTTTCTGCAAAGTGGACTGGTGTTAAAAGTAGTGTATGCACGTATGTGTATATTTAGACTTGGAAAGCTTCTCTGCTCTCGACTCATTCTGTCAGGCTGTTGCCCTGCCAGCATGGGAAATATAATCTTGTTATGCACACACATACATTCACACATTGACAATCGCACACATTTGAGCGCAGCATGAAGCTGAAATCTGTTCAGCTAGATTTGCGACGCCTTCAGGAACTTAGAATTAGTCCAAGGATTAAAAGAGAGTAAGGATTAAAAGGCTTCCTTTTAATACAATAAAATAATAGTCAAGGTTATTTTCAACTTCATGTCTGTCGGTGGCATGCTAGCAATTAGCACAGGCAATAATTTTGACTCATTCAGGGAAACTCATTTACCGCTATACACTTACACTTACAATCAATGCATAAAATATCTCAATGTCAAGAGTATAACCATAACACTTTAAGTTTGTAGTCAGTATGATTTTTATCTTATGCTCACCAAGGCTGCATTTATTTGATCAAAAATACACTAAAACAGTGTTATTGTGAAAAATTATCACTTTTTTTCCTGTGATGGCAAAGCTGAATTTTCAGCATCATTACTCCAGTCTTCAATGTACCCAATCTTTCAGAGATCATTCTAATATTCTGATTTGTTGCTCAAGAAACATTTATCAAAATTTAAAACCGTTGTGCTGCTTAATATTTTTGAGCAATTTAATGCATCCTTGATAAATATTACTTTCCTAAAAAAAAAAAAAATCCTACTGACCCCAGGCTTAAATGGTGGCTTGTCTAAAGTTACATCTTTATATCGGTCAATTCATAATATGACCAACTAAACAGTAAATCTGATTACTTGATCTCAGTAAACAAACATGTTTTGCTCCACTCATTGGAATTATGTCGATAAACTAGATTTCCATCCACCTAGAAAAGTAGTTCTACTCCAAAAAGATGATTTGGTTAGCTGTACATTTCAAGCAGACAATGTAATTGATTTTTACTGAAATACAAACTGCACATGTCCTCTTAAACCCTCTGGGCTGTATGCCAACTATTGTAACTGCATTAGTTCATTTTTTACACACTCAGGGGCAAGTGAGAATTATTGTCTGTGGTAATCAACAGAATGCCACAGATGCTGTCGATAAAGCCTATTTTGAAAACTCCCTGGAAATTTGCTCTAATGGTTCCTATAAAGGTTCCTATAAATATCTGCTGTGGTGAATCCCTGCAGTCAGAACACTGCAGATTAGGGATGTATTTTAATACCAAATTGATAATAAAATAAAAAAAAGTCTGATCTGTTTCATTATGTTATCTAGACATGCTGCTTATTATGTTATTATTTATCAAATTAGCAGACTGAAAAGAGAAAACCACTCACTACTCTGAACCACTCACTACTGTGAATTTATTGACTACTTCCTTTGAATTTATTGACTACTTACTTTGAACTTATTGACCGCTTGTATACAGAATTACAAGTGAATTTATTATGTTAATGTCACGGTTCCCACAATAAACCATGAAATACTGAGAAATGTTTACATTTCACTAATGGAATAGAGTTAAAAAATCATGGAGTATATCAAAAATTCATTGAAATATCTATAGTGATTTTATATTTTTCTAGTTTTGCTCTGCTCTAAAATATTACATTGCCTAGATATAGTAGGAACCCTGTAATATGTAACTTTGTAAATAAAGGAGTGCGTTCATGTGCTTTTTTTTACCTACTGTGGAAACGCTATCGAGAATCATGAAACTTCACTGCTATTAGTACATCGACTACTGAATATTACTGCATATATACTGACACACTGATGTATTACCACTGATTGGTATGTAGTCATCCCTTAATCTAGAATTAGAGATTTTGCCTGACCTAAATAATCAGGTTACAGAGAGAAGAGATGTGGGAAATGGAAAACAGCAGACTTTATTATATGGATGTTTAATTTTGCTTGAGGTGACAAGCGGCAGAACAGTCAGAATGCTGACGCGGAAAGAGTTTTATATGTGTGCGCAAGGTCAGGTTGCAAAGCAGCGAAAAAAAAAAAAAAAAAAGTAACATTATGGCACTGACGGAACACCTGCCACCAGATAACCCTCACAAATGCATCAGATGTCTTTCATCTGCTTTTATTCTGCATGTATTATGATCAGTCTGATGAACGTTAACTATTTAATAATTGAGTTGATGCGAGTAGTTTTTAAATACACATCATGCCCATGAGGCTTATGCTGTCAGACGCTTTTGATCATCACTGCATCTCATTTCAGATTCTCATTCAATGCACAGAGACAGAGTGAGCTTTCCAGCAATAATGCAAGTTTGACTTTGACTAGCTTTGATCTGTAGATCTAAAAATGGACCAAAATAGAGCCCAAATTTGCATTATCGCAACACAGTGTTATATTTTTATCTCCTGGTGTGTGTGTGTGTGCTTTTGTCTTATTCCATCACTTTCTCAACCCTCATCCCATCTTTGCTGAATCTGCTTTACATCCTCACCCATACCTCCCTCCACTCTGTACGTGGGGGTGTTCGTACGTGGGGGCTGTTATTATTCGTCTTTCCCCCAGCCTGAACACTCCAGGGTCCCGCGCCTCCACCGCATCAGCAGCCGCGGTGCTCGCCGCCTCATCCCGCACCCGCCACCACAAGTCCTTGTCCACCTCCGCCCACCCCAGCCCCCCAGACCTCCATGCACATCGCCCCAGGCAAGTGGCAGCCAAACTCGAAACTATTCCGAAGGGGGATTCGACTTCAAGAAGTAGTGACGAGTCAAGACCTTTGATTGATTTTTAGGCAGAAACTCTTTTTTTTGTGAGTTGAGTTTGGAACACCTAAGATCCGCAGACTGAATTCGTCAAGCAAAGAGATGGAAAGGCCCTGAACATTTTTTTTTTTTTTTTTTTTTTTTTATAAAACCTGTCTACTTTTCTCTTACTCATTGTCCATCACAATAATACAACCGTCTCACTCGCTGTCCCACTTTCCCCTCCATGTAAACACACATTGTCTACGTCACATACCTGCCAACCTGTTCATTTCTAACCCATAATTCACATGCATGCTTTTAACTAGCTGTCTTTTTTTTCTTATGCATGTGTTGTCACATTGCTTGCTGTCATACTGCAGTCTTTAGGTCTTCTGCCCCATCCGTCTCCACCCCTTCTTTTCTGCAGACAAACTAGACCGTGCACTGATATCCTCTAAAACCTGTCTCACTGCTTGCGTGACTTTAATAAAGATGTTTGTACCATTTTGGATTGTTAAATGCTTGTCACAGACAGTTGTATGCATGCTAACAATGGTTTCGTCTCCCTCCCTAAAGAGTTTTTGTTGTTGTTGTTTTCTGTTGTTGTTTAAGTCTCATTATATGTTGGTAATAGCTGCATGATATCTGCATGGTGTGATGTGTAATTTAAAATACTTAAAAAAAAAAAAAAAAAAAAAAAAAAAAAACCCTTCTTGAATGTGAATAGACAACTAATGCTGCATTTACACTTGGCATTAACATGCGATCACCGTGATCCAATCAAGCAGATCGGATCATTAGCCAATCAGGACATGGCGCGTTTACATTTGTTCACATTAAGTGGCCTCTGTATCTGGATAACCGATCGGATTTCCATTTCTAGCAGAATATATTAAAGGCAGAAGCTTCAAATTGCTTCATAGCGTAAAACAACTTTCACTTTAGCTTTTCACTTTTGAACACCTTTGTATTAAAGAAATAAAAGAACACACATCACATTAAAGAGAATTAATTAGAACTAAACAAGGGTAGGCTATACGACACCAGAATAAGAGTAAAGACGATACAAATTAAACAATGTCCCATTTCTTTTACTCACTTACTTTACTTTCCGATGCAATCTCCAGTCTTAGATCAAATTAAGTGTTTTTTTTTGTTGTTTTTTTTATAAATGAAGGAATACTTCTAGAGTTGGTCATACAAAAATAACTGGGTTGATCATGTTAAACAAGTCACATCATCCGGGTTTAAAGCTGCTGTCCGTAACTTTTTTTGGTTAAAAATGATCCAAAATCAGTTTGAGCATGTACATAACCAGCCAGTGTTCAAAACTATCTCCTTACCTTAGCCCGATTCACAACGGTAAGCTTGTAATAATGTTTTAAAATTTGGGTGGTACTGGTGGGTTTTCGCGGGAAATTCGAGCAAGTTGCCATTTGCCTTTGTGTCATTTCGTCACGTCTGTTTACATAAAGGAGTCCCAGCTAGTAGGCTACATCACATGTGAGGCAGATCATTTATCGCCTTTTCTCACAGCAGCTGCAATAATTTAACATCATTTTGATGGCGGATTGTATGGTATGAAATTAACATTAGAGATTAGACTGTACAGAAATTGAAATCTACAGGTAATGCTAATACACACTAAATACACGTAGTCACGCATTTCTGATGTTGTTAGCATTAACAATTTGAGAACAAAGTATAACAATAATCATTTGCACGGTTTGATGTGATCTGAGCTAAGCGATAGTTAGATTTAATCATCATTGGTTGCGCGATTTATTGTAATGTTTTTTTTTTTTCCCTCAGTTGGTCAGAACAAAAGTGGCAGATTTGTTACTTTCTTGTTCAGATGACATTTTCCGGTGAAAATTCTTGCTTTGGTCATACTTCAAGACTACAATCTGTCATTTCGAAGTACAGTATCCACACCAGTGCGGTGACTGACAGCAAACTTTAGATTCATCCACGCTGAGGAGCCGTGCCGATGCACAACCCACGTAAAGATGATAATTTTGCAAATAACTGCAATTGCAGGTTTCAAACAGAGATGGTGACAAAGAGGCAAAACTTACGGACTGCAGCTTTAAGGTTATAGCGTGCAATGACTATATTGACAGAAATGGGAGATTTAATATACTGAAACAATAAAAACGTGTGATTGCCTCGTTCAGATAAGGTTGCACAATTAAAATGAAAAATGACACAAAAGGTATCATGTAAGTCTAAATAAACTGTTTTAAAGATTGACGTTTATTGTAAAGTTCAAAGAAGTTTAATTTCTTGTCAAAACTGCGTTTGTCCGTTATTTTCTGACAGCCACACGGAGAGACTGGGTGGGGATTTATATGACGTCGCCCTCTGAATGTAGATACGATGGCTGGATTGTGTTTACATTACACTGAGATTCGATCACAATGCGTCCTCGAATATCTCCGAACCAGGACACGTTGATCGGAGAACATTCCGATCACAAACGTGTTTACACTTGTCTTTTCAATGCGTTTGTGGACAACTTCCAGATACAGGTCGCATGTTAATGCCAAGTATAAATATTGACATTTATAGACAACTATAAGCATTTATAGATGATATTCCTTTAAAATATTAAATACTGTTGCACTCTGAAGACATTGTATTAGGGATTTATTGATATAAAAATTCTGTCCCAATGCCGATAACAACTACCTTTCAATAATACAGTAAAATAAAAAAAAGCACTTTATTCCTGTGATGGCAAAGCTGAATTTTCAGCTGTCATTACTCCAGTTTTCAGTGTCACATGATCTTTAGAAATCCACATTCTACGCTGATTTGCTGCTCAAGGAACATTTCTTATTATCACAGTTGAAAACTGTGATTTTGTAGAAACTGTGATACAATTTTATTGTAATTTATAATTCAAGATTCTTTGAATAGACCGTTCAAAAGAGCAGCATTGATTTAAAATAGAAATCTTTTGAAACATAAATGTCTTTAGTTATTTTTGACACATTTAATGGATGCATAAGTTCTTACTACTTTAAAAAAAATCTTACTGACCGCGAATAGTGTATGTTATGGTGCTTATGATTTGCTACAAGTGAATTTTGGCATCACAGCATGTAATGTACAGTATGAAAAATTGATTCATTTTAAAATTTAACAGTACTATTAAATTAGTGTTTTTAAAATGTAACTTTAAGAAACCATCGAATTATTACAAATGTAATCCAGTACAATGAGTTGGACAATTAAGTATCTTGATATTGTGTATAATATTAGCAAATACACAATATGGTGATGCAAAAATTACATCAAGAATACAGCTGTGGTCCGCACTCAACATTTTGAAGTCCTTTTATTCACTTTATTTCACATTTTTGTCAAGAAATTACAGACTTCACCTTTAACTATTACATATTGTATGGTTTTGTAACATTTAAAAAAAAAAAAAAAAAAACACACACGCAATGTGGTCCTCATGTGATTTAAGCCTGTGGATTGTCACGTCTGGCTGATGGTGGAATTATATTTGGATTTCACACACAAGTGCATGCATGGATTTTATTCAATCACATTTTAAAATCAATCTCAAATTAAATGTTGGTTCATTTCCACAAGGATAATTTGTCTGCCATTAATGCATTAGCAGCTAGAGCTACAGTTTTTAGCCTAATGAAATGGCCTGTTTGTACTTTAGTGCCTGATTATTGAAGCTGCATGATAAAATCAAGTGGCTTAAATTTACTGTGCCTTTTTATATTTTAATGTCTGCTAAACTGGAGTTGAATAAAGTGTTAACCGATTCTCTTTTCACCTTTGCAAACTTCTTTGTAAAAAACAGCACAGCCAACCAGAGAGCACCAGTTGTGTCCCCCTCAGCTCAGAACATAAACATTTCCTCAATGGCTGACCGTACCAACTTCCCCAGAGGGGTGACGAGCAGAAGCACTTTCCACGCCGGCCAGCAGAGAGCCACACGAGACCAGCAAGCCTCAGCATACAACGACCCCTCTGCCTCCCCCTCCCTTTCCCATGGCAACAGCCAGGTGCGCCGTCCCGGGACGGGTATCTTCAGCAAGTTTACTTCCAAATTTGTACGCAGGTGAGTTTATGATCGGTCCACGTGGTGACACTGTTACTTGCGTTTGCGAAATATTGAGTTCAGCAATACACATGCGCACATTCTCTTGACTTCACCAGTGCTCCCCTCTTTCAGGACGAGATGGTTTTTGGACTGGCACTGTTTTTTATCGCTAAGATCATGAACTCTGAAACAAAGGGCTGCTGGAGCAGAGATGATTTTAAGTGTGAGAGATGCTAACTGATGGATAACTAACATTAAATCCAGGGTTCCCATGTTCAGGGACAACCTAGAAATATCAGGGAGTGATTTCCATGCCTAGAAAAGTCATGGAGATCCATTGCATCTTATTCTGTTTTTTTATAGTTGTGCTAATTTAATTGCCTAAACATAGTTATTTATCTATAAAATTATCTTTTAAATCTGATAATCAGAAATGATTTGGAAAGTCCTCAATTTATTGGCCAAAACTTGTGGGAACCCTGCAAACCGGACCCTAATCTAACATCCATCATTCATGCAATGCATTTACAATTAACAAATTCTGCAGCAATCCAAAATGGCCCTGTTGTAACTTAATAAAATAAAATTCCCATCCTTTAATCTGACTTCAAACACTGGTGCCCTTTTAGTGCCTCCCAGCTAACACTAATGCTCAGAAGAACCTTTCATAGGTTTCATAAGGAACCCTTTTTTTAAAACTCTCATATCAGCCAAACAAGAAGTATTTAATCCTTTTTTAGAGCTTTTTCAGTGGTTCATGCACATGTGAGAAACACTTTATTTTCCCTTTTTTCTCTAATTTCTTTGTAGAAATCTCTCATTCAGATTTCCCAGAAGGTAGGCAATAACGCTACACTTGCGTTTCCTCAAGACAATGTCTTTTTCCTGTGCTCTCTATTCCTTCTGTGATGTCTTGTATCAACATTTATTTTTGTTCCATATGCATACCTTTTCATGGTATTATTCTTTACTAATGCTCTGCGTCCATTGCCTGACTCACTCCTCCGCCAGCCCTTTTTTCCTTCTCCTCTTCCTTCGATGAATAACATATCCCGCTTTCAATTGCATCGCATCCCGCTCCTCTCTCATATGAACTCATGGAGTCCGGTCATGTACATTGTGCCGCAGATCTTGTGAATGGTCTCCCTGCGCCCTCGTCTGTACTGTCATCATGCAACATGACTACACTCCTACAATGCAGTTATAATATTGTGATACACTCTTCAAATTTGCCAGGCGTTTGTAGATTGTTACAAATTAGACAATTGTAGAAGGACTGATAAAATCTGGGTAAAACCCTTTTTGAAACAGAATGTTTTTTATGATCTTCAGTTCATTTGTAGGGTTAGTTCACCCAAAAATGTAATTTCTTTCATTAATTACTCACCCTCATGTAGTTCCACACCTGTAAGACCTTCATTCATCTTCAGAAAACAAATTTTACAAGATATTTTTGATGAAATCTGAGAGGTATCTGACTCCCTCAATAGACAGCAATTTAACCACCACTTTCAAGGTCCAGAAAGGTACTAAAGACATCATTAAAAAAGTCAACGTGACTGCAGTGGTTCAACCTTAATTTTATGAAGTGACGAGGATACATTTGTGTGCAAAAACAAAACAAAAATAACGACTTTATTCAACAATATCTTCTCTTCTGTGTCATTCTCATACGCTGTTTACGTCCAGCGCTTCCAGGTTCTACATCAGAACGCCGGCTCAGTATTGGCCGGCGCTGTACACGAGCAGCACGGCGCATGCGTGTGATGCTGACGCAGGAGCCGGCCAATAATGACTTGACACAAAAAGTATATTCGTCACTTCATAACATTAAGGTTGAACCACTGCAGTCACATGGACTATTTTAACAATATCTTTAGTACCTTTCTGGACCTTGAAAGTGATAGTTAAATTGATTTCTATTGAGGAGTCAAAAAAAATTATTTCAAATTTCATCAAAAATATCTTAATTTGTGTTCCGAAGATTAACAAAGGTCTTACAGCTGTGGAACGACATGAGGTTGAGTATTAATGACAGAAGTTTCATTTTTGGGTGAAGTAACCCTTTAATGGTTCTAGCACATCCACTAAAATATTCAAATGTACAGCTAAATCTACAGTGCCTTGGTTAAAAAAAAAAAAAAAATTGTGAGCTTGCAGTCTAAATTTAATGTGATGAACAGACAAAACACATATTTCTATTGCAGTGTCCACAACAAACATACAGTGTGACAATTGTAGTCTGATTTAAGAACAAATTGCTCATGAACTGATTCATTTTAATGAATCTGTTAGAAAGACTGATGCATTAGAATTGACTCACTGAATCGGCTGTTCTTGACTTACTGAAAAGCAAGTTGTTTTGTCATGTCAAACTCAAAATGAACAGAGAACTGTTACTTAAATGGTTAGTTAGCTCACCCTCACGTTGTTCCAAACCCAAATGACATTCGTTCATATTCAAAACACAAATTAAGATATTTTTTTAATGAAACTTGAAAGATTTCAGTTCCTCCATTGAAAGTCCATTACACCAAAACATTTATGATCTGTTTGTCAAGGGAACCATATGAATCAAGCTATTTAGTCCAAATTTCCTTAAGAGACTCGTTTTGTTATATGATGAACTGATTTAATTTAGACTTTTATTCATAAATAAACATTGATCAACATGCAAACATGGATGGGAAAGCTCAAATATGCTTGCCTGACTTTCAAGAACAAACCTCATTGGTTCTTGTGCGTTAAGCAAACACATTTGAGCTGCCGTTTACCATATTTGATGTGCTTTATGTGCATTGTGCATCAATATTTATATATGAATAATCCTAAATGAAATCTGTTCATATAAAATGAGTCATAGAAAAGACTTGCATTTAACCATTTGATTTACATGAATTACTTTACGTTCACTTTATGAACTTTGCGTTTTGGTTGCGTGGACTTCAATGGACATTCTCAGGTTTCATTAAAATATCTTTATTTGTGTTTTAAAGATTCTTGTGTGTTTGCAACAACTTGAGGTTGAGTAGATGACTTTCATTTTTGGGTGAACTATCCCTTTAAGGGTTGTGAGATTTGAATCTGTTTTTCTGACTGGTTGTTAATCAGAAAGTGTTTTAAAAACCTAGTGTCAATACAAATGGTTCCTTCGTTAAATTTTTCTCATCCATTTTGTAGTCCTCTCAGACAGAAGATACTAGTACTAGGCACCGAATTCTTTGTGAATTAAATTCTGTAGATGGGAACTAAACACTCACATTTGATTTTTAATAGGTCGGGTAAGTTCATAGTTTGCAGAGAGCCTGGCAGGGTAAATGGAGGACGTCAGTCGTGTTTTCATGGTGAGGGTTGTATAGGGTGACTCCTGCTTCTCTCCTCTTACGGTCTACTGCTTATTCTTATACGGCTGCACTAAAACAGACGTGCTGCTTTTGTCCCTTCGTACTCGTGCTGCGCTATTTTGGAGGTGGCTGGTCTCCCTGTCTGACTTTATCTTTCAACACACACCTCACTAAAGCCACTTGTTCAGCTGTACAAAGCACACATGAGTAGACAAAATTATTGGGCTATGATCCACATGTAGTGTCAGCCACAGATAAACTTTTACAGTTCATTTTTGACAGACAAGCTTCAGATTTAGGTTTAGAAAGACCCCTGGTAGTTTTGCACTAGGCATTACACTGAATCTTGCAGTTGGGTTTCTATTAACAATTTTAACTCATTTTTTTTTCCTTTTCTTATTTTTTAATTATCTCTTATATAACCAGACTTCAGAATGTACATAAAGAAAATCCGAACTTGCACTTTAACAGTTTGCCACATCAGATATTTGCTGTCCATGCTTTATCCTTATGTTGGTCCACTAGCTCTTGTCTGCTCATTTGTGCACATTTATGCTAAGTACAGAGTGGCTTATGCGAGTGTGTGTTGATCTTAAGGTTCAGAGTTTAAAAGGAATATTTTGTCCAGAAGTTGGTGAAGGGACTGTAAAAAGATTTTTGTCATTTTGCTGATGGGAAACGGGATATGATACTCTAAAGTGAAGTTATGTGAACATAATTAAGTTATTGATAATTAAATCTACATGAACAGGACTAATACTTAGCTAGCACCAGTAAGAACTTGAATTGAGGGACTAAACTTGTTGGTTTTCTTTGAGGAGTCCGTATGAGGGAGAGGGTCGAGATGAGGCCAGCAGGTGAGGACTATGACTAATAAAAATCTCCAAAAGTGTACTGCTCAAATCACTGAATTATTACTCACTGAGACTTTTTATTTTATTATTTAAAAAAAAAAAAAAAAAAAAGAGTGATTCATGTTCTGTGGAGTCATTTAAAGCTTAAATTGTGTATTTTTTTTTTTTTTTTTTTTGAATCATTGGATGACTTGCAACTTCAACAATCAAATTAATACTACTTTTCAAAGGTTTGGTTGGTATGATTTTTTTTTTTTTTTTTTTTTTTTTAATGCTTTTGAAAGTCTCATACTCACCAAGGCTGCATTTATTTAATAAAAAAAATACAGTAAAACAGTAACATTATGAAATGTTTCTATTTTAATATATTTTAAAATGTAATTTATTCATATGATGGCAAAGCTGAATTTTCAGCATTATTACTCTAGTACTTAGTGTCACATGATCTTTCAGAAATCATTCAATATGCTGATTTGCTGCACAAGAATGATTTCTTATTATCAATGTCGAAAGCTTGTGCTGCTTAAAGGATCAGTTCACTTAAAAATGACAATTACCCTAAGCTTTACTCACCCTCAAGCCATCCTAGGTGTTTATGACTTTCTTCTTTCTGATGAACACAATCTGAGTTATATTAATAAATATCCTGACGCATCCAAGCTTTATAATGGAAGTGAACGAGACCAGCAAGTTTGAAGCTCAAAGTACATCCATCCATCATAAACATACTCCACACGGCTCCGGGTGGTAAATAAAGGCCTTCTGAATCAAAGCGATGCGTTTGTGCAAGAAAAATAACCATATTTAACAAGTTAATTAAAATATCGAGCTTCCGCCAGACCGCCTTCTGTATTCAACTTACGAAGACAGTTGTAAAACTCATGCAGTTCAAAATGCTTACACTACGTCCTATGCCTTCCGTATTCAAATTACGGAACACTTTTTTCGTAAGTTGAATACGGAAGGCGGTCTGTCGCTTCAGAAGGCCTTTATTAACCCCCCGGAGCAGTGTAGAGTATGTTTATGATGGATGGATGTACTTTCTTGCGCTTCATACTTGCTGGTCTCGTTCACTGCCGTTATAAATTTTGGATGCGTCAGGATATTTATTAATATAACTTCAATTGTGTTCATCAAAAATAAGAAAGTCACATACACCTAGGATGGCTTGAGGGTGAGTAAAGCTTGTGGTCATTTTCATTTTTAAATGAACTAATCCTTTAATAGTTTTGTAAAAAAAAAACGTGATTATTTTTTTTAAGGCTTATTTGGTGAATAGAAAGTTCAAAAGAACAGTGTTTAAATAGAAACCTTTTGTAACATTACAAATGTCTTTGTTACCTTTGAACAGTTGAATGCATCCTTGATGAATAAAAGTACAAAAATCTTACTGACACCAAACTTTTACTAGTGTATTACTTTAATATACAAACAAGAATTCAAGAATTTGAAAATAGGTCTACAGTTCTAACCTAGTTAGTGTTTTATTTTATATATATATATATATATATAACTCCCCCAAGCACCTTACAGATGTCTGATTAGTTAGCGGATGCCTTTATTTTGACTGCATTGTAGTCTTCCACCATGGCACCATGTTGGTGTTTTGTGTTGATAAAAACATTTAATCATGTTGATTTACAAATTTAAACTTGTTGAAGCAGAAGAACTAGTATGTAGATGTTACAGCTTGAATCAACCAAGCTTTTTCTGTTTGTTATTATTCTGTCCGTTTCCTTGTCTTCCTCATGTTCACCTTCATTTTCCTGTTTGTGCCTCTCTCCTCTCATCGTTTTCAACAAAGACCCATGTTGAGCACAGCAGACAAGATGGAGAAAGGTACCCAGGGACTGCCAGGCGACGAAAACAAGGACTCCTTCTCTTCGTCTTCTCCAGCGTCCAGCACACCCTCATCCACCCAAGCCTCCAAGGACACCAAGCCACGCTCCCTTCGCTTCACCTGGAGCATGAAGACCACCTCCTCCATGGAGCCCAACGAAATGATGAAGGAGATCCGGAAAGTTCTGGACTCCAACAGCTGCGAGTACGAGTTGCGTGAGCGCTTCATGCTCCTCTGCGTTTCGGGCATCCCTGCGCATGACGACTTCGTCCAGTGGGAGATGGAGGTGTGCAAGCTACCTCGCCTCTCTCTCAACGGGGTGCGTTTCAAGAGGATCTCTGGAACATCCATCGCCTTCAAGAACATCGCCTCAAAGATCGCCAATGAGCTAAAACTGTGAGGAAGTCGATCGTTTCTGTGGAAAAGATCTTGGGGAATGGCCCTTATGTTGGGTGTGAGGAGGCACTGTGAGGAAAATCATTGGATTTGTGAGCTCTACGGCAGCAATGAAGAGTCTTGAGGCTGAAAAGGGGGAAAGGTGTAAGACAGGTTCATGGGGGACATTTGTGCATATAGACATATTTCAGGGGGTTTATTTTTTTGGGGAGGTGTTCTGTCTTGGTTTGGGTTTTCTGTTCCTTTCTCACCCTCCTCGAATACTTTGTGTTGTCATCTTTATTTTTGGCAGTTTCATTCAAATGTTGTGGTTTTTCTTGGACCTCACAATTGTCCTCAGTTCAGAAAGAGTTTATAGAGCGCAAGAAGAGGTTGGCGTTAATAAACTGGAATTGTTTGCCAGTGAATCTTTTTTTTTTTTTTTTTTTTTTCTCTACGAACGCAAACCAGCTACTGTCATGGAAAGCTGTAGCTAACTCCCCCCATACCCTGGTCCTTATTCCTTGTTCATCCCCAAACACAAACAATGGTAAACTAAACCACATTACTTGATCTTACTTCCAATTCCAGGTTAGCTGTGATGAGCAGAGATGGAGAGATTCGCGGTTTGATGCTCTGAATGTACACAAAAATTGAGACCCAAATGGCTAGGCACATTCAGTAGAGCCATAATTCGAATTTTCATATTCACTTATGCTCTGATCGGTTCTGATCTCGCCAATGGTGTGGTAGCTAATCCATAACCTCTGCCCCATTTCTACATCACAGTACAGTGTCTTATTTGAGCTGAAATGGAAGTGTTGACTTGAACCCTCGGTGCACTGGAGGTGAATCACCTCTTAGCACTCAATGCCCAGACAATTAGTTTTTTGTTGTTTTGTTGTTGTTTTTTTTTTTTTTTCCCTCTATTGCAGGGGTTATATATCTGAAACTAATTAAGGGCCAATTAAGTAATTATTGGTGGATTGTAGTGTAATTAAGACTTGCTGGTTGGATCCAATCTGCTGCACTGGAATAAGTATGTGTTTCGTTGCCTTTCTCTGGAGAAGATAATTATTGATATTATTATATGAATAAACCAGATGTTGGATGATTTGTGTTCAGTTGTTTATGAACAATATTCTTTTTATTTTAGTGTATCATTTCCTTTTGTTTCACCTTCAAGCAACATTTGAAATATGCCTTTGTTCTTTAATTGATTTAAAGAGCGTGTAATACAAATAAAACTATTTACTTTCTAAAACATTTCACCTGAGAGCACTTGGAAAGGAACTTAGGAAAGTCTCTTACTAATTAAAGTGCCATTTTTTTTTGGTAGGGTAACATTTTCATTGATAACAATTACATTTAACATTATACAGTGCTTAACAGATAATTAAATGGTAGCAGATGTAATTAATCTGATTAATATATTTACATGTTTTAATTTAATTACAGATGTTAAAGATATAGCCTAATTTTTAATTATAAAGTGATAGTTATTCTTGGTTTATGATACTATTTCTTTCATTTGTTAAAATGTTTCTTCGTGTTTGGAAAAAAGACTATTAACCCAACAGCAGATTTAATCCATGTTTATAAATTGTTTAGCCTCCCTTATTAATGAAATGCTGATATGCAGTAATTATAATAGATTATTGGTTGAACGAATATAGAAAATGTGAAAATGACAGTGCTCTAAGGGGACAGAAAAGTAACAAGGTTTTAAGATAAATTTGGACATAGAGGTCTAGTTCAAAAACTTGGGAATTTTGTTGTAAACTGAGCTAAACAATCATAGGAAGGAAAGAAAAAATGACTCCGGATGCAACACATGTCATGTGCACATCTGGGATAGTGATGTCCAGTTTGTGAACGAATCATTATTCTGAGTCGGATCAGAAAACGTACGATTCGCTCACTGAATCGGTCCAAGTGGGTTTCGAGGAAAAGAGGAGAAAGGTAAGTTACTCCATAAATGTTACAAATGTACTGAGATTAATATCAAGTAACTTATGTTTACGGTTTCAGTATATAACACCATTTAAAAAACACTGCAACATTTTATAGCACGTAATAATAGACCATGCAGATATGACCGGGACCACGTGATAAAGCGAGAGTGATTCAGAAGCATATTTTAATGTCATACGCCGATCGGTCTGCGCAGCGCCGATTTATCTCTAACAAGCCTGTTACATAATAGTCACTGAATCGTTTTGAGCCAATTTAGAAAAAAGAAAAAAAAAATTGCTCAAAATGATTTAGTGACTAAAAAAACTGTTCGAAAGAACCGGAAGTGAGTCGGACTTCCCATCACTAACTGGGGTCAATCGATAGGAGGCGCCAACTCTAGACGGCTTACTGCTCATGTAACCCTCCCCCAACCTCAAACGAGGCATTGACTTCGTCGTCGTCCATTATCAGTGAGCTAGCTCATGTCTTCGGTATAGTTGCGCTGTGAAGGTGAGTTTTAAAGATTACACTTAATAAGAGACTTTAAATAATTTTCTTTGGTATTTCACAAGGCGAGTGTATTAGAAGTACGACAAGACCGTTTAATTGACCATAATTCAGAAAATGTATTCACGCCGTTGACCGATGTTATCTCCTACACTGAGCGTCGTCCTCATGTGAACAGAAGATATCGTAATTTAATCGCACTGACTTTATTTTACAACGTGAGATTCTTTTGTTGGCTATTGTTACTGGTTCGTAATGACTTCTACAGTTTTGCCTTACCGGAATTTTCCAGCTAACGTTAACTTACTTCCTTAGTCTGTTGTTAATAGCGTTAGCACGATAGCATTGCATGATTGAGATGCAGTTGATCAGTTTGACTGAAAAAAAGAGGTTGAAGATACAGTTTTCATCGGACATTAAGCCAAATTCATGTTGACCACATAATAAAGCTCAAAACAGACCGCGAACCGTGTTTGAAATCGACTAATTTTAGATAACCTGAAAGTGAAACCATTATGTTCATGCTATGCTAGGCACGCTCTGAAATACTTGATTCTGATTAGTCAGTCGCGTTTAGCTGTTCATCGGTAAAATAATTGTGCAGCTAAACCGTATCATTTAGCATAGGGCTATGTAGTAATTATAATTTTATTTTTATATAACTTAATTTAACTTCATTGTGAATATTTCATGCTTTATTCGTTACTTAATTTGCTAAATAGCTGCATTGCTAAGTAGCATTGTGCTGATATTCTGTCTTTAAATTGTCTCTACATAGAAAAACAATAGAGTTGTTTTTTACGTTTTATATCCATGAATTTAAACATACATACAATAAATGGGATAACTAAGGTAGAATTATACGGCCGTATAATAAATACATTATTTTGCTACTATAATAGCAAAATGATTGCTATAAATGTATAAACCCCAATAGAATTTTTAGGAACCAAATGTGAAACTGAGTGAATTATCCTTTGAACATCATAACTTTTTTTTTTTTTTTTTTTGAACTCATTTCTTGACCTATGATTCAAGTGTGCGAGACCATTAGTTATTAAACGCCGATAGAAAAATGCTTCATGGCTGCAGGGAAGTTGTGGTTTCTCCTGTTTCGCATTTGTAATTCTTGCTTCAACTAAAGTAGATGTTTTTTGCCTGTTTATTTGACTTTGTTTTTCTTCTTAGGAACTTCATTGTTTGAGACCTTGCACGTGCAAATCAACCAAAGACTGATCCCAAAACACTTTGCTGTTCTTCCCGTCCAAAATGGTGAAGATATTTGTTGGCAATGTAGCTTCAGCGACCACCGAAGACGAGCTCCGTGCTTTGTTCGAGAAGTATGGCGCTGTGTCTGACTGTGATATTCTGAAAAACTATGGCTTCGTGCACATGGATGAGGAAGAGGCAGCTCAAAAGGCCGTCTCAGCTTTGCACAAGCACGAGGTCAATGGTTCCCGTATCACCGTCGAGTATGCCACCACCAAGGTACGCAATGCCACCAAGATCTACGTGGGCAATGTTCCCGAAGGAGTCACCGCCGCCAAAATCAAGGAGCTCTTCCAGCCGTTCGGCAAGGTGGTGGAGTGCGACATCGTGAAGAATTACGCATTCGTTCACATGCAGAGGGAAAGCGAGGCTCTGGAGGCTATTTCAGAGCTTAACCACTCCAAATTGGAGGGCCAAAAGATCTTTGTGTCCCTCTCACGCAGTAACCCATCCAGAAACGGCCGAGGGGATGACTATTATCCTCCTCCTCCCCCACATCACTATCCACCTCACCCACACCATCATCCTCACTTTCTCCCCCCACGCCCGCCGCCCCGTGACTACTATCCGCCCCGTGGCCGACTTCCACCCCCTCCTCTCCCACCGCCGCCGCCCCGCGCCTACTACGAGCGCGAAGTGTATGAGAGGGGCCTTCGCCACGACCCGTACGCTGCCCCATCCCCACGTTTTTACGAGCGGGATCCATATGAGCGGCGCCTTCCGCCCCCTCAGCGACCAGTCACGCCGCCTCTCGCCGGGCGCTACTACCGTGAGCGCAGCCCTCTCGGCGGTCGCCGCTCTCTCCTGCCTCCGCCTCCCCCTCCACCCTCTTCTGCCGGCTTCGCCCGCGGTTTCGCCCGCAATGGCGCTAGCTCAGCACCCCCTCCCCCTGCCGCCGCTCCTTCCTCCCACTATCAGCGCTACTCTCTCGGCTCAGGCTTTGATAAGGATGATTATATGGAGGACAAGTACAGCAATGGCTTCAGCCGTAGCTACTAAGCATTGAAGTTTGTCCGTCCCTTTTTTATTATCGAGGAGCCAAATAATCTAAAAGGGACGTAACTTCAGGGAGTTAGGGGTGATGATTTTTTTTTTTTTTTTTTTTTTTTTGGTAATATTCTGTGATAGTTGTAGCTATTTTAGATAACGGGTCAATCAGCTAATACTGTACTCATTTAACTAATAGATTTACCTCCGCCCGATGAAGGAACGGCAAATAGGAAGTTAAATACACCTGAGTTTTATAGCATGTTATGATGTACTATATTTGCCAGCCATATCGGTTTGAGTATTTTCTTAAAATAATTTTTTTTTTTTTTTTTGTACAATCAAATCTTACATTTTTAGTTCATTTTACTCTGGCATGCACTAAATACAAAAGAATCGCTTGGGGAAAAAATATATATAAATATATTTTTTTGCATTGATATTTCAACTTGCATAGCCTACCCAACAGGAAATTGGTCGTGTTGAATGTTTACCTGTTTTTTTTTTTTGTTTTTTTTGTTTTTTTTCTCCTTGGTATTTAGAAATATTCAAGTTTTGTCACTATATTTTGCATGAGTGAGACAAGTTAATTTGGAGATATTTTGAATTTTCCTCATTGGTCTTCGTAACTAAATTATATTAATACTGTATTTTTTGTTTTGTTTTTGATTTTATTTTATTTTTTTAATTAAATTTCTTCTCTGGACTACCTTTATGTAGGCAAATTAACTTGCTATGTTGTTGTTAGATGTTGGATGTAAGTGAGACCAGTGGGAAGGAACAGAGAGGAAAATGGGTAAAGAGGTGGTTGTGGGCGGAGCTGTATGCTAACTGACTGATCAACCAATCCCATCCTACCGGCTAACCGAGTACATCGCATCCACCAGCCGCTCAACTTTCGGATCCGCTGCCGCATCCTAGGACCATCGGTCAAAGGAAACGAACGACCGACCAGCCGCCGACCGCCTAATAAATTAAAAACAACGCTGAATCTATTCTACACTGTATCTCGAGATCACGTTGTGTTAGACAAATAGCTGATTTGCCCGACTCCGCAGACTCAGAGAAAGTTTTTAAAGATTAGAGACTTATTTTGGCATCACATTATAATGGACGTGCTTGTGATTGAAAATATTACTGAATTCTCAATATTGTTTCCTGTCCTACTTGTACTACTGCTGTTTGCTTATTGTTAGCGTACACCTCTGTTTAAAATGTACGTTTGTAAAAAGCCTGTTTTCTCGACTGTTTATCCGAAACCGCTCTTTATCATATTGTCCACTCGAGCAGGTTCGAAACTTATGCTTGTTTTGATTTAAACCTATGAAAGCAGATTCATGTTCTACCAGTCGCTGTCATTTTGCCGCCTGAATAAAATTTCGACTGATTTAGACGCAACGCTTTTCATGTCACTCGTTTTTAACTGAGTCTCTTTAATTTCTACCTCATGTCTCACTCGGTCACGCTATTATTCGTGTAATACAAATGTCCTTTGATTTGATCTCTCATGTGTGAAGTAAAGTGCCAAATAGATTCGAATTAAAACTGCACTTTCCGCTTGAACCCTTCATACAAAAGGCCAAAGGCATTGATATAAACCTTAGTAAATTACAGCCACTTTGTCTTTTTGTTCAACAATGACCCCTTGGCCAAGATGAATGAATGTTTAATGCTTTGTTTTGAATGACTGTAGAAGCTTTGTGTGGTTCATCAGGATTGGTGAGTTAAAAGTGAAGGTAAGTAGTATTTCAAGCTGGATTGTTTGGACTTTTGTTCTCTTTGACATGTTGCACGTTGTTGAATGTATTTGTGTACTAGCAGAGCCTGTTTGACTTGTTTTGGTTTTCTTTTTTTCATTGGTGAGATTATCAGAAGTCATTCTGTTCGTTCAACACTTCATTCTGATTGTCAGTGCAGGTAATGTCTGTCAAGTGGCTATAAAGTGTGAATTATTATTATTTTTTTTTTTTTTTTTTTTACCCCCTCTTCCTAGCCTTTCAGTAGAGCCACAGCCACACAATTTTGTACTGTTATCTCTATCATCAGCTCTTTCAAGAGGCGGAACAGTTTTACACTTGATAAACTATTTCAGTTTATTATTACTGCATTTAGTTTTAAGCTTCTTCAATGTTTAATGTCATTAGTTTAATACAAGGTCATACCATTATAAAAAAAAAGTTAAATCAAAAAAATTATCAAAGAAAGCCCTTTGCTGAACTAAATGCTTCTATGGTTTTCTTAGGGGAAAACAAAATGCATTGCACTACAAGCCTCATGTGAACTTAAAATACTCAGTCATCAGCTTATAACCTCTCATACAAAGTGTTTCTAATGGGAATGATAAACTATACATTATCCATTAGTTCTTACTTGCCTGTTACCATTAGATTGTGCAAATAAGCAACTTTCGATTCCTCAGTTTTATTAGTTGCCTTTCACTTGGCATTTTTCATGACCGAAATGAGGTAATGAACAGATTCAAGAAAATGTTGAAGAGCATTTCAAGATTTTTTAAGTTATAAAATAGAGTAAAAATATAGTTAAAAGTACAAGATAAACCATGAACCAGGCTATGTAGACATTAGGGTTATTTTCAGGTAACACTATCATTTGTGTGCTAAGTTTGTGATTTAATATTGGTTTAATGAGGTACTGAACTTGGTCAGGTCATGTGTAATAGATTTTGACTGATCTAAATGTATTATTCAAATATTATGGTGACACTGATATTCTAAGTTATGTAGAAGAAAAAAAATATTTAAATTCAAATGTTTTTACTGTCTGTAGATTTATACAATGTTTTTTCTTTAAAATTCTTCTTCTACTGTTTTGTCTAATGTAAAAAATGATTTAACTGACCTTCCTTTATAATTTTATATTTGCACTGACCTTCATCCCTTTATAAGTAGGCCTGTATAAATTCCAAACTTATAAATTATTTTAGGTTGAAATATTGCATTAATTTAGAGTTCAACTTCTGGTGCTTTGCAATGTTATAACCACCTGTTTATAACTAAGGTAGTAGTGAAAAGAGTGTTCAACTGAAAACCTGTATTTATTAAGCACTCATTTGAATAGTGTGGCGCGGGGCTATCCTTTATGGTGGCTACGAGGTAAAAATAAATAATTTTTCAAATTTAATTGTAACCTCTTTCCTGGTAATTTGTAGCACACATGGTACAGTTTCCTGAGAATGACCCATATAAAAATGAACATAAGGTTATTTTATTTGATTTTAATAAAGAATTTAATACAAACAATAGAGAGTGAATCATTTGCTTTGAGTAGGATTTCCTGTGACAGCAGATCAAGTGTGCACTTGTGAGAGGTTAAGGTCTGGTCTATTTGTTTAAGCGAACGCAGAAGAGCACCAGGTAAGAAGTAACAAAGAGTTCAAAACCATAACCTCCATAAACTGAATCATGAGAAGAACACCAAAAAGAAGTTATCCAAAATAAGTGCTCCTATCTGATTTAGCTCTTCATTGTGTGTCAGTTTCACTGTTTGACGGTTTCCCACAATCTTTGCAGTGTATATGTGAGTGCAATAAATGTTGCTTTTATGCAGATCATTTTGATTAAATTTCTTTAATGCTAATTTCTCATATCTTTTGGGAATATCTGTTTGTGAATAAAGGCAAAATGATGGTTACTTAATCATTTTCCTGTGTCGTGGATTTGTTTGCCTCATTGCACAGCTTTTTTTCTGCAGTCACCTCTGCCTCAATTTCCGCGTGCGCACACACAAAAGAGTCTGATCATGCAAATTAGCATGAAAATACGCCCTCCACTGCCCGAAAACAGACCCTGCACCCATCACCCCATTTTAGGAAACGGCTCCAGCGACTGTATGACGTCACGTGCTGTTGGAGCACGCGGATCCTTTGGCGTTTTGGCGCGCTTTCTGTTTGAATTCGAACAGCGTTCTGACGTTCCAGACATCTGCTTTACGTGCGTGAGTATAAACATCGAAAACTTAAAACACAAAATACTTGTGTATATAGCAATTGCAAAACTAATTGATCGCATTTCTAAGATTTTGATAATATTACCTTTACGTATGGTCCGTTGTCAATTTTTAATATGAAACAACTAGGTCATTATGGTAATAGTTTCATTAGTTGCATTCTTAGCATAATGTCAAGATTAGCCTATGTGGTTGGTTATTAACCTTCATGACTCTTAAGCAGTGTAGTCAGTCTTTAAAGATTATCCAATTTAAACACACAAACTTAAATTTACCTTTAAGGATGCAAGATCCAGGGAATATAAATCTACCTCCAGAATGTCTGCATGAAATAAATTCACCCATTTATTTTCTAAATGCATGTTAGGGTTCATCCTTGTATATTTTTTTGACCTTTTAATTTTTTCTTCTTTTGAAACGACTCTATGGAAGCTTGTTTTTGCCACGGAATAAAAAAAATGTAAGACTTTTCATCTCAAAATTCTAACTTTTTTCTCAGAATTGCGAGATATGTGAGTTATAATGTTAGAATTGCGAGAAATAAACTCTCAATTGGGAGTTATACATTCCTTTTCTCACAATTATAAAACTTTTTCTCACAATTGTGAGTTTATATCTCAGAATTCTAACATTTTTATCGAAATTCTGACTTTTTTTCTCACAATTGTGAGATAAAAAGTCGTGTTTAGAAGTTATAAAGTCCAATTCTGAGGGGGGAAATTTTTTTACTTTAAAATCTAGACATTATAACTTGCAATTGTGACTTTATCTCGCAATTCTGAGAAAAGTCAGAATTGTGAGATTAAAAAAGGTAACTGACTTTTTATCTCACAATTCTGACATTTTTTCTCAGAATTGCGAGATAAAAAGTCACAGTTACCTTTTTTATTCGGTGATAGAAACAAGCTTCCATACAAGCTTTATGAGCTTTAATGTTGTGTTGACCAACTAGTTACAAAAAACAGTTGCCAAATTTCTTTAAATAAAAAAAAAACACTATTTTCCTGTTTTCAATGTTTTTCAGGGCTGAATTTTTGCAATATAAAAATGATAGTACCATCAGTAACACTGATGTCAGGAGTGCAGATGCCACTTTTGGGTTTAGGCACATACAAGCTACAGGACCATGAGCAGCTGAAATGGTCTGTCAGCTCTGCTCTTCAAGCAGGATACCGAGCCTTTGACACAGGTGCGGTCTATGGAAATGAGGCACATCTAGGGCAAGTCCTCAAAGAGCTGTTGCCCAAGTATGGTCTAAGCCGTGAAGATGTGTTCATCATCAGCAAGCTTGCCCCATTAGACCATGGGCCGAGGGCAAAGGAAGGCTGCCTGAGGAGTCTGGAGCAACTAGACTGTGAATACATTGACCTCTATCTGGTGCACTGGCCTGGGATGGAGGGTCTTGACCCAGGGGATTCTCGCCATTCAGAGTATCGGGCGCAAAGCTGGGCGACCCTAGAGGAGTTCTATGCCAGCGGGCGATTCAAGGCCATAGGGGTTTCAAACTACACCTCAAAGCACATTAGAGAGCTGCTCATGAGTTGCCGCGTACCCCCAGCGGTCCTTCAGATAGAGTGTCAACCGAAGCTGATCCAGAGAGAATTGAGGGATTTATGTATAAATACAGGCATTCACTTCCAGGCCTACTCTTCGCTGGGTAAAGGAGCTCTCCTTAGGGAGCCAGAGGTAATGGATATAGTGAGGAGCTGTGGTAGGACCCCTGCCCAGGTTCTCCTCAGGTGGGCTGTGCAGCAAGGCATCTCAGTTCTGCCTCGGTCCTCGCAGCCATGCAGAGTGCAGGAGAACGCGAAGGTGTTTGACTTTGAGCTAAGTGAGATGGATATAATGAGGCTGAACGCCCTAAATTGTGGAACACGGTTTTGTAAACGAGACTCTAGCAAAATAGCTTAAGCGCTGATTTGACAATTTCTTTATTAAAACCAGTGCAAAATGATTTAAAAAATAAAGATTATCATTGTAAATGGTCATGTTGATGCATGTTGTAGTAGATCAAAAAAAGACTTGGACTTGGAAACACCAATGATGAGCATGTTTTTAATTTCTGAATCTTTTTTTTATAAAGCTGCAGTCTGTAACTTTTTTTGGTTAAAAACTATACAGAATCAATTTGAGCAAGTACATAACCGGCCAGTGTTCAAAACTATCTCCTTACCTTAGCCCGATTCACAACGATACGCTTGTAATAATGTTTTATAATTCGAGTGGTACTGGTAGGTTTCCACGGGAAATTCGAGCATGCGGCCGTTCATCTTTGCGTCATTACGTCACGTCTGTTTACATAAAGAAGGAGTCCCAGCTAGTAGGCTATATGGCATGTGAGGATACTGCAGGTGACTGATCATTTATTGCCTTTTCTCATAGAAGCTGCAATAATTAAACTTATCATTTTAATGGTGGATTGTATGGTATGACAAATTAACGTTAGAGATTGAGACTGTATACAGAAATTGAAATCTAGAGGTAAAGCTAACACACTCTAAATACACATAGTCATGCAATGCTGATGTTGTTAACATTAACAATTTGAGAACACAGTATAACAATAATAATAATTTGCACGGCTTTGATGTGATATGAGCTAAGTGATCATTAGATTTAAAGGGTTAGTTCACCCAAAAATTAAAATTCTGTCATTAATTACTCACTCTCATGTCATTCCACACCCGTAAGACCTTCGTTCATCTTTGGAACACAAATTAAAATATTTTCCATAAAATCCGATGGTTCAGTGAGGCATGCATTGCCAGCAAGACAATTAAAGGGTTAGTTCACCCAAAAATGAAAATTCTGTCATTAATTACTCAACCTTGTGCTGTTTTACACCTGTAAGACCTTCGTTCATCTTCGGAACACAAATTAAGATATTTTTGTTTAAATCCGATGGCTCTGTGAGGCCTACATAGGGAGCAATGACATCTTTCAATATCCATAAAGGTACTAAAAACATATTTAAATCAGTTCATGTGAGTACAGTGGTTCAATATTAATATTATAAAGCGACGAAAATATTTTTGGTGCACCAAAAAAAACAAAATAACGACTTATTTAGTGATGGCCGATTTCAAAACACTGCTTCAGGAAGATTCAGAGCATAATGAATCAGCGTGTCGAATCATGATTCGGATCGCGTGTCAAATCGCCAAACTGCTGAAATCACGTGACTTTGGCGCTCCGAACTGCGGATTCGACACGCTGATTCATAACGCTCCGAAGCTTCCTGAAGCAGTGTTTTGAAATCGGCCATCACTAAATAATTCGTTATTTTTGGGTTTTTTTTGGCGCACCAAAAATATTCTCGTCGCTTTATAATATTAATATTGAACTACTGTACTCACATGAACTGCTTTAAATATGTTTTTAGTACCTTTATGGATCTTGAGAGAGGAAATGTCATTGCTCCCTATGTAGGCCTCACAGAGCCATCGGATTTAAACAAAAATATCTCAATTTGCATTCCGAAGATTAACGAAGGTCTTACGGGTGTGGAACGGCATGAGCGTGAGTAATAAATGACAGAATTTTCATTTTTGGGTGAACTAAACCTTTAACACTTTCAATGCCCAGAAAGCTACTAAAGACGTATTTAAAACAGTTCATGTGACTACAGTGGTTCAACCTTAATGTTATGAAGCAACGAGAATACTTTTTGTGCGCCTAAAAAACCCCAAAATAACGACTTTATGACAATATCTAGTGATGTGCGATTTCAAAACGCTGCTTCATAAAGCTTCGAAGCTTTATGAATCTTTTCACTTCGCCATCGGATTTTATGAAAAATATCTTTATTTGTGTTCCGAAGATGAACAAAGGTCTTAAGGGTGTGGAACGACATGAAGGTGAGTAATTAATGACAGAATTTTCATTTTTGGGTGAACTAACCCTTTAATCACCATTGGCAGCGCAATTTATTGTAATGGGTTTTTTTCTCAGTTGGTCAGAACAAAAGTGGCAGACATGTTACTTGTTCAGGTTACATTTTCCGGTGAAAATTCTTATTTTGGTCATACTTCCAAGACTATAATCTGTGATTTCGAAGTACAGTATCCACACTGGTGTGGTGACTGACAGCAAACATTGGATTCATCCGCACTGAGGAGCCGTGCCGATGCACAACCCACGTAAAGATGATAATTCCGCAAATAACTGCAATTGCAGGTTTCAAACAGAAGGCGACAAAGAGGCAAAACTTACGGACTGCAGCTTTAAATTGAAAGTCAAAAATGTAAGGGTGGTACAACTGGATGTATATGTATGTTATTGACCTTATTGCTGTGATGAAAGCTTAGTTCAGGTTGTATAATGTGGTTTGTCTCACTAAAAATTAATTTTGAATTCATGATATTTGAAAACAAGATACATTAAGATGTGTACAGTCACATATATTCAAGGTGTAAGGAAAATACGTTATTTAAATTTGGAATTTTCTTGAAAATATCAGAAATATTTTTCAAAACCGTGTAAAACCTAGATGAATACAGAGTAAATTTCTACAACTTGGAACACTCGTTTCAAACTGGATTTTTTCCTGTTTGAGACAAAAACATAACACTACCTTCACCCAGAAAATCATTTATTTTAACCACAAAATTATAGAAAAAAGATAAAAACTTGATTGTTTTAAAAAGTATTTAAACAGTTCATCCATTATTCAATCTATTTTAACAGCTATAAATATGTACAAGGATCTTAAAAAAATGAATGGAGCACATAAGCACAGCAAGACTGATAGTACAGAAATAGCACTTGTTGTCCATCTGCATATATTTGCTTCCCCTCAAGTTTGGCAGAAACTGAATGTTGTTTTACATACAAGACCAGCAGATGGAATATAAAAGGAAAAAAAAATCAATAGAGAAAACAGACAACTTTACAATCAAGAAATATGTACACGAAAGGCAGTGATGAATTGCAAAGCTATGAAAGTATCAATTAAATAATTGTTCAGTTTTCCTGGTGACATATCCAAGTATATTCAACATAAAAAAGATGGCAGAACTGATTTCATCCACTCTTACAAGTTATTCACCACAATGGTTTGGCATTAACAAACAAACAAACCTGAGATGTAGCATATATCAATAAATTAACTGAAATAACTTTACCCGTATTATTGTTACCGTCACTAACCTTACAACTTTATCCGGTGTCACAGTCCTTGAAATATATTTACATTTTGCAAGCAACCGCTCCAGCCTTTAGTACAACAAAAACGCACATCTATATATCAATCTATAAAATACATCATAGAACACATTTCTTTGCCAAATATGAACTTAATACATATCAATAAATAGTTTTTAAATAGAGGTTTCATTTTTTAAATCCGTATATAGAAAGATTGTCCAATGAATTGTAGTATTTTAGGAGAGATTGTCCCTTTTAAGATTGTCAAATTGAAGTTACACTGACAATTACTTTAATTAAACGTACGTTATTGCAGTGGTAAAACTTGATACAGCATTTCTATCGTTCTCAGATTGGTTTTGCAGTAGCTAGAGCACATTGATTACAAAAAGGCCATGATGGTGATAAGACCAGCCTTCATCTGAGAGCAGCTCTCTGGTAACTGTTCTTATAGTGTGTAAAGCATTGTTAAATTCATTCTCTGCCCTCCTCTTCTTTGGGACTCCAGAGGAATGAGAACCATCCTCTGTAGGTCTGTTTCACTCTTTTCACCTCCTAGAAACAATAAAAAAAAACTTTATATGTAAGGTTTCACATATTTAAGACCACAAGCTGACAACCTATCAAATAGAAATGCATTTAGTGTAAAATATAGCTGGCTCACCCCTTTGTCAAGCCATGTGTCAAATTCATCGCTCATTCTCCTCAGCTGCCGCCCATACTTCTTTGCTTTCCACAGCGCAGCAGGAGCGGATTGAGAACGACCTCTGAATGGAAGTCCATCTCCCGCTCCTCCGTTCTCCTCCGCCGATGCTCCATCCTGGGGCTCTGCGTCCTGCCAGCGGCTGACTGTATACACCTGAGACTCTGAATAGAGCCGCACACGCCCTGCAAAAGCATGTGATCACGTGGTAAGAGAATTTTTTTGTTAAATCTAGGTCAACTTATACATTTCCTTATATTTAATGGCGAATGTGGTTGTCTGAAGCTCTCACTTTGAGGAGAAATGTTTGGCAAGGTTTGATCCTGATGTTGCCCATGGTTCTTGATTGTCTCTTCCAGATGTGATGTCTTTTTGCCATCCAAGGCGCTGGAATCATCTTGATGGTCATGCAATGTGTTATCCATCGTGAGAGCTGGTGAACAATATTATTGAACAATATTATTATTATAATATTGAAATTTCAAGGTGTTAAAACAATTAATGACCTATTGTATTACACAAAGAACACTTAGTAACACAAGGTTTTCAATGATTAAATGAATTTCTTAACACGAAGTTTAACATTAACTGGTTTTCCTAAACACATACCTGTGGATCTGGACGAATTCCAGGACAAAAGATATGAATGTGTTCGTCTCTCCGGAACTCAAGTTGGTAGTGGCACTAGATGTTTTCCCTTCTTATCTCCTGTATGATTAAGAGTAGCTTCTCCAGTTCTCAACATATATTGATTGCCTCATGGCATGTGACACACCCAAACAACAACAATAACTGCAATTGCTACTTATATAAGTTTCATATTTCTAAGGTTGAGTCGCGCTCATCTGAAAACGTAGTCGGCCAAAAATAATGAAAAAAATTTTCCGTTTTTCGTGACATTTAGTCGGAGTGATTGTCTTCTCGCCGCAAGGAGTAACGTTAGCGTGCCAAATTTCCAGTCCGGTTGTTGTTATCTCTACAGTGTGTATGATCTCATTTCGGCTCGAATATTGTTGTTGTCCGTCGTCGTTTACAGTAGTGCTCCGCTCTCAGCCAATCAAACGGCGTTCGGCTTGTTCTATGAGCCAATCACAGCCCGCTGCTAGGGTGTTTTTGGCGCTCTCTGATGCAACGTCACTGTTGCGATAGGGCTTCTCGAGCCTTTGCTGCCCCGTGACTTGTTTACCTCACACGGGCCCCAGTCTCGCGGAAGCGTGGGAAGATGTACATCGTGCGCTTCCCGAGGACGCTGTCGCGAGAGAATTTGCAAAAGAAATGCACCGTTTAACTTTGTTTGCACTGAGTGGAGCTCAAAACAGAGTGATTTTGGTGGTGCAGGTCTCCGTGCAATATCAGTCACAAGGAGATTATGCTTTGCTCAGTTATGATTCATTTATTATGGCGAGTTTTTGACGTCTCTATAATTGGCCTTACTTTGAATGGTTTGCTGTACAGTATACTGATTTAATGCCAATAAATTTCGCAGTCAAGAGAACATATTTAGCTATTTCTGTTCAAGAACTGTGGTCATATAATGCGCATTTTCTCTGTTCGAACTGTAGATGGCAGGAGAGATCTGTGTTGTTGAGTCATTAGAAGAAGTTGGTAATTTCTTTGCTTATGACTCATGTCTGCACAACACAGAAATATATATAGGTTAATAGGACCTGTTACTGTGTAGATTGCTGCATATAGATATTTTTATATAATCTTTGCTAGGTCTACACTGCAGCATGTCTGTGTTTGGTGTATATATGCAGTTCCTCTTTTTCATTTTAACACATAAATACATAAAAAATGTGTAAAAACGCAATATGTAATGTTATGTAGCTGCACCAACTGAATTTGGGTATCCAACATTGCACTAAACATGAAAAAAGACAAAGAGAATTCCTCTTTAACAGCATCATGGAGACATACAAGTTTGGTTACAGCAGAGTATAAATAAAGGGTCCTGCTACTGTTTATTTTATTGTTTATACTGTTATTATCATTTAGGTTTTTTCGTTGCTGTGACACTGCTGCTGCAAAAAATAATACAATACAAAAGCACCATCTTAAACCAGGTTTGCTGGTTTGAGATGTTCTCCAAGCCTGACCAAGCTGGTCTATGGGTGGCTTAAAAGTTCCAAAACCAGCCAACAGGGTGATTAAGAGACCATCTAAGAACAGCAAACCAGTTTAGGCTGGTTTAAAGGGTTAGTAATCCTGTCATTAATTACTCACCCTCATGTCGTTCCACACCCGTAAGACCTTCATTCATCTTCGGAACACAAATTAAGATATTTTTGATGAAAACCGAGAGGTATCTGACTCGTTCATAGACAGCAATTTAACCACCACTTTCAAGGTCCAGAAAGATACTAAAGACAATGTTAAAAAAGTCGACGTGACTGCAGTGGTTCAACGTTAATGTTATGAAGCGACGAGAATACATTTTGTGCGCAAAAATAATGACTTTATTCAATAATATCTTCTGTGTCATTCTCATATGCTGTTTACGTTCAGCGCTTCCAGGTTCGTCAGAACGGAGACTCATTATTATTGGCCGGCTCCTGCGTCAGCATCACACGCATACGTCGTGTTGCTCACGTGAACCGCGTCGTCGATAATGAGTCGGCGTTCTGACATAGAACCTGGAAGTGCTGAACAAACAGCGTATGAGAATGACACAGAACAGAAGATATTGTTGAATAAAGTCATTATTTTTGTTTTGTTTTTGCAGACAAAAAGTATTCTTAAAATTAAATTTGAACCACTGCAGTCACGTCAACTGTTTTAACAATGTCTTTACTACCTGGTAGTTATATTGCTGTCTATGGATGAGTCATATACCTCTCGGATTTCATAAAAAATATCTTAATTTGTGTTCCGAAGATGAACGAAGGTCTTACGGGTGTGGAACGACGTGAGGGTGAGTAATGACAGAATTTTCATTTTTGTGTGAACTAACCCTTTAAGATGATTTTTTCTCTCAGCAGGGCAATTTAGGTCCACAAACAAGAGTTTTCTAGTAGTACAGTAAAGTTCTTCGAATCATTCTTTAATCTATAATAGAGAGGAGAATATTTTGCATAAAACATTATGAATTGAAATAACCTTAAGAAAATGTACTAGAGGCTAACTTTTTATTATACCTGACGCGATTCAATGATACAGCTGTTCACCTTTGAACCACAAGTTACTGCTTGCTAAGTGTCATAATAGTATCAATGTCACCAGTAGAGGGGTCAATGTTGATGGTACAAAATTAATTTAGCCCCTCTGATGTGCAAGTGCTTTTACACTCTAGCCAAGATAATTAGCATTTCTAATATGTCTGTGCTACATCAGTGCCAATTTGATGAATTATCGTCCGGTGTTGGCTCGCCATGCCAGCCAGCGACACTCTGGCAAACCTGCACGTGCTATATAGGAAAATGTCACCTCCCCTTTCTGCAGTCCAAGCTGCTGAAAAAATGCCGCCTTTCGCACCGTCTCAGCTTTCTGCAGAATCCATTCGCCAAAAAGAGAAACAGAGTGTTAATTTCCATATTACCTTTTCCAACAAACTCCGCCCGTCTCCTCCTTCCTCATGGCGAGGCTGGCTGATGCTGATGCGAGCGTATAGTTAACATCTTCTCATTCACTCCCTCTGGCGCCACACGTCCATGTGCGGCTCTGATCATTCTTCATTCTTTTCTCTCTCTCTATCCCCCCAGTGTATAATATAGTCTCCGCTTTTTACAGAAAGCCTATTTTCCCCCTTAAAATGCCATTGCTGGAATTAGGCATTTTATATTTTCTCTAGTGTTCGGAATTAGGTGAATGGGCTGCAGTTGGTGTTACCAAACATCTCGAAGATCTTTCGTCGATCACTTTTTAATTCGAATCGCGTTTTCATTCACGTCTCATCTTTAACGTAAGACGCTCTTTTTTTCTCGCCGCGAGATTTTCTTAAAAATCAGTCTCGTCTCTAGTCTACAACTTGATTGGATTTGTGTTAGTTGTTTGTATTGTTTGAACTGTCAAATCAAGAACTGCACCGCTGTACAGCTCGCGCGCATCACCGCTGCTCCATGGAGACATGAGCCGCGCGCACCGAGCTCATTCACTGTGAATTAAACCGAACTACAGCAAGTCAACAGCCAGTGTCCACCGGAATCCACACACCGTCTTTGTAAGTACAACGAATTTACTCACCACACCACATTACAGTGCTACTAATACAGTATTATTTGCTGTTAAAAACCTGACGGTAGGTTTAATATACACAAAGAAAGCGAACTGATTGCAACAAATGAGTAATAGACTGCATCCTCCATGTTTTCAGGTTACTTGATGTCAGAATGAAATAGACGATTCTATGAAACGAAACACCCACGTTCAAATATCTCATATTTATTCAAGACTACATTATTGTTTCAGGTACAAACTTGCTTGTCATTTTTCGCACAGCCTATACAAGAGCTACTCAACAAAATGAACCTCTGTTAACGTACATCTTTCTGTCAGAGCAGGTAAGATTGACTTTACTCTTGTACTAAACTAGGTCTATTGAGTTAATATTCTCTGCGTATGTAGCTACCATTTTCTCTTAAATGTTTTGTACTGGCCCCGCATAACTAGTAGTAAGCGCCACATAGTTTTCATACTGGCTGTGAATACTTAGCAGTCACAGTTCTCATGGAAACGCTCTCCTACTCTCACTACAGAGGCAGCCCACCTGTTTCAGATATACATAGAATGTGATTATGCCAGTATGCTGTGGTATGTAGGGAAACCCTCAGTCTCCACATGCATTGACTTGAGATAAAAAATATATCCATGAGGAGCGTCTACATAGAAATGTCACATGTAAATGTATTTTTTTCCCCCTCTCTACATTGGGCAGGTTTATTTCTCTCCCACAGTGTTTACATGATGCGTAAGAAACCTCTGGCTGATTTTGGCATGTTTTTCCTCTCTTTTGGACTGGAGTGTGCTGTTTTTTGCACTTTGATTTATTCAACTTAAAGGGATAGTTCACCCAAAAATGAAAATTTTGTCATCACTTACTCACCCTCAAGTTGTTCCAAACCTTTATGATTTTCTTTCTTCTGTTGAACACAAAAGAAGATATTTTAAAGAATGTTGGTAATCAAATCGCCATTGACTTTTTTTTACATTGACATAGGGTGAATTCAGGGTGATTGGGACACATTTTGACATTGAGATGACTAGGGAAAAGTGTCCCAATCAACCTGAATTCACCCTAGTATTTTTTTTTTCCCTACTGTGGTTACTGTCAAGTGTTTGATTACCAACATTCTTTAAAAGATCTTTTGTTTTTAACAGAAGAAACTCATACCAGTTTGGAACAACTTGAGGGTGAGTAAGCGATGACAAAATTTTCGTTTTTTGGGTGAACTATCCTTTTAATTGGATAATTCACCCGAAAGTGAAAATTCTGTCATCTTTTACTCATCGTCATGTTGTTCCCAACCTCTATGACTTTCTTTCTCCTCCAGAACACAGAAAAAAAGATATTTTAGTCCATACAAAGAACTTTTTTTGTTTGGACTCCATTGACATTAATTGTATGAACAAAAACATTCTTCAAAATTTCTTCTTTTGTGTTCAGAAGAAGGAAGAAAGTCATGCAAGTTTGGAATGACATAAAGTTGAGTGTGAATGATGACAGAATTTTTATTTTTGGGTGAAATATACTTTTAACATATAAGCAAATATAACAGATGGTCATTTTGACAAACAGAGACGCATTTGATAGACCTGCTCTCATATGACACACAAAATGCCATACGTCCTCACAAGGGAAATCAATTACGCCTTTAATTTCCCTTGTTATATAATTATACTGCAACAAAACAGACTGTAGGCAAATGATACTCCTTGCAGCTTGTATTTCAAATCAGTCCTGTCCATTTTCACTTAGGTTGATGGCATGAAATAGTCTGAAATACGTATTTTTTATGCCAGAATCTTATAGTGTGTCAGTAGCAATGCCTATGGTATAAGCATCATGTGATCATTAGTGCTATATATATATATATATCATGTTTTTTAGCTAAAATCTTGAATTACCTTGAGTCTGGTCTGGCTAAATTTCTCTCTAGTTGTAAACCACTATGTGTTCTCCTGTTGGAGCTCTTGGTTTCAATGGCATTATTTCCTTTCCCCTAATGCCTGGAACCATTACTCACAGCTTGAGCTAATCTTAATGTTTCTGGCGAACTGAAAATAATCCCACTCTTGCTAAAGGCGGAATTCAGAAAGTGGTTTGTTTTCTACTGCTGCTGCTCCTTTCATTATGTGGCATGTCTGAATATTTGTACGTCCTCTTACTCTGAAAGCTCCGGAAGACGTGAATTATGTCGGCCAAGATTTAGAAGAATTTTGTTGCAAGCATGAGTTTCCATTGGATTGTAAAGCCTGCAAGTCTGTCCAGATAGCTCCATATGTGGCACAAGAATTATGTGTGTAGCTGTGTGCAACACATCCAGAAAATTGGATGTTTAAACCTTTTTTTTTGTGTTCAGTGCACTTGTGTTTATGTCTGCCGGTCATCTATGTGTGATCCCTTTAGTATCACCCTCCTCAGTGAGAATCCAAAGCCTCCAAATGGCGTTCTTCTCACTTCCACTTGCAGCTCAACCAGCATTATTAAAGTAGAGCCAGGGGCCCAGCACTAAAGTCTTCATATTTCACCCCCGGTCCACAGCTCGCCTGCCCTTACAAATGATTAGCACTGTAAAATCCAGCCAAGTGAACCATTAAAATATCTTGCCCGTCTCTAGTCTCTGCGCACCTGAGGTAAGCAAGTTCTGTCAAGCCGTGTTATAAATAATATAAATATGTAGCTTTAAAATTAGATATTTTTGTCTGTAGCATTTTTCTCAGTCTTTTTAGAGCAGGGAGGGGGGTCCAATCCTGCTCTTGGAGGGCCACTGTCTTGCAGAGTTTAACTCCAACCCCACTTAAACTCACCTGAACCAGCTAATCAAGTTCTTACTAGGCATCCTAGAAACTTCCAAGCAGGTTTGTTGAGGCAAACTGGGGCTGAACTCTGCAGGACAGTGGCCCTCCTGGAGCAGGTTTGGACACTGTTTTAGAGAGAGGATAATTTGTTTGCCTAAAGATGTGTTCTAAAATGTAGTGAGCTACATCACAAGTGGACTATGCTAAATTGTAAACGTGTTCTAAAATGTTTTGAGCTGTAGTTGAACACTGTTAAAGGGATAGTTCACCCAAAAATGAAAATTCTGTCATCATTTACTCACCCTCAGGTTGTTCCAAACCTATTTAAATGTTTTTGTTCTGCTGAACACAAAGACAGATATTTGGAAGAATGTTGAAGTTGCAATTTAGTACATTTAAAATATATTACCTTTAAATGTAATAGCGAATAACACACTACAGTTAAATTATAATCAAGTACTTTAAATGTGCTTTAGTATGTTAGTCAACACATCAAAATTCACTTCTTTAAAGCATGGCAAGATTATTAAAGCATAATGATTCAAAATGTACTTTATAGTAAAACTTTTAATTTGACATTAGTAACTAAGTGCTCTTAATACAAATTCTCGTAATTAAGATGGTTATCTTTTGTAACAACATTCACATCACGCGCCTACAATGCCCTAGAATGCTTCTTCTGTAGCCAAATAACCTCAGTGGGTTATTTGACCATATGGCAGGTTGATTACAGACAGTTTAGAGTGGTGTGTCCCTTCCCTATACAGTGAATGCAAAATATGTTCCTTTCACTATTCAGGAGAGTATCTTCATAGTAGGACTCATGCCATGATCAAAAGAAATGTCTGAAGACCCCAGATAAGGATTTGATGCTAAAGAAGCTATAAAGAGTAAAAACATTACTAAGGAGCTGTGGCCAGTTAGAAAATGTGTACCTGAAGATTACAGAACAACATTCACACTATCCAAGTAAAATAACTACAGCAACATTACAAAGAAGTTGCAAAAACAGTATGGCAAGTATAAATGAGTACACTCATGTTTCTGCTCAGATTGTATACATCTTTCACCTTTACTAAAGAATGAAGGAGCTGCATGAGACACAGAGAGGTCACTAGGGACAAAAATAGGAGGAAACCACAGCTTTTCAAAAGAACACTGTCTGTCTCAAATTTGCCAAAATGTTTGGCAAAAACAAAATACTTCCAACAAAAGCACCTCATCGCAGTCAGGTAGCATTGGCTGTACCATATGGGACTTCTAGCTTTTAGGATTCTGGCAGCATGTAATTAGGAAATTTATTTAAAGGAATAACAGGGAGTCTGTGCATGCTGAGAAACTTGAACCACAGAAAGTGGATTATGCGTACATACATAGTTCTGTCATGAAACTCTAGATGGCGCAGGCTGATGGGTCTTAAAGCAAGCTGATGATAATTACTACTTGGTACAAGCTGATTGGTCCATTTCACATCTGCAGCCAATGAGCTTGTTGCTTACACATTTAAATGGCTGGTTACGTTCACTATAGCAGTTTGCAGCGTGCTTCAGAGTTCCTCTAAAAACCTCCACCTTCCCCAGCTCCACCTGTATAGATCTGCTAAGGGTTATTGATATATGCTATTTGTGCAGCAGCAGCGCTATGTCTTACTCACAGCAGAATATCGGCATATGTATTGGCAGTAGCAAGTTCCTGTACTTGCTCTGCAGCAGCAGCAATAATCCGCGGCAGCAATAATCAACAACAACAGCTATAATCTACAGCAGCAGCAACTCATCAGATATATTCCACCAAGACCAAATACATTAACATTGTCATATCCATTACCATGCTAAAAATCTTCCGAGGGTTGTCATGATTGAAATAAGGTTTAAATTAAAGTCGAAGTGTTTAATTTGTACACCACTAATTGGATCAAACAGAACTAGAAAAAAAAAGAAAAAGTTTTCAGACAACTTTCAAATATTCCGTCTTTTATTGTTCATCATGTAGTCCCATTGTCAACTTGGCCCGGTGAACCAATCAGGCCTTTTTAAACAAACTCCGTTTGGTGCATAAATTATGCGTCGGGTCAGAGGTTATTCTTTCGCCGTAACTCGACTTGTGTACAGCTGTTTGCCAGAAGTTAGTTATCATAGTTTACAAAGTTTTAAATATTCATATTTTTCTTAAAAAAGCCCATCGCTTCGCTTCAGAAGCCCTTTATTAACCCCCTGAAGTTGTGTGGATTACTTTTTTGATGGGTGGATGTACTTTTTTGGGTTTTAAAATACAACATTTGCTACCAGTATAAAGCTTGGAAGAGCCATGATATTTTTTAATATAACTCTGATTGTGTTCATCTGAAAGAAGATAGTCATACACACCTAGGATGGCTTGAGGGTGAGTAAATCATGGGATAATTTTCATTTTTGGGTGAACTATCCCATTTAATTGTAATGCTCATTACAACACTGTATTTGGTTGTGTGGCGTTTATATATTCTCTGCCCATGCAGGAAACCTCAAATTGGTTCACTGATATGATCAGCCTTATACAACCATCAAGACCTCCATCATTAATAATTGCTGTTTGTAAGTGTCTCAGCTAATGTAGCAAGATAATTCTGGATGTGAGGAAAATGCCTTTGATCTACCTTTTTGTTTTCAAGGAGCCAGCCCTCATCCAGGAACTTCAATTTAGATTTAATATCAACACGCTGTTTTGCTCGTAGCATTTGTGACGCAGGGAATGTGGTTCTAGGGTGTCTCTGCAGAGACACTGGTGATGGCTCCTTATAGGTTTCAGCTATTTATTTGCATTTTGTAGTTGCTTCATGAGGCTTATCCTCTGTCTTCCTTTCTCTCCTGCTTCCCCTTTATTCTTCCTTCCTACTCATTGCCTCGTTCTGTTTATAATCATGATTCTGAGTGCATATTTTAAGCAAACCTACTTTCTGTTGCTTGACTGTGACGTTTGTGTTTGTAAATCCTGTAATGAATGCTAAAACTGGGTAATTATATAATAACATTAATCAAATACAGTTTGACTCATTGGGACTTTGGGAATTACCCAAAACAAACATTCCAGAAAGCACTCCTGTAATTGTGGACTAGTTATTGTGCCCCATTCATCAAAGACTCACTAGCCAATTGGATTTTTACAAAATCAAATACGTGACTTTCCTTTTGCTCCTCTACTGTTAACACTATTTATATCTACTGCATTTGCCCTTTTATTATTAAGCTTTTAGAGTATTTTCCTTTCTAACCTGCTATATTCATGTTGGCCAGTTTTACTCTAGGCCCATAATTTCAGTTCACTATCAGGAGAAATGGTCACAAAATATTCCTGTATGGTTAGAATAGTTTACAGTTACATGCATATTACAAAGTATTATATACAATATGCTTTGTAATATGTGTCAGTGGCAAATCGTAAGAAGATCTGGTGCTCTAGTCGCTGTCCAGGGTGCTGAATCTACATCAAAGGGTTAGTTCACCCAAAAATAAAAATTTCTGTCAATAATTACTCACCCTCATGTTGTTCCCAACCTGTAAGAGTTTCGTTCATCTTTGGAACACAAATGAAGATCTTTTTAATGAAATCTGATGAATTTTTAATTATTTTAATGAAAACTTTCTGTCCCTCCATTGACAGCCTATGCAACTACCACTTTCAAGCCCCAGAAAGGTAAAAAAAAAAAAACATAATTTACTGCTTTATTTACAAAATATTAATCAAATTATTAAAATATTAAAACAAAATATTAAACGCGAGTTCACGCAACAGTGTCTGCTCTCACATCAACACACCACGGATGCGTCGTACTGCTCTTGTGAGCACGCGTTGGAGATTAATTATGTTTTTTTTTTTTTTTTTTTCCCAAACAAAGCACTCACATTGCATCGTAAAATTGAGGTTAAACCACTGGAGTCACATGGATTACTTTTATGATGTCTCTACTACCTTTCTAGGGCTTGAAAGTGGTAGTTGCGTAGGCTGTCAATGGAATGAAAGAACGCTCTCAGATTTCATAAAAAAGAATGATGAAGGAAAGTCTTACGGGTGTGGAACGACATGAGGGTGAGTAAATAATGACAGAATTTTCATTTTTGGGTGAACCCTTTTAATATAGTAAAATGATCCTGAAACAGTTCTCACTAAAATTAGTTTGTTGCTCTAGAGTGAAAACAAGTTTCTCAAAGGAAATTCTTGCAGATTTGCTGACATTTTGCTTGGGTTTGCTCTTTTATATTGAAGGTTGAGTGAGGTGATTTGGTCTCTAAGCTTTGGGCTTTATGTAACTGTTGCATCAGGCTGACGGGGATCAGTTTGAATGATATGTAAATACCTCATTTGAGACACGTCAGTCAAAATACTGTCTGCAAACCTGTGATTTTACACTGGGTCGTGGGAACATGGGAATTGAGGAGCCCAGTGGTTACTACCTCCAGATTAATGAGTGCAAATTAAATCTGAATTCTTTAAAGAATAAGCGCTGTGATATTGTTTTCTATCACTTCATTTTCATTCTATCCTCCTCTCTATCCCCATGATGGCTCGCTAAAGGTTTCCAGATGGAATACGGGGCTTTTGTGCTCCCCTGTCTATTCCACGGCATGAATGTAAATTAGAAGGTGCAACATGTTGACGGATTTTGCACCCTTTTTCTTTTCCTCTGTCATGGTCAGTGGTGCTGGAATGATGGGAAAATTTTCACACTTGACTAGGCAACTTCAATGGGTTTTCTCACAGTTCCTGATAACTACTTTAGACAGAAGACTTCACATGACAGCAATGGACAAATGCTGTCTTTTATTGAGAAACGATTTCTTAGACAAACCCTGTCCAGTGTAAATGTCTATTGTGCATGTTTCATAAATTAATAAACACCACTGGTGTGAAATCAGATTCTACAAGAAGTTAATCAGGTTTCATTTTCTAATATACTTGTGTTTTTAAGCAATATTATATGAACAACAAGAGTGCTGTTGTTATGAATATCAGTGATTGCAGCACTATTGCAGGTGTGATTATTGCTTATTAACCACAGAATTTTTTTTTAATAACTGCCTTTTATACAACCTATTCAAAGTTAATAATGAGAAGCGTACATTTTAGACACAATATTGCCACTCATACTCATTTGTCTGTTTTTGCTCCACTATTAAAAATACTTTTAAATGAAGAATTAACTGTTGCCTGTCTCCAAAATAAATGAGTTTTTGAATGAATCGATTTGGTTGAGTGATTCAGTCATTTACTAATAAAGACTGTGGCTGCTTTTCAAATAGTATGCTCTCTGATTAGGTACTTCTTTGGAATAAGTTCTTTCTTTGTGACTGTGAAAAATGAATGTAATCCAGATGTAATACTTTCATCATGTTGCCATTGTCACGTGACCTACCAGTGTCAGTTGCTTCGCTTCACTTACATTCATGGGATAGTAAAGTGTCCATTGGATGTGCACTTCAGAATCTCTAATCCAGGTACTTTTTGCCTACAGTTTTATGAATATATATGTACTACTCTTTTCACATACTGTTTCTTACCTCATTCCTTAAAGGGTTAGTTCACCCAAAAATGAAATTTACTCACCCTCATGTCGTTCCACACCCGTAAGACTTTCGTTCATCTTTGGAACAGAAATGAAGATCTTTTTAATGAAATCCGATGGCTCAGTGAGTCCAGCAAGATAAATAACACTTTCAGATGCCCAGAAAGGTACTAAAAACATATTTAAAACAGTTCGTGTGATTACAGTGGTTAAACCTTAATATTATAAAGCAATGAGAATACTTTTTGTGCGCCAAAAAAACAAAATAACGACTTTATTCAACAATATCTAGTGATGGGCGATTTCAAAACACTGCTTCATGAAGCTTCGAAGCTTCTGTGTTTTGAAATGTATTAGTGTGTCTGAAGAAAAATCAGTTGAGTAAATGATTCATACACTCATAAAATCAGTCACCTACTGGTGTAACAGTGTAACCTACAGAAAGAAAATCCCCACCACTAATACACGGACTGACAGTCTGTCTGGAACAAACACAGACAAACGGCGTGATACAAACAGTGAAAAGTCCCAGTGCTGTTGGAATAAATATCATACCACCTGGCCAAATAAAATTTGAGAACTGTTGTATATAATATAAATCACTACAGATGAGAAAATGCCAGTCTGTCTTAACACATGAGCAAATTCTTCCTAACACAATTCTAAAAGTGTCTGAAAATAAGGCCAGTCGAAATGCTTGGCCATGTGTAAATGAGCTCATACTGGCTCTAGTGATGTGTAATTGCACAATTAAACTATTACAGGAAATGAAAGAAAAAAAAGAGAATCAGATCCAAACTGTGTGAATGTTATCATTGGGAGATTTGGCAGCAAACCGTGGCATGTTGGTTTACGCATACGTATGTGTGTAAATGATTGATTGTGAATGGAGAAAGGGTCGCCTTGTGGGGGCTTGTGGGTATACAGTCTCATCCACACTATCACACCGTGAGACAAGCAGAGAGGGTGCCTGGGGCAAATGTCACTATGTGGAAAGGAGCTAAGACTGGAGGAATAAAGAGACACAGGTGTTATTTTTGGCTGGCAAATGCCATATGCTTCCTGTTGAGGGTCTACAGTAGGCGACCTTTCCAGAGTGTCCGTGGTTGCGATGAGAAAGATGACAGGCACAGGAAATTGGTTTCAACGAGAATTAAACTATTCACCCAGCAGAAAATGCCATCCACAGGTACTGACTCTGAGGCAATAGAGCGGTCATGTAAGACCAACTTGAAGAAGACATTGATTTGCCAATGGCTCCGTCAATAGCAATAATACATGACAACAAAAGGCAATATATTCAAAAAAATCCATCAACCATTCATTGCTTTTTTGATGGTTCTGGCTCTGAATAGACTGAGGCAGACGTGTCATTAAAAATGATTAGAAACTTCATCTGGCCCACCTTAACTATTAACGTGTCTCACCCGAAGGGGTTGAGGTTCGGCTGGTTGGACTTTCATGGACTTTTAGTTGGTTTGTCTTCAGTCACATGTTTCCTTTAGGGGCTTTCGCACCGGAGAAACCTTTTCATAGTTCCTAGAACTATTGGCTGAAGTACCCAGATTTTGCCGTGTTCGCACCGCAGAAACTAGGAATTATTTTAGTTCTAGGAACTCCTTTTGGGGGAATTAATTTAGCTCCTACTTAGGGTCTAAACCAGCACTATATGAACTATCAGTGACGTGAGTGTACGTTGATTGGTCAAACGCATGTCAAACACCGGCACCCTGCATTTTTAAAAAGCTGTGTGAACATATTGTGTTTGTGTTCTTTTCTCGGCCTCGATGATATGTAATACTGAAAGTTGTCATAGGAGATTTCGTCTCTTAGCCCCACTTTTTGCCCTTTCAGTCGTGTAAATTATGCGTTTACGTTCCATCTCCGTTATCACGAAACCCACGACACACAGCAAACACAGCTCCAATCACAGCATTCTCAATTTACCGGATTTTAGCATTTGTAAATGCTTAAAGACGCCGCTGTCGACTGCTTCAGAGTTCCTATTCCCGGTGCGAATACAACCAGGAACATGAAATTAGTTCCCGGGGAACTATCCTTTGGGCTAGTTCCTATAACAGAGTTCCTAGAAGTATTCGGTGCGAAAGCCCCTTTTGTTCTAGTTTCCCGCTGTTAATCTGTTACCATGGACACTCATTTAACGATCACACCTGCTTGACATTTAGTTCGTTATCTTGTGTATAAATGCTCTCTGTTTTCAGTTCCTCATTTTCCGGTATTGTTTGTGTCTTGCGTACTGGATTATTTGAGTTTGTTTTGTAAATAAAGACTTTGTTTTGGAACCTTTTTCATCCTTCTCTTCATCCTCTGAACCTACATGTGACACCATAACTACACCATCTGGACCCAAAATGCATCCTTTTCCATTGACTGACATTTGAAAGTAGCAAAATAAACATATACATCACAGATATTTCATCCTTTTATTTCAAGGGCTCTTAAAAGTGTGAAATGGACTTGCAATCACTTTTCATGTCACATTTCATTTTGTTTAGACTTTTATATTATATGATTTTAATTTGTCTTCTCAAATTTGTTTAGTTTACTTTAGTTTTTTTTTTACTTTATCATAGTTAGGTTTAGTCTATTTTTTTCTGAGATTTCTAGTTTCAGTTTTTAGGTTTCATTGCAGTTTTTAGGGGCTTTCGCATAGAATAGTTCTAGGAACTAAAATATAGGAACAAGCCACTAGGATAGTAATTTCTCCCCCGGGCCATGTTCCTGGTTGTATTCACACCAGGAATAGGAACTCTGAAGCGGCCGACAGCGGCGTCTTTAAGCGCAGCATTTACAAACACTAAAAAACGGTGGATGGAGGATGCTGTGTTTGTTGTGTGTCGTGGGTTTCGTGATAACGGAGATGGAATGTAAACTCATAATTTACGTGACTGAAAGAGCAAAAAGTGGGGCTAAGAGACAAAATCTCCTATAACAACTTTTAGTATTACATATCTTTGAGGCTGAAAAAAGAACACAACCCTGCAGACAACAGATAAATGCCATTATCGCTGTTTTCCATGTTCGTGAAGTAAATATGTTTACATAGCTTTTTAAAAATGCCAGGTGCCGGTGTTTGACATGCGTTTGACCAGTCAACGTACACTTGCGTCACTGATAGTTCCTATAGTGCTGGTTTAGACCCTACTCTGAAGTAGGAGCTAATTTATTTCCCCCAAAAGGAGTTCCTAGAACTAAAATCTTTGCTCATGTGCAAAGATGGCAGATTGCATATTCGGGATGTCCTCCCTAGCCATGCTGCTGTTACTGAGATAAACGACAACCATAAAGAATGACTTTCTCTAGGTAATTTAGGCCTCTTTTGTCTCACCAATAACAAACTATCATTCTATAAAGCATATTTGCTTTGCACCTGTGCTTTTAACCACACTATACCGTTAACCAAAGATCTATACTGTTCCGCACACTGAGGTGCACCGTCAGTCATTCTCACAAACCCTTCAGAGCTCCTGCTTACTCTGCTACAGTCCTGCTTATTATGTATTTAAAGCACTGGATGACTCCCTGCTGGTTTAGGCCCGTCGACTTCTCTCCTGTCAAAGCCACCAGGAGAGCGATGAATGCTTTATGGAGAGTGAGAGGCTACTTGAACTACTGCGATCTGGATAAACCCGCAGCGCAAAATATCTGCTCACACATATGCCGTGTTTATTTGGCTGTCCATCGTTATCGATTACAGAGGGCGCGTGAGCAATGTTGCATGTTTCATGAATATTGATGCGTACGGCGGACATGCGGGCGGCGAATCGAGAGAGCGCTACATGACAGTTGTTAATATGCAGGGATCTGAGGGTGGGAGAAGCTTCATGTTTTTTTGCAGTACACAGGAGAGGAGGCTGACCCATTTAAATGGCAGATTCGACGCGTGTGGTGCCTCACAATAGGGTGAGATAGCAGGAAAACTACTAGACTGTGTCAGGAAAAAGGAAACGTGGGCACTCTGAGCTGAGGCACTGATGAGATCTGTTTCCAGCAAACATATGGAGAATGATAGCATAAAATTAGACTTCGTAATATGCGAGGAATGGTAGAGCTGTGGGGTTTGCATGATTATGTAAATGTTGTGTGTTTTTGTGAGTATATCTGCACTTTTTGTCTTGTATAATCAGGTTGTTTCATAATTACAGGCTTCTGTGCATTTTTTTTAAGTGTTTGGATACTGAAGTCGTTTCTTTCATTAGAGCCGTAAGTTCTTTGACTGCACTGCCCACCCTCCCCCATCTCTGCCCTCCAGTATGAGGAGCTTCAAAGCATGAGATTTCACTAAGATCTCTCTCCATCCATCTTATGTTGTGTCACTTCCTCATTTTCTCTCTCTATCTTTCTGCTTCCTCTTCTTTATCTCCTATTTTACATTATTCTCATCTCACTATGCACCTCATATAAAAAGCAACTTGTTCTCTGATTAAAGAGATGTTCGGAGAATGAAAGAAGGTGGTGTTTGGATCAGTCCACGGAGTGCGCAAAATGACTGAGTCAATGAATCTCGGTGTGCAGTGATGCTTATGAAGTAGCAGCATTCTTAACCAAATGACTCAATTGGATTTATTTTTGCTAATCTTTCTCATTCAGTGTTTAATTTGAGAAACTGAACTGGCTTTCATGTGGCCTGCATGAGTCCTTCAGACTCTTTAAGGTATGTTTGTGATGGGTGTGAAGAAAGCACAAGTCTTAATAAACATCATAATAGAAGAATTACAACAGAAATGGATTATTTTTTTCTATCTATCTATCTATCTATATATCGGTCGTTTATCTATCGGCCAGTCTGTCTATCTGTTTGTTTATCTATTGGCCTATATGTCGGTCAGTTTTCACGTGACGTCACGCCCTGAGGGGAATGCCCCACTGGCAGGCAAAACAAGGCTTTCCTCCATTGACCACCAGTCATTTTTACCAGGTTTGTAGTAAGATCTAATGTAGTAAGACAGTGATATTAAAAGACCAAATTCAATATATACCTTATTGATTATGCATACTTTGTACAGGCAAACAAATGAACACAGAATATTAATGCAACACGAGGTTTCTCGTTAAACGTTTTTTTCATCGAAAACCATTATAAAGAAAACGCGTTGCGTTCATATTCTGGGCTCATCTGCTCGCCTGTATATAGTATGCATCATCAAAAAGGGTTAAACTGAATTTGATCTTTTAATATCTCTGTTTTAGTATATTGAGGCACTTTAAGGGTGGGTTGCACTAAGGATTCTTTAGCCTGGCGTCGGTTCACCCTCCGCCTATGCTGCTCGATCAGCCCTTTCATTCTAACAGTCTTTCTGCGTAGTTAATCTGTGTTTAAAATTAAGTGCTGCAACACAACTCGATTTAAAATAAAACCCAGATCAACAAATCCTTGATTAGTGTTAAACTTTGCTTAATTTAATCCTTATTGGTACAACTCACCCTCACCGCTGTTTTTAGTGATTGAAAACACTGCAGGTGCTGTATATGGATCACAAGTGCCCAAAACTTGCATCTTGTTCACATATTTTTGTTTTTAAGATGGAAAATTGACAGGCTTGTGCTGCAGTTACATGGCTGTTTTGCCCTCCAGGGCTCCGCGACAGTCACTTGACTGAAAACTATGAATTGAGTGTTCGATTGGTTCGATCTGTCTATATAAAATTACAGTTAGGCTTTGTGAATTTCTTTAAATTTAAATTTATTTTGATTCTGCTTCTATTTAAATTCCGGAACTATCCATTTTATAACAACATGTAAGTAATCGTGTTAATTCTAATGCCTGATCTGATATGTAATGATTCATGTACAGTCAGATGTTCTTTGTGTATGTGTCAGTAAAATCAAACCAATGACTAAACGGCCAACTTTATGTTGTTTTTCTTAGTAGGATGAAAATAATCTGTTATTTAAACGGTGATTAAATTATAGAAAGTGATCAAAGAACGCTCCCTTTGCAATCGCTGGAGCTGTCAATCAAATAGCGCGAGTTATCAGTGACTAAGCTCTGGACTCACGCCAAAACTCCCGTTTTATTCAACGAATCTCTTAGTTACATCGTGTTTGCACTATTACGATGAAAGCACTTGTAAGTGTGCAGAAATTGAGTTGAAATGATGAGATCGCTGTCTGTGATCGGATACAATGTTCATCACTGCAACCTTTTATGCCACAATCTAAATATAATACCATAGATATAAATGTAATGCAATAAAGCAATGCAGTTCATGACCCCTTTAAGGTTTTCTTCTTCTTTTTTTATTTATGTTGTTGAAGTTACAGAATTGAACATTATTAGCTTCTACACTACGGGTTGTCTCCACAGATTTTTTTTTTTTTTTTTCATTAAATCATGCTGTTAGCTTATGCCATTATTGTCCATATGAGTCCATCTCATTTCATCCTGAAGAGATAAGAAAGATGAAGTGGGAGTACAGGATGTCCCAGTTCTGCCCTCAGCCAGTCAAATGAGGACTTGCTTAATGATGAAATGTGACACCAGTGACATTAAAACATCTTTAGAAAAGACTGGCTTAATTTCCCGCCAATTATGACATGCCCTGTCAAAGGAGCATGAAAGGGCCTGCAACATAGAGGAGAAAAGGAACAGATGAAAGAGGAGAGCATGGAAATGAAAGACTTTCACAGGCCTGATCGTGGAGTCATGGGCGGTAATGATGACGAACAAGCAGTGGTTGTGTTGTTAAACATTGAGCTGACCTGCTGCTTTTCTCAGTTTGTTTCCTAATTGGGTCTGGTGTGCTAGTGAGACACAGATTCCCCATGCTGGGCCGTGTGTGTGTGTGTGTGTGTGTGTGTGTGTGTATGTGTGTCTTGCTCTCTCACACCTCTCTAAAGTGCAACATGACCGTCTGGCCCTAATTGATCATCATTGTTATGTCTTTGTTATGGCTGCACATACTGGCATTTGCAAACTTGGCATTTTGGAGAAAACACATTCACTCTTACTTTCTTAATGTGGCTCTGCAGCTTTAAATCACATCAGAAAAGACTTCATTCCAACTGAATAAAGCCCCAAACTGCTCTGCACATTGACTTACAGGTCTGAATGAGGAGCCATAATGAATAGCAGCTGTCCTCAGTGACACTGTGTTAGTGTGTTTAATATAAGCTTAGCATCCTCACATCCACTAGTGTTACATTGTCCATTTCTGCTCTCAAATGGGAAGGTTTTAGGGGGAGATTCCTGTGAGGAAGCTAAATTAAGATGGAGGGATGTCTGGTAAATATTGACTGCTGTGGAAGGAAAAGGAGGAGGATGGAGGGACAAATATTGACAAATCTGTTAATAATCATCACAAACTGAGAAATATAGAGATCTTTATGGGTGAATCTCACCTGATACCTGCCAACAACATGTCCTAATCATAAAATCACAAGGAATAAACAGGAAATATTTTTTTCTTAAATAAACATAAGCCTGTTTTAAGGCCTTTAAGATGTTTTGCATTGTGATGAGCTGATTCTGAGTGAAATTGTTTTTTCATATATGAAAAAAAAAAAAAACCTGTATGACTGTGCTTATTGTCTTTTTAAATGTGTTATAATGTGTGGAATAGTAAGAGGCAGGTGAAATAGCGAAGGATTAGGAGAAAGATTTAAGAATCATGTGAGCTTAGATATTCAGATATCTGGGGTGAGTGGATAGTGAATCCATCATTCAGTACTGAAGTTTTGACATTGCTTAATTAAAGACTACCTAGAGAGGTTTTTACCTCCTGTTCTACCTTAACCAATACTGTATTCAAACTTTTTGCCTGTTATTCCTTTGTTCCCTTTTCATCTGTCTTCTTCCTCCTTTCCATTCTGACACTCAAACTTTATTACCTGTCATTTGGTCTGTCGTTCTCTCCTTTTCCAACTAAACAGTCTTTCTCTTTTTCTTTATTGCACTTTTTTTCTCTCTACACCCTTCACCTCAGGAGAGTGAACCTGTCGTCCTCTCCCTCAAAGTTAAACCTGATTTTACTCTCCGGGCAAAGGGACTAAAGCATTCATATTTTAAAACTGCTAAAAGCTTTAAGCGAGATTAAGGATTTAACAGTCTGCTAAAATCGCCATATTTAACTCTATTGGTTATAAATTTTATCTTTTATAAATGTGTGCTGTTTTGTCTTAGTAGAGGCACTATTACAGTCAGGCATAGCTGGAGGATTCGTGTTGTTTTATGAAACTACTTATTGTTGACATTGATGTGGCTTATTTTACAGGATGTGTACAACATAAAACTCTGTGCTAAGAAAATTAGTTTTGAAAACACTGAGGGGAGACCATATTTTTGGTGTCTGTCGTGAGCTCTTAACAAAACAGTTTTCAGACTCACAGATTTTTTGGGCAACACTGTATCAGACTGAGGACGGTTATAATGTATGCTTTATTGGTAAAAGTTAGCATTAGTTAATGCATTGGGTGTCATGAACTAACAATGATCAACATTTTTTTTATAGTATTAATTAATTTGGGTTAACATTAACTCTTTCACCCCAGGTGATGGGAATTTCATTATTTATGACACAACACAACACAACACGCCATTGACAGCATTTTCCGACAATCCATGTTTTCACTGTTATACAGTAGGGGGTGTATTACGCATCACTTGAAAGAGTACAGAATCTCCGGATCAAAACAAGAAGCAGAAAAAAAGAAGCAGCAACAAGCGATAGAAACATTGCTTATAAACATTGTAGTCTTTGACAAAAATGCAATTTTCTCAGCTTTTTGTTCAAAATGTTGCTTTTTTTTAAATAAATCTTACCCACATTCAAGTGTTGATAAAAAAAGAATGCATGAAGCTAGAATAAAATGTTTTTTTGTTGTTGTTGTTTAAAAGCAGAGGCTCTGTTCTTTTGAAAAATTGCATGTTCCGATATTCATACAACAAAATATTCGGGGGGCCATAAAAGTTTTGTGAAAATGATCAAAAATGCTGCAGAGAAATAATTAATTTATAAATATACTGTTGTGAGATGTTAATTCCTGAATATTTATAAAACATTAATTATTCTTCATTTATACTTTATTAAATTAAAATTTACCTTGAAATGTTAAAAATATCTGTGCATTGTTAGTAGGGTTTTTGAGTGATTCAGTCAGTGTGTCAGTAGGTTGGGACAAATGACTCTCTTTATAAGTAAGTCATTGAATCATTTACACAACCAATTTGTTCAAACACTGATTTATTTAGGAATGAATCATGTGACTGTCGTTATAGGTGAATCATTGAATCATTTACGCTACTGATTTGTTCAAACACACTGATTCATTTAAGAACAAATCAAGTGACTGTTTTTGCAAGTGAGTTATTGAATCATTTACTCAACCCATTCATTTAAAACACTGTTTTTTATTCAGGAAAGAATCAATTGACTGTCATTATAATTGAGTCATTGAATCATTTACACAACTGTGTATTGTGTGTTGCCCAGAGATGTGACATTTGTTTCTGCTGTTTCGAATTATTTTCGTTGGTGGACCAAATATAGACAATGTAACTACAAATATTGTGTCTGAAATGTCAGTTATGCGATATTAACTTCTAGTTAACTGAATTGTTGTATAAAAAGCAATATCATACTTGCTCTTGTACTGGTGGTCTAAATATCAGTGATTACCTGTGGCTGAATCCCATCAGTGTTGACACTCAGTACAGTAGACTTGCGCATGTCATATTGACAAACCATAAGCTGAAAGACCCAGTTGAGCTTGTTTAGTCATTTATAACTGTCCACAAGTGTGTGTATGTGTGTGTACGAATGCAGATAGAGTGTCAGGACAGACATATGGAGAGCTGTGTTGTTATTATGGGAATTGGCCACAGCTAGATTCACAGGTGGAATCCCCAGTAGACTGCGCACAGCAGATCATAAAAGCCAGAGAGCTAAACACTGCATTTTTAGATCAGACTGGGCTACACACACTCAAAACAACATTCTGATCCAGACTGTTGCATGTACATCTAATGAGATGTTTTTTTGTTGTTGTTTTTTTTTGTTGCCAAGAACCATTAGTTAGCTTGATGTATTTATTAATGATCATCTGATTTGTGTCTGTTTTTGTAAGTCTGCAAAAGAATCAGAAACATATTCTGTAGACCAGTGCTACTTTAACTGGCTGACCAGCATAACCAACAATAATTCATATGAAACAACAAAATCACGCTATATTGTACAACTTGAATTGGGAGAAAATATGCAATCTTTAATATATATTTTTCCCTATGACAATCAAGCACCCAAAACAACATATTTTAAAGCCGGAAACCTGATTAAATGTTAATCTGTTGCAGCATCAGAAGCCATACATTATCATGCTATTGTAGTCCATGTGTGCTCTTTTCCTCTGAGTGTGCATGAATCCTCCAGGCCATCAACAGTAGCTCATACTGGGTTGTGTGTTCATTTTCCTCAGGCTTGCTCATATATCTGAGGGCTTTATAGAGCTGCACACTGCTCCGTTTGCCTTGCGCCCCACCGCAAGCCATGCTGCTGTGGTGTGGATTCTCTGCATATGCCAATTAATGCAATCAGCCTCTTGATTGATGTGTCCATCAATTGTAGATCTCTCTAACACTCTGCCTGCAGGATCGAAACCGGAACCATACTGCTGCCATGCAGCGCTCTGTTCTGTTCTGCCTTTCACTCCAGCTGCAAACTTAATTTGCTCGCTTGCATGCTCTGTCATGGGAAATTAATAAGATACAGTCCAAATGGTGTGCGAGATAAGCCCTCACTCTTGATGGGCACCATTGGCTGAGAGCTCGCGCAAAGGACTCAGGGAACAGCCTCTGTGCTATTTATAGGCCTGGCATCGTGTGTGGCAATAGTGGGGGAGCGTGCTTGATGCCAAGTGCATGATTTGTGCCCAGGGAAGTGCATAAGAGGTAGGGTTGGTAAACACGCTAATGTCATCAAAACGTCAAGGCAGTGCTGAGAAGTGTCATAGTGTCATATAATGTTGGGGCTGTCAAATGATTAAACATATCAGTTGAATATGTGATATGGCAATGAATAAATCTTAGTTAATAACATATAGCAATATTTGCTGAGAAAGGCCTTAAATGAAGAAAAATAAATGATATTACATTATTGAGAATTTGAGATAGAGGGAAGCATTAAAAGTCCACTGAAGTGCCTTGGAACACACAGCTTTATTCAGTGTGTTGATGTAATTTCCAGTAAAACAGGTAGACAGGGCGGGATTTATCTAGAAGCTCCTTCCCTTTTTCAAAATAGCCAATAGCGTTTTGCCTAGATCACAACTCAGCCAGAGCCGTTAAGCTCGTAAAACCCCATTTTCCTCATAATCTCTAACCGTTTCTCCTCTATATTGCTTTAAAATATAGCATTGTTTGTAGAATTCAAATGTGTCTGAAAGTTATGAGGTCTGTGCTGACTCGCACATATGATCCGCTCTGTGCTCTGGATCAGAGCAGATTGTGCTCGCACTGCAGCGGTTCACTAACACGAAAACAGACTTCATTCACGTCAATGGAAAGCATATTTACACTGTCTGAATCGTTCCCTATCCTCTATATAGTGCACTATGTGCCATTCACCATATAGAAACTAGTAAATATCTGAACAAATGACCGATTTCAACTGCAGCTTCAGCGTCTGTTTATAGTGTAGGAGAGGCAGGACTTCAGATTCTAGAGAGCATTTGATTGGACAGAAGATTTGATGAGAAGCTGAAGTCGGTGGTGATGTCATGAAAATCCGTGAACCATTTTAGCGGAAGTGAGAGACTGTTTGAATGCTTTCCCAGATGCGAATTTTGTCATTGTTTTGGAACACACCGGCTTATTCATAACCTTAAGGCTTACATATTCATACTAAAAGTTAAAAAACTTAAATTTTGATTTCACGGGGACTTTAAACAGACATTGTATATAGTGGCTTTAGAACTCTTATATATATATTATGTGTTTATCTTAAATATAATATTATTTATTTTATTTCCATTCGCCAGTCACACAGTGCAGATTCTGTCTGTTTATTTTTTTTTTATTGTTCGCAAGTAAACATGATCTAAATGGACGTATTTGGTTGTTGTGTTTTGTTTTAATCTGTTTTTACAGCTTTAACTCATTAGTATTCATAGGTATTTGAATTAAATGTTTATAATTTTGTATGTTTGGATATGCTCGGAACATAAAATATGGATGTACTGACAGCATATGAAATGTATTTACATATGCATAGCTTTAAAAATGTAAACACCTTTTTTGAATGTTGTGTATTATATTTGCATTATGAATATATTTGTGCAGTAAAAGTTTACACTGACGTTCAAAAGATTTGCTTTAAAAAAAAAACAGTAATATTGTGAAATATTATTACAATTTAAAATAATTGTTTTTTTTCAATGTATTTGTAATTTATGCACGTGTCAGGGGGCATGATTAACTTTTTTTTTAATTAAGATTTTTTTTAATCTTTCACTAAATTAACTTGTCAAATAGACAGCCCTAGTTTGAGCCATGCATGTCTGCATCATGTGGATATATGCATCTTCAAAGGGACAATATGGGGTCTGACCTTCCTCACACATAAGCTAACAAAGATCATCCTATGTCACATTAATGACCTGGATGTGACCTGGACTTGGAGTGACAGCCCTGGCATCATCACACATCCTCTTAGTGGAAGATGATCTCATATTTCTCTGCAGCTCCAAGCAGCCAGAGATACTGATGTGTGTGCATGTGTGACCAAATGCAGCAGTCACGCATGTGTGATTCCAGCTCTTATATAAACTTGCCTGTACAGGGATTCTTGAGGAGAGGATGGGATGTGCTCCAGTGACTGTCGCCATTCCACACTTGTATGATTTGTTTAGTGTTAACGTTAAAGACGTCATGAAATGGAAGTTGTGATAGTCTTTTCTTCCTTATTGTGACGTATAGCCAAGTGAAATGGCTTCTTGAACAAGAAAAAAATTGGGCAGGGCTTGATTTTGCCATCTCAGAAATAAATTACATTTTACAAAGAAAACTATTATTTTTAATTGTAATACTATTTGACAATGTTACTGTTTTTACAATACATTTGATCAAATAAATGCAACCTTGGTGAGCATAAGAGATTTCTTTAAAAAAACAAACAAACAAACAAAAAAAATTAATAAACCTTAAAGGGTTAGTTCACCCAAAAATGAAAATGATGTCATTAATTACTCACCCTCATGTCGTTCCACACCCGTAAGATATTTTCGATAAAATCCGATGGCTCAGTGAGGCCTGCATTGCCAGCAATAACACTCCCTTTTTCAAGGCCCATAAAGCTACTAAAGACATATATAAAACAGTTCATGTGACTACAGTGGTTCAACTTTAATATTATAAAGCGATGAGAATACTTTTTGTAACAAAGCCTCGTTTACTGAAATCATGGGATTTTGGCGCTCTGAACCACTGATTCGAAACAAATGATTCGTTAAGCTTCGAAGCTTCATGAAGCAGTGTTTTGAAATCGCCCATCACTAGATATTGTGAAATAAAGTCGCTATTTTGTTATTTTTGGCGCACAAAAAGTATTCTCGTCGCTTTATAATATTAAAGTTGAACCACTGTAGTCACATGAACTGTTTTAAATATATTTTTAGTAGCTTTATGGGCCTTGAAAAAGGGAGTGTTATTGCTGGCGATGCAGGCCTCACTGAGCCATCGGATTTTATCAAAAATATCTTAATTTGTGTGCCGAAGATGAACAAAGGTCTAACGGGTTTTGAACGACATGAGGGTGAGTAATTAATGACATCATTTTCATTTTTTGGTGAACTAACCCTTTAACCATTCCAAACTTTCGAATGATAGTGTAAATTGCTATTTTGCTTTGGAGGTACCTGCAAAACTCCTGTGTGTAGGGATTCAGTTTTTCCCCTGTTTTGTAGATTCTTGCTGGTTTAGTGGTCCCCATATTTCAATTTGATACAGAACTATATTACTCTTTCGAATAGTTTGCCCCATACTGAAGTTGATATATTTATGTTGTAAAATTTTCATTGTATGTTCAAGGATGGTGTTATCTAGATTGAAAAGACATCTGTATTCATGATATCTAGTTTTTTCTGTAATATAATTTCTTTGATTTGATTATTTAGGAGTCTATAGAAGATCTATTCATGCTAGACTGAGTCAAATGCCTTTTTGTCAAATGCTTTTTTGCTTGGTGTACAAGTCAATGTATGGAATGTCTATATATAATCATTGAAGTAGTGGCCTTGATCATTGCATGAGAGAAAGAGCACATGACAGAAAGCAGAATATAGAAAAGAAGACCAAATTTAAATCTAAAAAAATCTAAACAATTATTGAAAATATCATCAACTCAAAGACTGAGTGAGCAAAATAGATGAGGTCTGATTTCTACATTATATGATGTATTGTGTTTTTGTATGTTTTCCTTTCTTGTAATAATCAGATGTGTACAGTTTGTCAGGAATGATCATATTGTTTATAGAGTTGACTAGCTTGTGCTTTCAAAGACACTCTCCAGGAGTTCACCATGATGCAAGCTGTCTTGTGCTGTCAGAAACTCTGTTTGCAATCAACAGCAACCTCATTCTCCCTGAATGAACCTGACTCGCTGTGGTCATTAAAAATCCCAGAATGTGCTTCGAAAAAGTATAGGGATGTAACCCTGGCATCCTGGCCAAATTTACCCATTGTCCTCTGTCCATCATCATGGCCTCCTAATCATCCCTATATGTCTACTGATTGGACCCCTCTCCACCAATAAACTGTGGTGGGCGTTCTAGCGCAATATGGCTTCCATCGCATCATCCAGGTAGATGCTGCACATTGGTGGTGATTGAGAAGATTCCCCCCTTCCATATGTAAAAGCGCTTTGAGTGCCAAGAAATGGGCTATATAAATGTAACGAATTGCAACGAAAAAAATTAAGTTTCAGGTGATGCTTGAATCATCAATATGTTACAATGAGGTCCTTTTTTAAATGATCATTCTCACCGAAAGTTTCTTTTGTGTGTTTCAGAGGTTCATTGATCGTCAACTCTGCGACTGGTGGACACAGTTACCACTACACTGCAACCATGCTTCATTTGCGCATTCCGTCAACCCCTTTCTCCTTCACTCCTTGCCTTTCCTCACTCCTCCTCCTGATCTTCCTCTCAGGCCTCACTCATCTCTCTCAGGCCAGTGGCGACACATCCCACAGCAGCCCAGGAAACTGTTCAGGGGAGGACAGCTGCTCTGAGGGCGTCGTCCTCCCGGTGTGGAACCCCCAGAACCCCTCTGTGGGCGACAAGGTGGCACGTGCCATTGTCTACTTTGTGGCCCTCATTTACATGTTCTTAGGCATGTCCATCATCGCAGACCGGTTCATGTCGTCCATCGAGGTGATTACGTCTCAAGAGAAGGAGATAACAATCAAGAAACCCAACGGCGAGACCACCACAGCAACCGTGCGCATCTGGAACGAGACCGTGTCCAACTTGACCCTCATGGCTTTGGGATCGTCGGCCCCTGAGATCCTGTTATCCGTGATCGAGGTCTGCGGACACAAGTTTGAGGCTGGTAACCTGGGCCCAAGCACAATTGTGGGCAGCGCTGCCTTCAATATGTTCATCATCATCGCCATTTGTGTTTACGTGGTCCCAGACGGTGAGGTGCGAAAAATCAAGCACTTAAGGGTCTTCTTTGTGACGGCAGCCTGGAGCGTGTTCGCCTACATTTGGCTGTACTTGATCCTGTCTGTCATCTCTCCCGGTGTGGTGGAAGTCTGGGAGGCCGTCCTTACATTTCTCTTCTTTCCACTCTGTGTGGTTCAGGCCTGGATCGCCGACCGTCGCTTGCTCTTTTACAAATATGTCCACAAGCGCTACCGTGCTGACAAACACCGTGGTATCATCATTGAGACGGAGGGTGACGGCATGTTCAGCAAGATGGATATGGAAATGGACGGCCAAGGCTCCAATTCCCATCACAAGGAGGCACTTGATGGCATGCTGGCTGGTGTGGAGGAAGGAGGTGGTGGAGGAGGTGGAGGGGAGGAAGAAGAGGCCAGGAGGGAGATGGCTCGTACGCTGAAGGAGCTCAAGCAGAGACACCCGGAGAAGGACATGGAGCAGCTGATCGAGATGGCAAACTATCAAGTGCTGGTGCAACAGCAGAAGAGTCGAGCTTTCTATCGCATCCAGGCCACTCGCATGATGATCGGAGCCGGGAACATCCTGAAGAAGCATGCTGCAGACCAGGCCAGGAAGGTGGTGAGCTGCCATGAGTCTAATGCCCAGGAAGAAGACCCTCACACCATCTACCTGGAGTTTGAGCCCTCCCATTATCAATGCTTTGAAAACTGCGGCTCCTTGAAGCTCTCCGTGACCCGACATGGTGGAGACAGTGGCTGCACTGTTAAGGTAATGATTCCACTGTCTATACACAACAGTACTGTGATTACATTGCTGTGATTGTACTTTAATTATATGGATGTGATATAATTTTGAGGCCAGAAACCTTCATGGGTCCCAGCAGCGAGGATGTACTCTCAGAGCTATTTTAAATAATTACAGCACTTAGGAGACAAGCAATGTAATGACACTATTTTAACAGACTTCAGATAAGCTTATTTTGTTATATAAACCTTTCAATTGTGAAGTTCACCACAGGAAATTATATTCAATTATTTCAAGTGATTTGATAACAGGTCAAAATATACTGTAATATTAATAACACATAATAATTACTATAAATAAAAAATGATTGTGATTATTTTGTTATTTGATTAATAATAATAATATGTATTATTCAATTTTAAAGTGAAATTTCTGTCATTAAGTAAGACCTTCGTTCGTCTTTGGAATACAAATTAAGATATCTTTGATGAAATCCAAGAGGTTTTTGGTTATCCTCAATAGAAAGCAACGGAATTACCACATTCAAGGTTCAGAAAACTAGTAAAAACATCATTAAAATAGTCAACGTGACTACAGTTCAACCTTAATGTTATGAAGCGACGAGAATACTTTTGGTGCGCAAAAACAAAACAAAAATAATGATTTTATTCAACAAATTCGTCTCTCCCCTGACATTCTCCTATGCTATTTTCGTTGCAGTGCTTCCAGGTTCTACATCTGAACGCCAGCTCAGTATTAACTGACGCCTGTTCACGTGAGCCGCACGACACATGCGTGTGATGCTGACGCAGGAGCGGGCCAATACTGAGCCAGCGTTCGGACATAAACACAAAAGCGCTGAACTGCATTCGCTGCATCTACTGCGTACGATTCTTACAGGGTAGAGAAGAAATTGTTGAATAAAAGTCGTCATTTTTGTTTTGTTTTTGCGCACAAAAAGTATTCTCGTCGCTTCATAACATTTTGAACCACTGTAGTCACGTTGACTATTTTAACGATGTCTTTACTACTTTTCTGGACCTTGAATGATGGTAATTACATTGCTTTCTATGGGGGATAAAAAAACCTTGGATTTCATAAAAAATATCTTAATTTGTGTCCCGAAGATGAATTAAGGACTTACGGGTTTGGAATGACATGAGGGTGACAAAATTAATGACAGAATTTTCATTTTTGGGTGAACTAACCCTTTAATAATAACACACATCATAATTATAAAAATGAATATTATGTTATTATTATGTAATATGATTAATAATGATTTATTATTGTTGTTGTTGTTATCTGTGGAATTTAATTATCACGCATCCTCTCCTGAAAGTTACATTATAACTCTCTTATGTATGAGAATTATTGTTTTTTCCAAACACTCACTGTAACTCTTCTGAATATAAAAATATAGCATTGCTTCCTCAGCACTTTAAGCTGAATGACAACTGTTCCTGTATCTAGGTTGACTATCGCACAGAGGATGGCACCGCTAACGCAGGATCAGACTATGAATTTGCCGAGGGCACTCTGGTCTTTAAACCGGGTGAGACTGTGAAGGAGCTGACAGTCGGCGTGATTGACGATGACATATTCGAGGAAGATGAGCACTTCTACGTACATCTCAGCAACCCTCGAGTTGTCCACCGTGCTGAGGTCTCCATCCTCGACCCTAATGCGGTGTCTCCAGGCAACAGTATTATGGGGTCCAGCCACGTTCCTCCCAAAGCTGCCTTGGGTAACGCGCATACTGCCACGGTGACCATTTACGATGATGACCACGCAGGTATCTTTACGTTCGAGAGCAATTCCACACGAGTGAGTGAAAGCGTGGGCATCATGCAGGTGAAGGTTCACAGAACATCTGGAGCGAGGGGGAAGGTGGCAGTACCGTTCCACACTACAGAGGGTACCGCCAAAGCTGGAGAAGACTATGAAGAGGTGGCTGGCAAACTGGAGTTCCTCAATGATGAGACCATGTAAGTTACAATTTTTTCAGGAACTTACAACTCTGAATATGTTTTACTAATAATTTATCAAGTGTGCACTGGAGAATTTCAAGGAGGCAAGATGCTCTTTGTCACTGCCAACACTGATTGAACCAGATGTTTGCAGAGAACATATGTTTGTGTCCTCGAATAGGGAAAACTGAATCAAGCCATCCTTGTCATTAAAAGTTTAGCTCATGGCTGCATCCAAATTTGCATACTTCTCATGGGAAAGTACATACTTTTAAGTATTTATAAGACAGTACGTTAGATCTGAGACAAACTACTACATCTTAAAATTGTGTTTTGGCATACAATAATGAAATACAGGTGAAAAGTCACCTTAGAGGAGACAGTATATGAGCAGTGATGCCCGACCATTATGTTCACAACTACTAACAATTAATCGATAAAGGATTAATTGTCTTTTTCATACAAATACTTGGTATAGTTTGGTCTCTAACTGAAACAAATATGCTTGTTGTATTCTGCTTGTTGAGACCTTTCATTGATATATGACACAAGTCCATCTGTTATGTATGGTGATTTTAAAGACCACATTTTCAGGTAAAGCAGTTATTTTTTCACGCTATGAAAATAGAGCACTTCTAATATGTCAGCAAACTTAAAAACACTTGTCAAGTGATGGTCATATTCCCTATATTCGCTGTAAATCCAAGCTTCTAAGCTTTAAAACAACACCTATGTTGTGTTGGTTAACATGATAACTTAGTTAACGATTCAATCGAGTAATCGATTAAAGGGTTAGTTCACCCAAAAAGTCTTTTCACCCACAACATGAGGGTGAGTAAATGATGACAGAATTTTCATTTTTGGGTGAACTAACCCTTTAAGCGATTGTTAATTTAATCTCTCTCTCAGTTTTGTTTTTAACCGCTAGAGGGCCAAAAGTTACATAGTGTACCTTTAATTATTAATTATTAAAAATATTAAAATCTGTAGTCTGTATTATTTTTGAAGCATTTGTAAATAAATACCTAAAAAACTATAAATGTTGTGACTTGGTTTTAATAACTATTATGATAATGTAAATATACAAAAATAATGATATTGGTTGCTTGTTCAAAGTTCAAGCTTAATGGTGTTTCATTAACACAGAAACATAAGCATCAAATGAAACTGGAACATGAATTTACATTAAAAACCCAAACTTTGGGTAATGTGGCTCCTCATTTCAAGTCTATCAGTGTCAATGACAAATGCAAATTGGGATGCAGACCATATCATAAGATTTTTATTTGTAGATCGCACGTACATCTGTGTTCGAATGTTTTCACCACATATTTGTAGTTAAAGATGTACCCTGATGACCTGGTATGATCACAGTATGCATGGATTACAGGCCCTAACACTAAAAAAAGAAACACAAATAGATAAGAGCAAGGCAGAAATAAATCTATAAGCCTCACATGAAAACAGATGAACAAGGGATAAAGTTGAAAAGATGTGTGAAGTCTGGAAGAAAGCCAGAGAGAAGGAGATGGAGAATGATAGAGCGCTGCTGAGTTTTCTCTCAATCCCGAAAATCGATACTGACCTGCACATCAAGCACACTGCGCTGCTGCAGATCTGAGGTGAGCAGGTCATCTGTAGAAAAGAGCATGCTGGCATTAGAGAGAGTGAGGCAGTTATTGTGAACCCGCTTGTCGGGTTATAGGTAAACAACTTAAGTAGGCGTTGGGGTGAATTTGGCATTGTGACTCATGGATGGACTGCGTTGACATGAGACAAAAGCTCAGGCATTCCAAGATGGAGAAGTTCCAATTATAAGCGGCATGCCGAATTTACATATTTACTGAATGCAACTTCCAAAAAAAGTGTAAGACAGCCAGGATATAGTGTTGGTATATTTAGTATGAAAGGGAATTGCGTTGCAGACTTTTTTTAAAAAATTTTTTACGAACCAAGGATACCTTTTTTTTCTTAGAATAATCCAGAAACACATTTCAAATCACATTTCAAAGATACAAATAATTTTGGAAATTACATTTAAAATCCACATAGATCCATAATATGCTGATTTGGTAAGAAAAGTATTTCTCATTATTATTATTAGTTGAAATTTGTTGTGCTGCTTAATGAAGTGTGGAAGGTTTGAAGTTATTTAGTACTTAGTAGTGTTGTCAAAAGCACCGACCACGATACCAAGTCGGTACTGAAATTTTAAAAATGTGATGCTTTGAGCGCTGTTGAGCACAGTGACCTCTGATTGGCCATTTTGTTGACGCGCTCATCAGATATGTCTGTGATTGGCTACAATGATCAACGCACGGGAGCGGGAGTGTTTGAAAGCAGCCGTCTATCAGCAGACCGGTCCCGCTCCTGTGTGTATCTCTGTAAGCGCTCTGTGAAGAGCGTCATTGATGACATATCTGATGAGCATATGAACACAGTGGCCAATCAGAGGTGTTTACGAATCTGCTCAACAGCGCTCAAAGCGTCACATTTTTTAAATTTCAGTACCGACTTGGTATTGCAGTTGGTATTTTTGACAACACTAGTACTTAGTTTGGGCATTACAAATGTCTTTACTGTAATATTTGAAATATTTAAGCATCCTTGAATAATTAAAGTATCAATTTCTTTTTAAAAATCTATAAAATCAATGAATACAGAAATATGTAAAATAAATATCCACAAAAATATTGGTACCTTTCCACTCTGGTCACAACAGGTAGCACTTCTCACCCATTAAACTAGCTGAATGAGTAATTAAAAGATGGTTATACTAATTAGAGGATATTAGTCTGCTTTGATAGTCATTACAATGCAATTATTTCCTATAAAAGGGGTTAAATTGGCTTGAAATGCTCTAGAATTGCAAACAAATGCACCCCTATTTCTGATAAACAGGTTTTAAACCAAGGATCACTCTCATCAAAACCAAGGTCCTATTTCCACCTGGTATTAAGATGCGTTTTGGTCGATCGGATCACAAGTGGACAACGCTAAATACAGGTGTGAAATGTTTTGAGCTTGTCCACTTTCGACCACTTCCAGAGGTAGTCGAAAACCCATTCGACTGGATTGCCTTCGTAGTGGAAACGCTCATGTGGTTGAATGCGTTCGAACAGCCACTAAAGACCATTTACTCTCCGCCTACTGACCTAACGCTTAAACATTATGGGAAGCGCGCTAGCCAGAAGGGATTTAAACTTTTTCATCTGAAGACCCAAGTTTGGTTTGAAGACAAAAAAAGTACCAAGCACAATGTTCTCTCACCATTCCTGATTTCTTCACAGCGTTCGGCGTGGTATTGCGGCTATCAGAGCAGAAATGAAAGCTGATGCTCTCCGTATGTTTTTCCGTCGTCTCTGGGCGTGTTCATATGTAAATTGCTCGAGCTTATTTTGTCCATTAGATCGAAAGATCTGAAATAACCCATACATTTACCTGCCCATAGACCCTCTCCTCGAAGAAATCAGGACAGAAGTGGTTGAAAGTGGACAAAAGAGATGGATTAAAACACCAGGTGTAAACGGGTATGTGTCTCCCTCATCCACTTGTGATCCGATCGGCCAAAACGCATCTTAATACCTGGAAACAGGGCATTCATAATGCCCTATTCCCAATTTAACTGCTGCTGTACTCATGAAGGGTGCCAGTAATGTTGTCCAGGCCATTTTAGTAGTCTTTGTACTGCAAAAATGTCAGTTAAAATGTCAAATTCTTTTTTTTTTTTTTTTTTTTTTTACCAAAGAAATGCATATGTGGATGGCAAAAGATCTTAACACTTTCCAGATAGAAATGTTGCATTATTCTATGCTTTTTGGCCACATCTGAATATTATATTGATATTTCATCATGTTCCCGCTTACATGCTGAATTATTTTTTTCTTTGAGCTTATCTTGCCAATGGCACAAAGTGAGTCAGGACTGCCGCTGGTGCTCCCTCCAAAACAACATGGGCATGATGCCCCTGATTCCTCTGGTTTGTAAGATTGGACTGGGAACAATATGACATGATGGAAGTGGAGCACAATGAATGAGAAATGAGAGCAGGGACGGATAGATGCATTGATCGAAGTTATTAGTTGAAAATGTAAGAGAGCAGCGAAATGAAGAGATGGATAATGGTGTGCAAGGCATCGTGGGATGGACAGAATTAAACCATGATGTGATGATAAAGCACAAGCTATAATTCACAGAGGAGAAAAGAGAGAAAGAACGAGAAAGAGAAGAGGTGAGAGGCAGGTGCGCGGGCGGAAGGGAAGGTAAAACGAGGGAGGCATGAAGAGATGAGGATGATTTGTTTGAACAGTTCACTCATACTGTTCAGTGTGTTGAGCAACTAGAGAGGGTTACAGAAGTCAAGCACCGTGTGGGAGTGTGTGTATGTGTGTGTGTGTGTTTACATGAAATGTGTCATACTGAAAGTGTTGTCTATCATGGAAACATCTGACCTGTGTGAGTGTATGTTGATTTTGAAGGGTGTGTGTGAGTATTTTTGGAGGTGGGTGAATGACCGTGAATCACATATGAGCTTTTTCATGTGTTCAGAGTTGGAAAATGAGAACCGGAACCAAAAAAAACTGGGACCAAATCATTTTTATGATAACTAGGGATGCACCAATATTAAAATTCTGACCGATACCGATAACTGATAATTATTGTTAATTATATTATAGTAGCTATATATGTCACCCAAAGTTTTATTCAACCTTGATTCAACCTATAATTTTTCCCTAATATGTGGAACAATAACCAATGACATTTTTAAAAATATTTCAATGTTTTTTTTAGAATTAAAAACATTCTTCTTTTATACAGCAAAAAAAATGTGATTATGTATCCTTACTTACACAGTCATGTTGAACAGAAAGTCAGCAAAAGTGATGTAAGACTAATGTAAGTCATCACAGTAACGGGTCATTTCTATGGTGGTGCATTGCTGCCACACATATTTTTTTTCCACTCAATTATGTCGTAATATCGAGATATGTCATTAAAACAACATCTTTTCTCATTATAACAAGATGTTATTTCGTAAGAACGACATATGTTGTAAAAACGGCATATTTTTCTTGTTAAAACGCATATTTTCTCGTAATAACGAGATGTTTTGTTGTTAAAATAACATGTGACGTGTACGAAATATAATTTCAAATAAGACATAACCATAAAATGATTCACAGTTCAGTGAGGCAGTCAGTTGTAAACTCAGTAACAGTTCTGAACGATTCACTGGCTCAGTCTGATTCAAACTGCCATCTCACAGTTCAGGGCCGTTTCTTGAATCTTTTTGCCTTACTAGAGTTTAAAGTTGGCATGAAATAAAAATTCACCATGTCTGTTTTCTAAGTGCATCTTAAAGTTGACATGAAATGAAAATTCACTCTATATATGTTCTAAATTATTGTGAATGATTCATGCATACGTCTCAAAATATTTAATCAAAATGTCATATCTTGATCTTCTGGTGAAATTACAGACTTCTCCCTGGTGATGTATTCCAGACTTCTCCAATCAATTAGTCCGCTTAAACCCCGTCCCTTTTTATAATCAACCACAGGTTTGTGTTCAGATCTGTCTCCACACTCTAAAAAACACTGGGTTAAAAACAACCCAATTTTGGATTGTTTTCAACCCAAGGGCTGGGTTTTTAATACATATTGCCTACATTTAAACTCGTTTAACAAATATTAGAATTAAAAATTAAACATTAAGAAGTAATTGTATAATCGTTTAAAAGTAATTGTAACATGTATAATCGACCAGTCTCTGTTGTCCTGTTTCCACCGTAACGGCCTGGATCTCGTGCCGGAGATGGCTCGCGTTTGGCGGGGGAACTGCTAACTTCAGACTGCTGCCCTGCGTTTCACTCATAGCCGGAAAATGCTGTGACTGGCTTCATAACCTGTCCATAAATAATCACTGTACAGTTTTGAGAACAAATTTTAACATCCTAATCATTTATATTCTGTATCTTTTTGAATAAAATCATAAAATTTTATGCAAGGCCTGCAGATGTTTCCATCACGCGAAAAGACCGACGCGACACTCGTTTAGGTGACTCAGATCGCGCCCCTGTATGTAGCTTTGCATAAAAATAAACAATATACAGAACAATGAATTTTTAGATTAAATAAAACATACACAAACCTGTATTTCACCGAAGACATGCACCAATTTGAGGGAGCTGCGCTGCTCCCTCCTGAAGAGGTCGCAAAAAGCTCGCAATAAATAACTCAACCCCTGGGTTGTTATGTCTGACCCAGGAGCTGGGTAACACAAAAACTAACCAAACACTAGAAAAATAACCCCAAAAATGACCCAAAAGGCTCAACCCAGGACTTGGGTAGAAAAAATAACCCAAGATTTTTTAGAGTGCGGCAAATCAACAAACGATGGACAGAACAAGTCACCACCACCCTACTTTTTTTAAATAATCTATTCTGTCGTACATATAATCTATGTACGTCACAATACAGAAGAAAGGACCTGAAACTATATGTTACATCTCGACTTTAAATTATTATTGTGCATTTGCAACCATTTTAGCTGCAATCTGTAACCCTGTATGGCCAATAACCCATAAATGGTCAATATTAAAGTTCTGTGCTATTTTGTGTAAATGAATTTAAAATGAAATGCTCAATCATTACTGTAACTTTTAAGAAACCAAAATCGTTCAGTGGGATCAGAACGAGAGTCGTTAAATTCCTTACAATAACCATCCCTAGATATGTGTGATCACTCATGAGAGCATGTTGGAGGTGGTGTGGAATTGTGTATAGTGTGTCTGTGTGGGTGGATGAGTGAATCTGACTCCAGATATGAGTCTTTTAGTTTGTACATATATATTTCAGTTGCTTGCGTTCATGCTCAAAGCTTGTTTGCACACGTGTGGGCAACAAAATGCATGTGAGCGTCTGTTTTTTAGGGGCTTTGAATTTCATCTATTGCTTTTTGCTTGCTTTGAATTGGTTTATATTTGTGTATGTGTCTGTTTGCATTTGTGTGCATTTGCATGTGCATATGAGTGTGTTTGTCAGTGGATTTCTGCTGACCAGACAGCTGAACCGCCTCTGCCAAACAGCACAACAGAAGCTTAACTCTTATTCCCACTCCAGTCACAATTCCAAAGAGCTGACACCCGACAGCAGCAGACCAGGGGATTCTTAGTACATGTGTGTGAGAGGGATTGTAAAGGGGTCCAGCGTTTCAAGCAGCTAATGAGGATCCGTAAGGACTGGGCAGTGCATTTTGGTGTGTATTCATTCCCACAAGAGAGTAGAATGACATAAAGAGAGAATTTTAAACACTCCCAGCAACCTTAGCACCGATTGCAGGATGATCGGTTCACCATCTCCCCCGCACACTGTGTGTTTATGTGACTGCCTGTGTTATTTTTCTGTTTGTTCTTCTATTCTCATATGAAGATGAGAATCCATGCCAAAGAAAATTGAGTTGAAGCAGTGTGAAGTGGGCTATGAGTGCACTTATGTAAGCGTCGCTCTCAGAACAAGCAGGAAACATGCACGCGGCAGAGGCTTACATGATAATCTGCATGAGTAAAGAAAAGAGCGAATCGATATGAGCGGGATCTGTCAGCTCTGAGAGTTTGTGGGGTGTGACGAATCGATAGTGACCCAGCCTCCTGACACAAACAATCTGCATGCTGAACATTCCCACTGATTTGAAAGCCTTAGGACTATATTTAAAAACAGATTCTGTAAAGTATCATCATCCTAACAAATTGAGAGCTAAATCACTTTATGAGTTATGTCGATTTTAATTTGTTTATTTTAATCAATTTTAATAATAGTTTGGAAAATGCTTATAGACAAAGCTTACCGCAAAATTATTATCCTGCCCAACTTTATTTGTTCTGCTGAACACATAAGATATTTATCTGAATGTCCAAGCTGCTCTTTTCCATTCAATAAAAGTGGAGGGGCACCAGGAAAAGGGGTGTTATATTATTAATATCACTAATAAATAATGGTAAATGAAACAAAATAAATTTATACTGAAGATAAATTCATTAAAATACAGTGTATTGAAAATGTATTAAAAAAAGGAAATAGAAATACTCACGTTCTTGGAGTATATGTATTTAAAGGGTTAGTTCACCCAAAAATGAAAATTCTGTCATTTATTACTCACCCTTGTGTTGTTCCAAACCTGTAAGACCTTCGTTCATCATCGAAACAAATATTTTTGATGAAATCTGAGAGGTATCTGAGTCCTCTACAAGCCCTATTCGCCCAGGATTAGTATTATTTGGGGACCTCGTGTGACACACACACACGTCTGAATTTCGTGTGGCGCATTCACACGGGATAAGCGAAGCCTGTAATTTTACTCGAATTTACCTCCCGGACATGATGTCATTTACATTTCACCAGGTTAAAATCTAATAGCTCAAGCTTCGTGCTTGATTTATTTGTAACACATTAACCTCGAATTATGATGTGAACCCCCTCGCTTGATTGTGCACTATTTTGGATAGGCTATTGCTTGGAAATGTCTTGTCGTTATAGGCCTAGCTGTATGATATATCATAAACAGAAGAATGTTCCTTACTGCATGCTGCTATACATGTCATCCATCTCCATCTAATCATTATTTTTGTTTTCGCTCTTCTGATGGTTTTTAGCTTTGTCTTTCTGCAAATTGTATAGCTGTATGATGTATAGTGATATGACCCAGCACCCAAAATACTATCAAAACACTCCAACACAGCCTCCATTCTTCGCAAAAGATGGATAAAAAGGCGCACAGGAAACAAGAAACTTGAAAAATGATATACGACCCCACCAAATCACAGAGATGCCGATTCGCACGGGACTAATATTATCAAAGGACCTCAGTGTTCGGCGAAATATGATAGGTCATTTGCGGGGGAATTTTTACTTTACAAATTACAGACATGGTCGATTCACACGGGATTAAGATCACAGGCAACCTTCGCAATTATTACAAATGACTAGAGGTCCCTAGTTAATACTAATCCCGTGCGAATACGGCCATAGACAGCATTTTAACCACCACTTTCAAGGTCCAGAAAGGTAGTAAAGACATCGTTAAAATAGTCCACGTGGCTGCAGTGGTTCATCCTTAATTTAATGAAGTGACAGGAATACTTTTTGTGTGCAAAAACATCCCTAGATATTCAACAGTATCTTCTCTTCTATGTCATTCTCCTACGCTGTTTACATTCAGCGCTTCCAGGTTCTACGTCAGAACGCCGGCTCAGTATTTACCTTAAAAGTGGTGGTTAAATTGCTGTCTATGGAGGAGTCAGATACCTCTCGGATTTCATCAAAAATATCTTAATTTGTGTTCTGAAGATGAACAAAGGTCTTACATGTTTGGAATGATATGAGGGTGAGTAATGACAGAATTTTCATTTTTGGTTGAACTAACCCTTTAAAATGTGAATTCATTATTTTGTGTCTTCCAAAGGCTCAAAATAACATTTTCTGGTATTCATGTTAACATTTAATCGGTTAATTGATTTGTATTTTAAAAGACAATCAAGTATACAGCTTTCTGTAAATTATAATTATTGTTGTAGCTGTTGTTGTTGAAAGAATCCTGAAAAAAACGTATCATGGTTTTCACAAATATATTAAGCAGCACAACTGTTTTCAACACTGATAATAATGTTTGTTTCTTGAGCAAATCAGCATATTAGAATGATTTCTGAAGGATCATGTGACACTGAAAACTGGAGTAATGATGCTAAAAATTCAGCTTTGTTGATATTACTGACTCCAAATCTTTGAATGGTTGTGTACTTCATGCCATTCTTAAATGAATCTGTGACCCATTGCAATAGAAAAAAAAGTCTGGAAAAGAGCTACTTGCACATTTTGATTTGTGTATGTAAGAGAGAATTCATACAGGTTTAGAATGACAGATTCGCACAGTAAATGGTGACATTTTTTGGGAGAACTATCCCTTTAAGATTTCTATATGTGGTTGCACAGTGAAGTGCATGCATGCTCACATGCAAGAACATGCATTAGTGTATTCATGTAAACAAACATGTTTGTGGTTTAATAAATGACAGTTTCTATTGCCATAGGATGAGGCATGTAAGCTTTTTCTCTGACAGCTCAACTGGAGACAAAACATCTTTGTGTCATTTTTTTTCCTAAGATGGGGAAAGGGAGATTAAATGGAGCAAATCTTTTCTCCAGATAGTGACAGCACTGATTAGCATTTTGCTGCTTGTTTTCTTGTTGAAAAACAAGTTCTTGTACCACTTCATCAACCTCACTTCTCTTCATAAACACACATACAAATTGGTGAACACAGAAGCCCTGCCAAGCTCATAATGTTTGAATGTCTCTGCTAATGCTGCCACCATAAGCTATGGCTTTAAATTCACTCTAATTCAGAAAAGCCTTTAGGCGCCATGATTCACCATCAGATTAGTGCATCTTCATGAAATTATATCCCTTTAATCCTGTAATGTCTTGTTATTCACCTTCAATTTCTCACTTAAAATATTTAATATGCAATCAGAGACTGGATTTTTAATGGAAACTGGCCATCAGCACAGCGCAGCCAATAAGATGAACATTTATTCCAAGTCTTCTGTGGTTTCGTAGGTCCAAAGGAGACATATTTGAGGAGAGTGCAAAGTGCAAGAAATGTCAGCATCAAAGTATTGTATGGCAACATTAGCATAAAAATTAATTTATAATATTTCTGAGCTATTATTATTAGGGGAACCAATTCCAGTACTCTCATTAGATCCCTATTTCAGCTAATCTTAAAGAGTCCCGCTAAGCATTTTCCTCCAGTTATTCACCCCCACCCCTTTCTTTCATGCATCTCACAGCATATTTTCATCACTCCATCCATCTCCAAATGTATCAGAAAATGAACGAAAGAGCTGTTTAATTTCACACTGCCTGCACAAATAGACCAGGATATAAACAAAGCAGGAAGCTGATCGATGGAAATGGAGGACCAAGGTGAATGAATGAATGTTTGAGAATGAATGGCTCCACCAACCTCTTCAACTTCAAGTTGTTCAGAAAAATCACCGTTGAAGGTGAACATCATAATCTTTTAAGAGGACACATTTTTCATCATTAAAAAAGATTTACCTTTAAATAAAAGAAGAGTACTTGAAAATGCGTTAAAATCATTTTTCGCTGTCACAAAATGCCAGTCATATTGGTAATCTAAAAGCTAGTTTAGTTTCCATGGTGCTGGTCCCCCTATAGAGGCCGCCATGTTGAGATCACATGACCAGCTTAACATTGTAGTGTCTTCTCTTTAGCAGCAGATGGAATTGCAATTTTTTTTTCTTTTACTGTTCAAAAGTTTGAGGTCAGTAAAAAAATTTTTTTATGTTTTTGAAAGAAGCCTCTTATGCTCACCAAAGCTGCATTTATTTGATCAAAAATACAATAAAAACAGTAATATTGTGAAATATTATTGGAATTTAAAATACCTGTTTATATTTTAATCGATTTTTAAATGTAATTAATTCCTGTGATGGCAAAGCTGAATTTTCAGCATCATTACTCAAGTCTTCAGTCAGTCACATGATCCAAATCATTCCAATATGCTGATTTATTATTATTATCAATGTGCTGTTTAGTATATCAATTTATATCAATTTAAGGCATCCTTGTTAAAGAAAAATATTAATTTTCTTTATTTAAAGAAAAAACAAAAACTCTTACTGACCTCAAACTTAATAGCTGTTGAGGCTCTGACACATTGTGACACAGCTACTCATGAGCTTTCTCACCATAATTTCTTATGCATCTACTGTATTTTTAGTAAAAGGCCAAAAATAAAAATCTGTTTATAAAAATATAATATCTGTTCGTGTGTGACCATAAGATGACACTGGTAGGGAAGAGCAGCTTGCACAGAACGACTTGCAACTCCCCCCCATAACCCGACAGTTTCCTGTGCAAAGAGAGAGAGAGCTATAGTGAGCAAAGAAGTGAGAGATCCAGTGATTAAGCCCAGCTGCTCTTGTGTCCCATCAAAACCCTGCGTTAGCGCCCCGCACATATGGAGCCTCTTCCGTCACCTCTCCCGTAACATTCCGGCTGTCATTTTCACCCCATTCACACCCGAGGGACCGTCTGATGTTTGCAATGACATCAGTTTGGTTTGAGTAGTGTTTATCTGCACCTATGTGTCTCTCTGAACAAAGCACTTTGATTGGCTGGATGGTTTATATGATGGGGGTATCTTGTTGAGGACTAATTTTAAGCGATGACCGCATTCCAGCTGGCAATGACAGCGATTCCATCATGCCTGCCTTTGAATCTTTCTTCTCTTCCTCCCTTCCTCTGCCTTCCCCCTCCTATCTCCATCCATCATTCCACCTCCCCAGCTCTGAATTATGAATTAACAGCACGGCACAATTATGATATCCTTGCCAGTACTTTGAAGATGGGGGCAGAACAATGCAGCAAGAGCTTAGTTTCTATTTTAATTTATCAGGGGCATGGCGTAAGTGTTTCAGATTTAACGTTATCATCCTTCTGTTTTCCTCTCTCTATTTTTTGAAATGAAGATAATCGTACGGCTTACCTCAATTGGCCTATTACTTTAGAGTCTTATTTTAGATTTGAAGCAGAGCAATTTTCCCAGACATAAATATAATTTGATTTTGCAGTGCTTTGAAGCACCATTATCTTATGAAATCAAGCTCATACAGCTGAGCATTTTCATTCTTTTAAAGGGAAAGTTTAACAATTATTTAACAGTTATAAAATAATTATTTATGTAATAATTATTCATAACCACCCATTTTGCAGAAATAGTGTTTTTTTTTTTTTAAAGATTTATTTTTGGTGTTTTTGCCTTTATTATGATAGGACAGTAAGCAGACAGGAAGCATAGGGGAGAGAGAGAGAGGGGGACAGGATGAGGAAAGGTCCGCGAACCAGGAATTGAACTCGGGTCGCCTGAAGCGCAACGGCTATCGGCGCCGCCAAATAAGAGCATTTTAATGGAAAAATAGTGGTAATTTTGGAGTAAAATTGGTAATATTGGTAATATTTGAGACTTTGGTCGCATACGGTCTAGCTGCGAAAATGCAAATATTACAACACACGTGAAGCTCAAATCATAGCTTCTGTACTACTGGAAATGAATTCCAGTCTGTCATTTTTTGGAGTACAACCCGAATTCCGGAAATGTTGGGACGTTTTTTAAATTTGAATAAAATGAAAACTACAAGACTTTCAAATCAGATGAGCCAATATTTTATTCACAATAGAACATAGATAACATAACAAATGTTTAAACTGAGAAATTTTACACTTTTATCCACTAAATGAGCTCATTTCAAATTTGATGCCTGCTACAGGTCTCAAAAAAGTTGGCACGGAGGCAACAAATGGCAGAAAAAGCAAGAAATTTTGAAAAGATTCAGCTGGGAGAACATCTAGCAACTAATTAAGTTAATTGGTATCAAGTCTGTAACATGATTAGCTATAAAAGGGATGTCTTAGAGAGGCAGAGTCTCTCAGAAGTAAAGATGGGCAGAGGCTTTCCAATCTGTGAAACAGTGTGTAAAAAGATTGTGGAATACTTTAAAAACAATATTCCTCAACATCAAATTGCAAAGGCTTTGCAAATCTCATCATTTACAGTGCATAACATCATCAAAAGATTCAGAGAAACTGGAGAAATCTCTGTGCGTAAGGGACAAGGCCGAAGACCTTTATTGGATGCCTGTGGTCTTCGGGCCCTCAGACGACACTGCATCACTCATCGGCATGATTGTGTCAATGACATTACTAAATGGGCCCAGGAATGCTTCCAGAAACCACTGTCGGTAAACACAATCCGCCGTGCCATCTGCAGATGCCAGCTAAAGCTCTATCATGCAAAAAGGAAGCCATATGTGAACATGGTCCAGAAGCGCCGTCGTGTCCTGTGGGCCAAGGCTCATTTAAATGAGAAGAGGAAGGAGACCTTCCAGCGTTTTATCTGCATTCAGTTCAAAAGCCAGCATCTCTGATGGTATGGGGGTGCATAAGTGATGCTGGGATGCTGTATATGTTTATGGTCAAATCTTTTAGCAGCCATTTGACCTCTGTAAGAGCACTGTCTTCCTCATCAGTGTATATGTGAGTGTTTATGTGCTTCTGCTTGTGCTGCTGCCAGAATCTATAAAAACGGATGTTTCTATTTTCTAAATTCTAGCATTCTGCATGTGGAATGTGGCGAAATGTTTGGGAGCTAGAAATGGTCCCACTCCTCCAACACACACTTGTCATCCTCTCTCAATTTATCCAAGTCTTCTGCTTCGTCTTCTTACGTGACAATTTTTTTTGTTCTTCTTTACCGTTCGTCATCGCCAGTTTTGTCTCTCAGACATTTTTAATGCCAGGCCTATATATCCGGAGCGTTTTTTACGACTGCATGCAAGTGAGTGGAAATTAATCATTTATAAACCGAGCGAACATGCCAGTATCTCTCTTTCGTTCTCTTCCTTCCTCTCTCTCCCCCCCCCGTTCTTTTTTTTTTCTTGGCATGATCCTATTATGTGTGCAAGCAAAGAGAATGACATTCAACCAAGCTGGAAATGGATTTGTGCTTTTTTGTCAGTCAAAGCCTTGCGTGTGTGTGTGTGTCTGTGTCAGTGTGCGGATAGAAATAGACATCCACCCACAGGTCATTAGAGAGAGAAAGAGAGACGGAACGTGACTACAGGGGAGCATTGGACAGACTGTAACACTGTAAGTGAGACTTTGGAACCGTAGGGCATCTCTTTGCTTACGTACTTCATCTTCCGCTCTTACCATATTTTACCACACATTTGTTTTCTGTCTGGGTGTGGCTAAACTGCAGCCACAAATTACCGTCCCATGCGTTTGCATGTTCGCCCACACCCCCGTAGCCCACTCTCACTTCAAAACACATCCTGACACCCACGCATCTATTTAGCGCACAGAAATGCTTTTTGTGTCAGTGCGTTGGCTGGACCTCTATGCCACCACGGGTACGTGCCAAGGTGTGAAACAGAGTCACACTGTTGTGTATCCTCCGCTCTTTGGCGCAGTTGTTTATCCAGCGTTATTTGTTTTTCCCTGGTGGCAGCCCTCCATGTGCGCATAAACCTGCGGTGCAGAAACTAAACGTGGTGCAGTGTGCTGTGATACGCTTCACAGAAGCTTGTAATGAGTGACTGGGGACTAGCGTCCGTCTCAGGCCACTGGTGCTGCTTTAAGCTGCAAAGACAGGCACTGACATACACAAACATATGACACAAATAAATAATTTAATTGTGTTAATGCCTCAGCTGGGAGCCGTAGTGCTGTTATGAAATGCATTTGCACACAAATAGGGATTATTACCGCATGTTATTATTACCGTTGTTTTATGCATTTAGCAAGCAATTTTTTAAAAAAAAAGCGACTAAGGGGTGTTTGTACAAAACACGATTTTACGCAGAATGTTGCGATGGTTTGGGTTTTCATTAGATTGCTATAAATAAACATTTTAAACTGACATTGCTATAATTTTGGCTTTTGCTATCACGAGAAACCAGCAGCAGCGCCATTTGTAGCCTTAAAGGGGACCTATAATGCCCCTTTTACAAGATGTAATATACACTATATTGGACACCCCTCCAAATCAAATTCAGGTGTTCCAATCACTTCCATGGCCACAGGTGTATAAAATCAAGCACTTGGGCACGCAGACTGCTTCTACAAACATTTGTGAAAGAAGGGGTCGCTCTCAGGAGCTCAGTGCATTCAAGCGTGGTACCGTGATAGATTGTCACCTGTGCAATAAGTCCATTCGTGAAATTTCCTCACTACTAAATATTACACAATCAACTGTTAGTGGTATCATAACAAAGTGGAAGCAATTGGGAACAACAGCAATGCAGCCACGAAGTGGTAGGCCACGTAAAATCACAGAGCGGGGTCAGCGCATGCTGAGGCGCACAGTGCGCAGAAGTCGCCAACTTTCTGCAGAGTCGATAGCTACAGACCTCCAAACTTCATGTGGCCTTCAGATTAGCTCAAGAACAGTGCGTAGAGAGCTTCATGGAATGGGTTTCCATGGCCGAGCAGCTGCATCCAAGCCTTACATCACCAAGTGCAATGCAAAGTGTCGGATGCAGTGGTGTAAAGCACGCCGCCACTGGACTCTAGAGCAGTGGAGATGTGTTCTCTGGAGTGACGAATCACGCTTCTCTGTCTGGCAATCCGATGGACGAGTCTGGGTTTGGCAGTTGCCAGGAGAACGGTACTTGCCTGACTGCATTGTGCCAAGTGTAAAGTTTGGTGGAGGGGGGATTATGGTGTGGGGTTGTTTTTCAGGGGTTGGGCTTGGCCCCTTAGCTCCAGTGAAAGGAACTCTTAATGCTTCAGCATACCAAGACATTTTGGACAATTTCATGCTCCCAACTTTGCGGGAACAGTTTGGGGATGGCCCCTTCCTGTTCCAACATGGCTGCGCACCAGTGCACAAAGCAAGGTCCATAAAGACATGGATGAGTGAGTTTGGTGTGGAGGAACTTGACTGGCCTGCACAGAGTCCTGACCTCAACCTGATAGAACACCTTTGGGATGAATTAGAGCGGAGACTGCGAGCCAGGCCTTCTCGCCAACATCAGTGCCTGACCTCACAAATGCGCTTCTAGAAGAATGGTCAAAAATTCCCATAAACACACTCCTAAACCTTGTGGAAAGCCTTCCCTGAAGAGTTGATGAGCTGCTGCTCCCGGCCCACTTTCCAAAAGAGGGCAGAGCTTTAGCAGCTCGCGCTTCGGTTGCTCAACAACAAAGCTGGAGAATCTCATGCAGCCAAAATAACGATTGTCAGTAACAGTGTTAAGCTTTACGTTGCTCAAACCGGAGTCGGACACTGATGGAGAGACTCAGGAAGAAGTTACAACTTTCTTTTAGAATGCAGAACGTTTCTGAATGGTTAGTGGATAAATTTATGTAGTTGCTGTGGAGTTGATTCAACTCATTGACTAGCATGTGCCGTCATGTTAATTTTTTGTGCAAATCTAGCATTGAATTGACCCTCGTTTGTGAAGCAGTCTGTCATAAAATGACGGCATGGTACAACACTCTACTACAACAACTGGCCTTGCCCCCTTTGGTGCATGTTCCCGGGGGCAGGGTTTATGTAAATTTTAGGATTCGTGATGTCACTATCCCGAGAAGAAGCTCATTGTAGTCCCTACCAGCCATTTGTTGTAGTCCTTGAACAGCGATTTCTGTAAAAGAAAATATCCTTTGCATTGAACTTTGTGCGTCGTAACTTTGCAGATGTTGTTTATGCTCTAACAGCAACATTACACACTAACTAAAATTAAAAAAGTAAAATCATAATCAACAACCCCTTTAATGTGTAAAAAAAAATTGGGCACCAAAGCACCAGTTTTAAAACACTGTCAACATTAAAAACTGCAAATTTTCAAAACATGCATGTGTTTTGTTCCATTCTGCTCTGCTGTGTCTTGTAGAATACAAGCACACGTCATGTGTCAAATATAGAACATTCCATTGCATATCATCTTTATTTCATCACAGGTTCTTTTGAGCCTGTTGGCATGAACTTTGTAGGTTCTGTTTTTCCAGGGCACTGTGATGCAGGAGCATTTTCAGGAGACAATAAAGCAAGAAAGAGATTAAGGCAGATTCATGCCGAAGCCAAAACAGAATAAATCTCTTGCTAACATGCTGCAGATATTTGCATACAATCCGCCAACAAAGTGCAATTCTGTGGTGATATTGCCCGGTGAAAATAGAGTTCCCCTCATGTGGTTATTTATATAGCTGTCCCAATTTCCAGCATCTTATAGAATCTTAAACACCATAATGAGGCCTCACTCACACACAGATGCATGTGATTTACATTTTCCTGTAATACTAGGCAAGAAGAAAAACAATGATAGATGGATAGACATTAACTTTTGCACCTGCCCCACCTCCCTTCTTTTTTTATATTCATGCTCTTTCTGTACCCCGTCTGGCTCTCGCCCACATGGTTTAACTTAAACAATTAGGGATTACAGAAGTATATGATTCCAGTGCCAGAGAGAGAACTGTGCTGAAATTAATTACATTCTTCATCTTATCATATCTCAGATCTCTCTCACACACACACATTCCTCCTGTAATTATGAGTCTCGTCTCTGTAACTGAGCTGATCCCTTAAGCCCCACACTCTCTTTCTCTTTGTCTTTTTCCTTCTTTTACTACTTCTCTCTCAGTTCTTAATAAGCAGCGTGCGATATTGTTATACAATGCGTTCTCAAACTTTCTCTATGTTACTTTATAACCAAATGATGAAAAGGGATCTATTCTTCTGCAACCATTTCAATGGTTTTAGACCAAATATTATTCAAAGAATTTCCTTTTTCTTTCTCACTGACATGTGGTAATTCTATTGAATTTTTGTATATTCACCCCATGTCTATAGAACTTATTCAGTGTAGGCAATTTAATAACATTTATAGAGTACCTCAGGGATGACGTGTTTTTGTAGGCCAACCCGGAAGTTAGTGGCGCACGGGTTCCCTCGATCGAAAGCCAATGCATTTTTCCCATTGACTTTTGGAAAATCGTAAAAAATAAGCCCTGTGTTTAACAAAGGGTTATGACACTTACATGTTTTGTCTATCAAGATAATCTTTACAAGTTAACACAACATTTATGTGTTTTATGTCATAGATCAAAACGTGAAAATATTTAGAGGCTTTGTTAACCACAGACCTTATTTCAGGCGATTTAGTGAAAACCCATTCAAAAAACCCATCAACTTCGAGGCGATGGAACCGGAAGTCCTAAAATGCTAACTCGCTTCCGGGTTTTGCCTACAAAAACACGTCATCCCTGAGGTACTCTATTGGCTGAAAAGTGTTTTATGGTTTTATTTTTTTTTTATACTATTATTATTTATCTAGACATACACTATATTGCCAAAAGTTTTGGGATGTCATGCACATGAACTTAAATGACATCCCATTCTTCATCTGTAGGGTTTAATATGGAGTTGGCCCACCCTTTGCAACTATAACAGCCTCACCTCTTCTTGGAAAGCTTTCCACAAGGTTTAGGAGTGTGTTTATGGGAATTTTTGACCATTCTTCTAGAAGCACATTTGCATAGTCTCCGCTCTAATTCATCCCAAAGGTATTCTATCAGGTTGAGGTCAGGACTCTGTGCAGGCCAGTCAAGTTCCTCCACACCAAACTCACTCATCCATGTCTTTATGGACCTTGCTTTGTGCACTGGTGTGCAGTCATGTTGGAACAGGAAGGGTCCATCCCCAAACTGTTCCCACAAAGTTGGAAGCATGAAATTGTCCAAAATGTCTTGGTATGCTGAAGCATTACGAGTTCCTTTCACTGGAACTAAGGGGCCAAGCCCAACCCCTGAAAAACAACCCCACACCATAATCCCCCGTCCACCAAACTTTACACTTGGCACAATGCAGTCAGGCAAGTACCATTCTCCTGGCAACTGCCAAACCCAGACTCGTCCATCGTATTGCCAGACAGAGAAGTGTGATTCGTCACTCCAGAGAACGTGTCTCCACTGCTCTAGAGTCCAGTGGTGGCGTGCTTTACACCACTGCATCCGACCACTTGGTGATGTAAGGCTTATTTTCAAACTATTTTAAGATTTAGATTATTATGGCAAAGATTAAGGCAAAGTGCTTGTTTAAGAGCACTGTCTCATTGGAAGCTTTCTTTTTAAGTGCATGTTGTCGTGAGTTTCTGTGAGTATGTAATGCGTTTGTGTTAATATTTAATTGAGTTATCAAAAAAAAGTACAGTTAATGTTACTAATGTTAGGCAGCAAACTCAGACCACACACACAAACTCTCTTGTATAAACCCACCTAATCATTTAGATCCAGTGGTTATAACTCTCTGAGCTCTATTATCTAACCAGTTTTTCAGTGTCTAACAGCCATCCCAAAAGTATTTCCTCTATTATTATGAGCACTTATTTTTTCTCATTCAAACAGTATAGACTTTTTTATAGCACATTGCAAAAGGAATATTTATTCATTATTTATATGTTGTGATGTTGTGATGCCTAAATTCACTTTTATTTATTTTTTTAGTGTGTTTTGCTTTTAGTGTAACAAAGTAGTATGCGCTACCATTCAAAAGTTTCAGGTAGTTTCAAATAAATGCTCTTCCTTTGAACTTTCTATCAAAGAGTTCTAAAAAATGTACCATGGTTTCCACAAAAATATTAAACACAACTGTTTTCAACACTGATAATAATAATGTTTTTTGAGAAGCAAGTTAGCATATGAGAATGATTTCTGAAGGATTATGTAACACTGAAGACTGAAGTAATGATGCTTTGCCTGACAGGAATAAATAACATTTAAAAATAAAGTAAAATAGAAAAGAGTTATTTTAAATTTCATAGTATTATTGTTTTAATTGTATTTTTGATCAAATAAATGAAGCCTTTGTGAGCATAAGAGACTTCTTTTAAAAACATTCAAAATGGAACCCAAGCATTTAATTGCATTGTAGTGCATCAGCTTGAATTTCAATATTAGTGCATCCCTAAGTTTTGAAAAAATTGTTAAAACGTTAAAAAATATGTCTTCATAAAAATATGTACATTTTTGACGTCATTAGAGCATGTTTGATTTCATCTTTTGCCCAACAGACTGCCAATACAAGGAGGTTGTTTGAGGTGAATGTGAACTGAAAAAAAAAAAAAAAAAAAAAAAAAAACAGAACTAAAAAAGGAAAGAAATCTCACCACTGACACTGAGATTTGTCTAACACAGAGACCTGTGGCCCTGAGGGACATCTCTGTTCATATCTTGGTCTTGCTGATGGTACTGCCTATAGAAGTGAATATGTTAACAGGTGGTAACAGCTGTAACCATCTAAACAGGATACACTTTCCTTAAATTCCTCTCTCCCAGAAAAAGCTCCCCTCGAAAGCATCCATAGTGATGTTTAGCTCTGGTGAGACTACAGCATCTTAGCCTCGAGGCCTAGACAGAAAAACTCGAGCCTTACAGTTGTTAGTGCTGCACCAAGCTACTTTAACAAAGATGCAGTCCCTTGAGAACCTCTGAAATTCTCCATTTGTTTCTCCGAGGTAAACCAACCATACTGGCGCCGCACAGACGTAATAAGCTCATCTACAACACAAGTCACTTATATTCATTAAAGCAAGACTCGCTACTGCCTTCCAACAACAAAACCAAGGCCAAAAGCAAAGCTAGTGCGGTGAAGATTAACGTCAGGGCTGAATAAAATCAATTGTTAATGAATGAGTGGAACAGATGCCCTAATCAGACCTGTAGAGCGGTGGTAAATGAAAAACGGACACGTAGCATGAGGAAACAGGATGAAAATGTGCCATCTTGACTTTCATTCCCTGTAATTGTTAATCTCATGAGAGAGGCATGCTCTCATCAGCAGTCTGAATGTGAATGTTTCACAGATATGAGGGATAGGAAAGGAGAGATAAGCATGCTAATATATAGCAGCTAGCATCTGGAGCGGTGGCTAATCCAGCTGCGCTTCATTAAAGTGCACATCAAAGACACCGAACTGTGGCGCGAAGGAGGAGGGGAGAAGGGTGATCTGAGAGAGAGAGAGAGAGAGAGAGAGAGAGAGAGAGAGAGAGAGAAAGGCATAGACAGAATTTCTCAAGGGTCTGATCAGATCAGTCAAGTATTTATGAAAGCAGAAAGCCATGACACCCCAGTGCCTTTGTTAGGTGCTGACAGACATTTGCTGAGTGTGTTTTCTTTGTAAAATCATTCATTTTTAACCTCTCATTAGTGTCTGGCACACTTTCTGAGCAGCTCTCGCTGTGCTGGCCTTGGTGAGAAATGAGTTCATAGAGCTTTGTGTTGTAAATTACCAGCAGAAAAATCATGGTGTTTAGTATTTATGATCACACTTGAAACTCGGCCAATGAGAAGCCATTTATCTGTACACAACATGCAGTGTGACATAGTGTCAGCCAATCAGGCCAATGTCAAGTTAAAGATTTTGGACCAATGAGATTTTGCAGTGGGTGGGACTAAGAAGCATAACGCTGCACAAATTCACCAGTTCGGGCGCAGCAATTTGTAACTTGAATGTGTGAGGCTTCCAGCCTCATTTGCTTCCAGTTATTTTTGCTGCACCAAATTAAAAAAAAAAAAAGTCTGTTATGCTGCTTGATGTTGCAAACAGATGTTTATTATGTTATTTAAATGTATTCACATAATTGTAATCACACTGGTTGTAGCACAAATTAGCTTTACAGTTTACAAAACTTTTTATTATTTATTTACCTATCCACCTTGTTCCTGACAAGCCTACTGTGTTTTGAATTATGGGTGGCACTTCCGGTTTCAAATTCAAAAAGACTGAAATGAATCATTTCAAATCATTCAGTTGCCCTACAAATAAAGCATATCCATGAGTGAGCTGTCGATTTTCCTTCATGTTTTATTTTCAGACATCATAAGAATAACGTAACGCTTGGTATTTTAATGTGACATGTTATAACAAGAATATCTATGACAAGAGCGTTTTTCATTTGCTGCATTCTTTTTCTCGTGATTATTTTCTTTTTTTCCTTTTGCATTCCGCTGTAATAGTATGAAAAAGAACAACATATTTGTGGTCTGTTCTCCTGATTTAATTTACGATATATCCCATTAATATTTCACTGGAATGCACAAAGAATCTCTTGTTTTTCTCCTCAAATCCTCACGTCTCTTTCCAGGTTTGTTTTCACAGGTAAATACAATTTATTATCTGTCAAAATCACGGATATCACTTTGAAATAGTATCATGCAATGCTGAAGTTAATGAACATTTTTGATTAAGGCAACGTATGTTACATAATACAGATATATATTACTACAGTGATATTTAACCTGTCCGTTATTGCTATGGAAAGAATCGTGCTTTTGGGGTTATTTATGGTCTGTTGAAAGTACCTTGTGATGCTTTTACACTTTTAAATGTCCTTTTAATGTTCGATGGTTGAAGGGTGAGTACAATAATGTCTTCTCATTGTACCCAGTTTTAAAAAAACAAACAAAAAAAACGTATTATTGCATTCATAGAGCGAGCCTTTTACTGACTGTTTACAGCTTAATGGAACACCCATAATTCGTGCAAAGCACCATGGGGCGTAGGAATAAGGTGGATTTTTGCTTCAATGAATTGGAAGTCACGCATATTAAAAGGAAATAATTTACTTCTGTATTGAAAAATTTAATAGAAACCAAGGGATTGGCAAATTGTTTTATTTCTCTTAACTTTTTACGACTTAATATGACCAAAAAAAAGTACTTTTCAGCTTCATCATATTGTGTCAGACCAGCCACTCTGTGTGGGTCCTCACTCTTTGTACTTTATTTCATCTGGTTGAATCCAAATGGATTTACAGTGCAGGTCCACTGCCAGCCTCACCTTCAGGAGCTTCTCTATTTGCATCAAAAAGCAGTTCTTCAGTCCATGCTGGCCTTTGTCTCTTACACACAGACCAGAAAGTCTTCTCAGCAGTGAGGAAGTAAGAAAGAAAACTATTAAAGGGTAGGGTAGGCAATTTTGGAGAGGCTAGCCATCCTCCCTTCACAGTGTCTCCAAAGCCACGCCTCCTCCAAAACACATGAATGCACACAGCCAGAGCGTAGTCTGCAAAGCGTCACGAGACAACAGACGGCATTAAATTACCTCATGTCTCAAAGTACATAACATTACAATAATAATGAACATAAACAACCACCTGACTGCTGCAGATTCATTTTTGCGTTGATAGTGTTGCCATAGAAACATGAACCGCTCCAAGTAGAACGTCACAGGGTGCCATCTCTTAATTATGGTTACAACATGGCATGAACGCAGCATAAGCTCGTTTTTTTGGTTCCAGAGAAACTGTAAAAGGTGTCTGCTGTTTGTTTGCAGTTCCCAGTGACTGTGTGTTTACAACTCTGTATATCATGAAACGCTCTGATGTGATGTCTGTGTGAGCAGGGTGCGCGGAGGTATGGAAATACATGTTTACAGGTAGGTAGGACATACTATCATTGTATTCGGACAGAATGCAATGATTGGACAAGCATTTTGAGACTTCCACAGAGGATATATGTACATTTTTTAGTATTTAGACCATTTCTATTATTGATTGCTATCAGAATGCGAAGAGTGTGTCAATCAGTATAACAAAAAGTATTTATGAAAAACATTGCCTAGCCTACCTTTAATCTAATACTGGCATTGAAGGTGGTTGAAGTACTGGAAATGCTGTTTTGTTGTGTATTTGTGTGAGAAATTAAATTTAAAAAGAATTAGTTCATCCAAAAATCTTTTTTGTTTTTTCTGTGGAGCATGAAAGTGGATATTTTGCTTCAGTCCCCTCCTGACTACATAACTAGCTTAACTAAAAAAGACTCAGCTTTATATTTTGCTGGTGAACAGCATGGTTGTGCAGGTAGACCAGCACCAAACCAGCACTAACCAGCCTTTAGCAGCATGAAGACTCTTGTGTGTTGCAGTTTATGTGGACTGATGATGTTATGGGTGCTTGTGTTGCAGCCTAAAGCTTAACAGCAATCTGCTTTCACTCAGCATGTGTCCAATGCAGCTGTCTGCCGCCCCACAGCAGAAACCACTTCCTCTACAAGCCATTTAATCACCTCTACCTTATGATATCTGTTCATCTATCTGTTTGTCATTTAAACCCTGTCTCGATTTCTCTCAATATTTTCAGCTCCCATCTCTCTGCACTGGAAAAATTATTTCCTTAAAACAAAAGAAATTTAACTGAGAAGCAAAACTGTGATAATAAGACAATAAGAGATTATATACAAAATGCTTAATACAACTGCAAAATTGTAAATTTTCCCCCCACATGAACCCTTTCTTTAATGAGTACTACTACTACTACTAATAATAATAATATTAACATAACCGTATGTAACAAAATTTAGGTTTATGCCAAACAAAGCATTTTGTGTATGTATGTATGTGTGTATATGAACATTCTGTCATCGTTTGCAAACTGGATTAGTGGATTAGTCTGATTGATGAATGAATCATTCAAAGCAGTTTTGTGAACTGGATTAACTGACTCATTGCAAACATCTGATTCAAAAGAGTGATTTTCTCGCGAATTACACCTCACTAAGTCTCTCATGAACATGCCAAAGAGAGTCAAAAATTTCAAGGAATTACAACATAAAGTACATTTCAGTCTCTTCCTCACATCACAAACCTATTAAATTACTCCTGGGGCTTCATTTAAAAAATGTTGCTTAGAAACCCTCCTACATTTCATCTTATAATAATTTCTCAAAAGTGCGAACGTGCGATTCAGAGAATGAACATACACTCAAAAAACCTGCTTATGCCTCTACTAGATGTGAATTCTATAAATCGCAAATTATCTTAAAATTGTGCGCAGAGGATGGTTTCAGATCGCCGCCTTATAAACGCTGCCTAATTAATGTCATTAAAGGATTAGTTTACTTCAGAATTAAAATTTCCTGATAATTTACTCACCCCCATGTCATCCAAGATGTTTTTAACTTTCTTTCTTCAGTCGAAAAGAAATTAAGTTTTTTGAGGAAAATATTCCATTATTTTTTTTTCCATATATTGGACTTCAACGGGGATCAACGGGTTGAAGGTCCAAATTGCAGTTTCAGTGCAGCTTCAAAGGGTTCTACACAATCCCAGCAGAGGAATAAGGGTCTTATCTAGCGAAATGATCGTAATTTTTCAACCACAAATGCTCATCTTGCACTAACTCTGCGATGTGCCACGCATGACGTAATCACATTGGAAAGGTCACGCGTCAGTGACGTAGGCGGAAGTACTGAGCAAGTGTTTACAAAATGAACGTGCAAAGACTAAGTCAAATGGCCTTTACAAAAAAAGGTAAAACAATGATGTCAGACGATTTTGAAGTTGGAGGAGAAAATGAGATGGAGTTTTTCACCCTACCGTGGTACTTCCGCCTACGTCACGCGTGACCTTTCCAACATGATTACGTAATGCGTGGCGCATCACAGAGCAGTGCAAGATGAGCATTTGTGGTTAAAAAGTATATAATTTTTTATTTTTTTAAAAAAATTACTGATCATTTCGCTAGATAAGACCCTTATTCCTCGGCTGGGATCCTGTAAAGCCCTTTGAAGCTGCATTAAAACTGCAATTTGGACCTTCAACCCGTTGAATCCTGTTGAAGTCCACTATATGGAGAAAAATCCTGGAATATTTTCCTCAAAAACCTTCATTTCTTTTCGACTGAACAAAGAAAGATATAAACATCTTGGATGACATGGGGGTGATTAAATTATCAGGAAATTTTAATTCTGAAGTGAACTAATCCTTTAACATAAAAGAGCAGTCAATGTCCAAATCATTTACTTGAGAATGGATAGCAGCAAGAATTGCTTAGATTTCCAAATACCTGCAGTACTCCACTCTGCCACAAGGAAAAGTGTGTCTGTCTACTTATAACCTGAAGTGGCGCTACCCTTTTCCATGTCGAAGACCATTTTTAGAAATATGAACGGTAACACTTTAGTATAGGGAACACATATAAACTATTAACTACAACTTTTCCCTCAATAAACTCCTAATTTACTGCTTATTAATAGTTAGTAAGTTAGTTGTTAAGTGTATTGGGTAGGATTAAGAATGTAGAATAAGGTCATGCAGAATAAGGCATTAATATGTGCTTAATAATTACCAGTAAACAGCCAATATTCTAGTAATATGCATGCTAATAAGCAGCTAGTTAAAAGACCCTAAATAAAGTGTTACCATATGAACATTGCCATGGATTTTACAAGTTCAAATCTGTGCATGGATAAGTTTTATAAATGAGGCCCCAGAAGACTTGAAATGTAATGCAAGTGTCCTGGACCACTTTTACGAAGGCTGAAAGTCCCTATACGTTACAGTTGCATTGGAAAAAGCAACCAAAACTGCTCCTTTTGTGTTCCAAGAAAAACAAAAAAGAATGTCATATGGAACGACATCAGATGGAACTATCCCTGTAATGTGTTTTCCTGTTCCCTTCCTTCATCTTTCTCCAGATGCACTTGTGTCTCTCTATATCTATCCGAATGCATGACGAGCTTTTCCTTGTGTTTTCTTCTGTCTCTTTCCTTCGCCCCAGTCTCATGAATTTGTGAAGCAATCTGTCTGTGTGTGTATGTGTGTGTGTATTTTTCAGAGAGAATGAAAGCGAGATTGATCTTCCTCGTTTATGCTTACAGTGCTTCCTTTGATAGTTTGGCTGCTGTATTTACCCTTGCGTCTTTAACTTTCAGAACGTGCATGCATTAAAGCACCGTTCAATTAAGAAAACGGGCTGCTGTTTTATCAGCATCACCTTTTTATTTCTGTTTCTAAATGTAAGTCCTCCTCCCTTTTTACTTTGCCACCATCTCGCTATTTCTCCCTCCTCCCTGACTCCATCTCTGTCTTTCCTTTGCCTAAGGCCTATACTTTTATCATTCCTCGCACTCTAGCTACCTGTTGCCATGCCAACCCCATAATTTAGTGTCCTACACAATGCAGTGTGTACACCTGCCTCATGTACTCGCCTTACCGTGTGAATGCATGAGAATCTTACCTGCGCTGCGCTGCTGAAGGTGCTTTTAATGACTCATTTAGAACCGAGCTTTTAATGTTACGCCTCCTGCGCTCGCCCTGTCATCTCCGCAGCCCACACGCGCTCTATAAAGACCCTCTTCAGCTCAAGAGAGCCCAGTGCATGGAGGGAATATTTTTATTGCAAACACTGTTAATGTGCTCGCTTATTATTGAGTTGACACCATGTGTGTGGCTGTGTGTAAATTTGTGAATTTCACCCATGACAACTTTAGTGCTCACTGAATGGCTGAAGTGTTTCTGCGTTTGAGCTGCCGTGTGTGCATTCATGCCTGTTAGCATACGTACGGGCTGTGCATGTGAGTGTGAAGTGGATAGATTTGGAAGTGAGCAGCTGTGAGTTTCAGACCGCATTAAGGTCCCTTGTTCGTTTTTTTTAATTTGTTTTGTTTATGAACATCTGTCTTTTTCTTTGGTGGGGAGTGTTTGCCTCAGTGAGTAATAGCTCTAATTACAGCTAAGAGCTACCGTGTGGGGTTAAGGTACCTGGTCACAGAGATGACGCTACTGTGGATGCCTGGCATCATGGTTAATTGTTTCCTGCATTCCGTTATCCTCATCCGTCCTTATCCTGCTGTTTGTGTGAATCTTCCTATCTCCAACATCCATGCCAAAGCAACTAGAATAAAAAACTGTTTCATCTTAAAAGAGCCATCTCTACACTTGACAGCAGTAGCTGTAAAAGCAGTGCGAAGTATTATTCAAACTACATTTAAATGGATTCTGGACACATTTTATTTTATATATACACTGCATATATATATATATATATATACTGATCAGGCATAACATTATGACCACTGACAGGTGAAATGAATAACACTGATTATCTCTTCATCACGGCACCTGTTAGTGGGTGGGATATATTAGGCAGCAAGTGAACATTTTGTTGATGTGAAGCAGGAAAAATGGGCAAGCGTAAGGATTTGAGCGAGTTTGACAAGGGCCAAATTGTGATGGCTAAATGATTGGGTCAGAGCATCTCCAAAACTGCAGCTCTTGTGGGGTGTTCCCGGTCTGCAGTGGTCAGTATCTATCAAAAGAGGTCCAAGAAAGGAACAGTGGTGAAACGACGACAGAGTCATGGGCGGCCAAGGCTCATTGATGAATGATCTGTGTGATGATTCACGGTTTCTTTTATATCATGTGGATGGCCGGGTGTGTGTGCGTCACTTACCTGCGGAACACATGGCACCAGGATCCACTATGGGAAGAAGGCAAGCCAGCGGAGGCAGTGTGATGCTTTGGGCAATGTTCTGCTGGGAAACCTTGTGTCCTGCCATCCATGTGGATGTTACTTTGACACGTACCACCTTTCATGGAAACGGTATTCCCTGGTGGCTGTGGCCTCTTTCAGAAGGATAATGCGCCCTGCCACAAAGCAAAAATGGTTCAGGAATGGTTTGAGGAGCACAACAATGAGTTTGAGGTGTTGACTTGGCCTCCAAATTCCCCAGATCTCAATCCAATCAAGCATCTGTGGGATGTGCTGAACAAACAAGTCCGATCCATGGAGGCCCCACCTCGCAGCTTACAGGATTTAAAGGATCTGCTGCTAACATCTTGGTGCCAGATACCACAGCACACCTTCAGGGGTCTAGTGGAGTCCATGCCTCGACGGGTCAGGGCTGTTTTGGCAGCAAAAGGGAGAACAACACAATATTAGATAGGTGGTCGTAATATTATGCCTGATCGGTATGTGTGTGTGTGTGTGTGTGTGTGTATATATATATATATATATATATATATATATATATTTAAGTGTAATTTATTTCTGTGATGCAAAGCTGAATTTTCAGCAACATTACTCCAGTCTTCAGTGTCACATGATTCTTTAAATCATGATTCAGAAATCATTCTAATATGCTGATTTGCTGCTCAAGAAACTTTCAAGAAACATTATTTATTATTATCAATGTTGATTTTTTTTGTTCAGGATTTTTTGATGAATAAAAAGTTCAAAAGAACAGCATTTATTTAAAGTATTTTTGTAACAGCCTTTACTTTCACTTTTGATTCATGTATTTTTTATATAATTATAACTGTATATAATAATGTAATAAAAAATATTAATGGAGCAGTAGGTAATTTTAGCATTTTACCACAACTTTTTTTTTTTTGGAAAGGGATGTTGATGGGTTCAGTGGCAAAATCTGAGAGAAGTTACTAAAAATTCTGAAATTGAGATGTTGAGATGCTTATTTCCATCACTAAATTTATTTTCCTAGTCCTTGTATTTAATACTTTTGAGCTTATTGTGTGACACTGCCACACACAATAGTGTAGACAAGATGTTTACAGGGTTGGGATATAGTCAGGAGATCTGCAGATACAGAGAAAAAAAAAGAGAAATGGGGGATGGGATGGGATGTGCTAAGGCATGCATGTGTTACAATCATGTAGGATAAGCACGGTGGGCTAATTAATAAAGAACAAGTCCTAATGAATTTAATTACACACACGTCTGGCCAATGAAGGCTGCACAGCAAAGAGAGGTGGGCAGAGAGAAAATTAGTTCTAGCATGTAATAGAGGGATTACAATACAAAACAGCAGCAGAAATGTGTGTTTACAAAGCAAATGCAGATGTACCTGAGCATGCCTAACAGACCTTTCGTTTTTGAAACTGCCTTTGTCCCTTGCCTTTGTCATTATTCATGAGCTCTGTCCCATACAATCTTGAGATCAGTTCACTTCTCTTTCTTTATGTCCTCATATCCAGGATTAGACACAAAACTCTTTTTCTTTTTTCAGTTTCTGTACTCAATCTGCACAGTTATGCAAAATAATGTTTAACACTGAGACAACCATGCTCTTATTATTTATATCTCCTTTATTTTTTATCTTCTTTTAATTTTTCATGAAATTGTGAAATCTCACTGACACAAGCAAAAATAAAAAAGACTGACATGTTTTTAAAGCTGTTGTGATCCAATCTTGAACATTTGTAGATCAAAGGAATCAACATTTTGATTTTGAAACCCGAAGCAAGCTCAGTTTTTGGACCTCAGTATTTCTAAAGCCTGCATACAGCCATGGTTACCACAAAATTATATACTGTGGTTACTGAGTGCCACCGTTTTTTTTTGCTAATTTAATTAAATTATCCCCTTGTTGCTGTTTTACAGCTTCTCTGTAGACAGTGTTTATCAACCATGACCAGTGTTCTGTGTGCTAATAATGACAAATGGTGATTTGCCATGGCTAACCACCTGCTTCCTAAGCACAATAACATTGTACCGCAGCCCCGTCTGCTGTATGTTTCTGCCTCTCTGAGAGAAACAGCTCTTCTGCTTTTGCACGTGCACCCACTGCAAGTTTTCAAAGAGGAAATTAACCCACATTTTTTCAATAATTGTTCATTCAATGAATATTATGGATGTTACATACACTCATTGGGGTTCAAGCATAAAAACAAGCAGAATGAATTTAGGTGTAAATCATTCATAAATCC